>NC_137092.1:20793894-21358894 GCF_951640355.1 Cnephaeus nilssonii
AGCACGTGCAGCCTGGTACTCCTGTCAAGTGGGGCGTGGGCCTGGCAGAGGCCCGGAGAGGAGGGCCTGGGTGAGCGACCCCCTGCAGAGGGGCTGGCGGCCAGGCAGCAGGTCCCACCTGCTCACAAGGTGCCGGTGGCTCAGTTTCATTCTCCTGCATCTTTACGCTGGGTTCTCAGAGAGTCTGCGTTAGCGAGCCGGTACCTGTAAGGTCACGCTAAGCTATTAGCAGGTGACATCTTAGAGAGAGTAATGCATAGTGAGAACAGATACCTGGGGAGGCCAGGGGACAAGACAGTGGAAAGGTACCTTATCTTGGAGGAAAGGCAGGAGGAGTGGAAAGCAAGAAATATTCTGCCTCCTTCATTTATAAAGTCAACTGGGGCCCCACAAGTCTCACCAAATACTCATTAGGCATCTACTGTGTCGTGTCAGGTACCACGCCTCTATGGGGGCCTTATTGCCGAGGGAAGTGAATAGGAAGAGTGAGGGAACAAAGAGGAAGTGCCTCTGATCCCATGGCCCCTGCTGAGTTCAAGCTCTGGTGTTCAAAGTTTCTACCTCTGACCTTGAAATGCAGTAGGCTGGCTCCAGTTAGCTGGCGAGAGGGCAGAAGATTCCGGGAACAAGCAGCAGTTAATCCATCCCTTTTTGAAAGAAGCCAAATGCCATGCGGCAAGACTGTTGGGAGAGCTTGCAGGCCACCTGTGCCATTCCTGCCATGAAAACAAGAACAAAACCAGGAGGATTAACAGCTCCCCAGTTCTGCAATGGAGAGTATGACATCTGAGAGGAGGTCATTACTGTTGGGAGCCAGCACCAGGCCACAGGGGGGACTGCTGCCGAGGTCACCAGACGGCATCTTGGGAAGCTTTGTTCCCACCTTCTGTGGTTCCAGGAGGAGGCAGGTTGGTGCTGCCGTGAAATCAGAGTTTGACAGCAAAGGGATGGAATCTCCGGCTTTGTAAAATCTGGCTGAGCTGACCACGCGGGGTCAGCTGCTCCAGAGAAAAGGGGAGTCAGGAGGAGAAAAAAAAGAGTTCTGAGGTTTTTGTTTGTTTAGGACCCAGAGTTGGAGTTTGGTGCTCCTGGGCCAGGCAGTGACCTTGAGAGTGATTGTGGAGACTTGCCGAAAAAGTAAAGGGTTTCAGGGAGTGTAGCACTGGGTCCTTCACAGTCTTGTGCAATTTTGGTAAAAGTGTGTGTGTGGGGGGGTGGGGGGTGGGGTATAAGAGCAAAGGCACAGTGCGTGGTACCCTAGGTGACGCCTCTGGGTAACACTCTGACCCATAGCAGTGACTGGCGACAGTGGCGTTCTCAATGGCACAGCTCACAGATGTGCAGGAGGGCTGTGTCCTTTGTTTCTAAGCCCCCAAGGGAGCGTGACAAGGCCCCATGGAGGGGTGTTCTCTTTCCTGGCTCTCACTCTGAGAAGCAGGGCTCTTGCGTTGAGCTGATCTTTTTAGGATAAATGCAGCCTCACGTGAGCATCCTCTGCCCCGTCTTCACCCTTGGGGATCTGATCCCCTCCCTCCCCCCCCCACCGCCTTTGGGGAGGATGAGCAGGTCTGGGGCCACATTGGGTCAAGAGGAGAGGCTGCATGGGGAAGCAGGTTGGGTGTGTGTGTGAGTCAGGTGGGACGTCTGCTCTGCAGGTCTTTATTTGCAGCCAAATGAAAGGGGCTGCTGGGAGGTTGCTCTTGGCTGGAGAGCGAGTCCCAGCCAGCCTCTCACCTTCCTGTTTTCCCCGCGCACGAAAGGGCAGAGGTGTCAGTGACAGCTGGGGGTTTTCAGAGGCTAAGACACCCACGTCTCCACGGTGGTTTGAGGAGAGACGCAGGTGCCAGGAGCCAGCCAGGCCTTTCCCACTGTTTTCCTAAGTCCCAGGCCATTTCCCTCGTCCCCTGACACGCCTCCGTGACTCAGATGGGCACCTTTCTGGTGAAATGAATGGGGCAGGAGGCTCGCAGGGACAGGAGCTTCCACGGCTTTGACTCTGAATGCTGTTGGCGGAATCCTGATGTTTTTCTGACCAGAGTGTCTATGGAGGGAACTCCGACACCCGCCCACAATTGCAAAAGCACAGGCCATGTTCCTGGCACCTTCATGAAACGGGGGTTCATTGAATGCTTACTGTGGGCTGAGTGTTTAACCTCCATTTGCTCATTTATTCCTTGAAACAACCCTACAAAGTGGGTATTCTGCTCATCCACAGATGAGGGTACTGCTGCCTAACGGGCGGTGAGGGAAGCCCCAACCCGGGCCTAGGTTTACCTAACACTACCTCCCGTGCTCTCAGTCACTGTGCTAAGCAGCCTGATCGTTTTCCAGAATTATTCAACTCGGCACCTTGAAGCAGATGAAAATAGTGCAGGTGAAAGAAGTCCTCTGACCTTACTTTGTTTGCTTTTATTTGTTCGATCTCAATTCATTCCAGCTGTTTCTCCTGGGAGAGAGAGATTAGTGTTTGCACCATTTTCCGATGTCTAGTCTGAGACTGTGCTTGGTTTTGGTGGCAGATAAGCTAAGCTGGTTATCATCAGACTTCTCTATAAAGGTATACACATGCTTTTCTTCTTCTGGTGGTCTGGTGGCTTCCACAGGCAGAGGGTGAAGCTCACATGGACCAGTAAAGCACAATAGACCATCAGACTAGACCCCACGTCTCCGCGCCACCACACAAGGCTGCTTCCCTCTGCCCATGCACCAGAATATGTACCTTCATTCCCTTCCTCCAGCCTGGGTAGCGTTGCCATCTGACTGTGCCATGCATGTCAGCCCTCACAGCAGGGTCTTCTTCTCCCAACACTAACAGAGTCACGTAGACGTTCCCCACCCTGCAGAGGTCCCACACCTAGTTCCCTATTCCTGGTTGGCTATTAACACCCAGCCACCTGATGACAGGTATCTGCAGACATCCCCGGTACAGCCGTAGTTCCACTGCCTTGTCTTCTCTGGTTTTCAGCTGCTTCTTGTTTTTGGCCCCGGGTGCTTTACCTTCCCTCATTATCCCAGCTGCACAACTGAGAGGATAGTGTTAAATTCAATCCAACATGTTGGGGTTCTTTATAAACGGAGAACTTTTAGATGGTAGATTCTACTATCTCTTTCACTCAGAAATGAGCATACACCAATACTACACCTGGTAAGATATATATATATATATATATATATTCTATCTCAAATCCAGTGTTTGACTCTAGTGTCTAGGTTTATACTAAGAAAATAAAAGAAAAGGACATGTGCCCTTGCCAGCTGGACCTGTCTCTGAGTTATGTGGTTTTTATAAAGCAGCTGGCCTAGTAAGCTTTCTAGAGCCAAGGCATCATGAAAAGGAGGGCCTGGCCATTAGGTATGCATAGGAAATGTAGGTAGCCATCACCATATTGGTTTATTGGTTGAGAGCCTACTGTGTGTTGGCACTGAACTAGTCTCTGGGACTAAGAAGAAATTAGGCGCCGGGCCCTTGATTCAGAGGGTTGAGTTCTACAAGGCGGATATGCATAAAAGGTACCGGGGTAACACAGAGGCAGGGAGAGTGCTCTATGTCGGGAAGCAGGGAAGGGTTTCCAGAGGAGGCTGTATGGAAGGGACTGTTCCTGCTCAGTCCATCTCAGGGTAGCTGTCT
Source organism: Cnephaeus nilssonii (assembly GCF_951640355.1). Lineage (NCBI taxonomy): Eukaryota > Metazoa > Chordata > Mammalia > Chiroptera > Vespertilionidae > Cnephaeus > Cnephaeus nilssonii. The sequence goes on from NC_137092.1 coordinate 20,797,523, forward strand.
GTTCTAGTTTTACATTTTCCAAGAAGACTGTCACAAACCCACCAACCTGAGCTCATTGGCACCTTCCACCCCAAGGGGTTCACCCGGGAGGAGTGGCAGGACTTCGTTTCCTCTTTCCTCAGATGCCTGCAGCGAGCAGAGACACTCCTGGTTGTAGCATTCTGGGGCTAGAAACAAACCTTTCTGCATTGCAGGCATCTGCTGACAGGAGGGGAGTGTGGTGCTTCCGTGGGGGCGGGAGGGAGAGGGGGAAGTCAGCCTCTCGGCCAATGTGGGCCAACCCAGCCCCAAGATGAGAAGGAGCCCCAGTGCCAGGGCGCTTGCTGGGGGTAAACTTGGACTCACCACTGAGAAAATTGGAAGTGAAGTTGTGGGGGTCCAGGGGAATTGAGATTATATACCGATGACCTTTTCTCGCTTTCCGTGTTGGATGTCTGGCGTTACTTCATGATTAATGCCTTTGCACCTAATTCCTTGTTATAGAGGTGCCAAGGGAATTTACCTCACCCTGCATTCCCAATCAATAAAAGACTAATGAAATTATCAAATCATGGGAGCCTGGTCTTGTAGAAAGAGAATCAGGTCAAGAATCAAGACATTTGGGCTCAGTTCCCAGGGCTACCACTAACTGGCCTTGCAAGCAGGACATGTTCCCCTTCTAAGGCTCCATTTCATCATTAGTAAAATGGGAATTTTGTGCCTAAGTGGTCTTCAAGGCTCCATTAAGCCTTGGAATTTCATGTATCTATGGTCCTTAAAACAACAAAACAAGCGAATAGCATTGTGGTTGTCAAGGGTCCCTGAGTGGCCTCAAACACTTCCCACGTTTTGGCCCTGAGATGCTAAGAGTGCCTTGTCATGGAGCCCAGGCAGTGTGGACACGGTAGGCAGATCCACGCAGCAAAAGGAGAGTGAGAGTCAGGCCAGAGGTCACCATTCAAGGGAAGGGTCAGAGGAAAAGAGAATTAGCACACAAAGAAAAGTAGTATGCTTTCACACAGAGCTTGTATCTGAAACAGGGGCCCCCTTGGGCACAGCCTCAGAGCTGCCCTGGACAGTGGGCTTCTCCTGGGCCTGGTGCAGCCCAATCAATGTGAGGAAATGGGCATGGGGCTGATTTGTCATTCACATCACTAGAGGGTTTTGGTGGGAGTTGGTATGGGTGAAAGAAAATGTGTTAGGCCTCAGGAAAAAACTTGATCACATCTTCTCCTGGTCCACAACCCTCCTCAAGATGCTTAATCAGGATTCTGCCCATGCCTTCCCTAAGGGATACAGTCACTCCTGGCTGAGAGCCCAGCCTGTCGGTTAGAAGATCTGAAGTCTAAACTAACCTTTCTAACACATACATGTGTCCTGACTTCTGCTGCAAGCTGTAGGAGAAAAATGTCCTTAGTCTGATTCAGGTCATAGAGGTATTATCAGCCAGCCAGTCAGTTGGTGGAACGCTTTCCGGGGCAGGCCCTGTGCTAGGCAGTCTGGGACCACCCACCTCTCTGTGTTCTCCTTCTTTGTCCCCTGACAGTTTTCTCGGGCTCCTCTTCCTTTCTCATCCAGTCCTGTGTATCCTCCACAAGGGCTACTGTAGAGCCAGCCCCTGAGAGCTCATGCCAGCACCGCCCCCCAATTCTGGATTAGGGGTGTCTTCCCTGCCCTCCTCTGTGCCAGCACTCATTGTGGGAGTGAGCGATAGCTGCTGACCGTGGGGTCTCTGCAGGGCCGGAGCCATGTTTTATTTGTTCATTTACATATTCCTGTAACAGTGCCTGGCACCTGTAGGTGTGGGATAAAGAATGTTAACCGATCCCATGAGTGACTACAACCATGGACAACAGACAAGGCCACCATCTCTATGGTTACCTCCCCAGCAAAACCTTAAACAGTTTATCCCCGAATAACATAACATGAGAAATTGTCTTTACTTTTGAGAAGTTTCCAAAGCAGTGTACTTGTAGGTAAGGTAGACTGAGCACCTTCCTCTTCGTATTCCTTCATTTACACGTAGCCATTTATTTGGCCGCCACGTCTGCCTGGAACACAACTAGCACAGAGAGGCCGGCAGGAAAGGCCTTCCAGCAACGACAGGAGGGCCCATCCAGCTCGCAGGTCATAAGAAGAGCAACCCAGACTCTCAGACTCACCATTCACTTAAAGTATGATTCTGAGAAGCCAGAGTCAGGCCCAGGGTGTTTTTTTTTTTTTTTTTTTTTTTTTTGTGTGTGTGTGTGTGTGTGTGTGTATGTGCAGTGTTCATGTCGATGACTGTATTCTGTAAGTTATTAAAAGTCAGTGAAGCCCTAACCGGTTTGGCTCAGTGGGTAGAGCGTCGGCCTGCGGACTGAAAGGTCCCAGGTTCGATTCCGTTCAAGGGCATGTACCTTGGTTGCGGGCACATCCCCAGTGGGGGGTGTGCAGGAGGCAGCTGATCGATGTTTCTCTCTCATCAATGTTTCTAACTCTCTATCCCTCTCTCTTCCTCTCTGTAAAAAAAACAATAAAAGATATATATATAAAAAAAGTCAGTGAAGTAGACATTTTATACAGGTTCTCTTTCCTTTTGTCAAAAGGGTTAAAATGACAATGTGGCTTCTAAAGGAATGAGGCCCAGGTATTTGAAAAATACACGTTGTTTCCTGATGTGACGGGAGGAATGGGGCGTAGGGGCGGGTGTCGTGGCGCCGCCGGTGGTCACACTGAGCAGAGACACTGAGCCTCGCGCCCTCCCTTGGGAAAGCTGCTTTCGGGAAGGAGTGCCGCCCCAGGCCGGACACCTTTCCGGGACTGAGACTCAGATCTCCCGTCTCCATCCAGTCTACAGAAGCTTAAAAACTTGGGATCAATTAGTCATTTTTTTCTTCCCATTTTTTCCATTCTCAGCTTCCCAGGACCGTGTTGCCATGGGAGCCTCTGTTTGTTTCGGGTGGAGAAGTTGTTTTTGGCAGGTTGGGGGAGGAGCAATTAATTCTAATAGGTATATAGTAAATTAAATACTTGGGTCTTTCCAACCTTTTCTCTGCATTTCTGCTCCTTCTTACAAATTCCCGTCTCTTCTCAGACGACCCTCTAAGAGCAGAGTTGCAGCAGCAGCTTGTAGGAAGCCTGTCTGGGCTGTGGCAGTGGAAGTGCAATGGGACCTAGAAGGTCACCTAGACCACTTCTCTCTGTGTGTCTTCCCTCATGTTCTTGAGGTGAGAAGCCATGTTTGGGGAGCACTTAGGAAAGAAAGATTCCCCGGCATCCTTTATTCATCCATCCAAATGCTAACGTTGTCCATACTGCAACCATACTTATATGTGTGGGAAATGTGTTTTGGGTGGTCTCTTTTATAGACAATTGGATGAAAAGGAAAGGAGGAACCGATGATGTTGTGCCAATGAGTCAGTCGGGGTTGGAGGAAAAGGAACAGATGTCACGTTATATGAGGAAATAAACTCCAAACACTTGAAAAAGAAAAACTCGGGGGGGAATCTCCATAGATGTATCTGGTCCTCCAGGGAGGACCTCCGGGCGTTGCTAGGTGTTAGGATGCAGGTAGCTGTATTTTGATCTATTACTTGGCTGCAGTGGGGGACCCAGATCCTGATGGTGTATCTATTCCCCGTTCTCCAGAGCCAGAGGCCCTGGCTTCAAGTCAAAGACAGATGCTCCTCTTGGAATCTTTGTCTCTTAAGCCCGGTGAGGCCCGTGTTGAAAACAGAATTCATTTTCACTTCCTGCTCACTGCAGACATTATTGTGCAGCTGTGCAACACCTGTTGAGTTCCACCCCACAAGTAGCAGCTTTTTAGTGATCTGCAAAGGGGTACACATCTGGAATGATGCTCAAGTGACCTCAGGACCCCATAGAGTAAATCAAAACACTGAAGTAATATCTTGGATGAGCTCGTTCTGATGTAACTTAATTGCTAAAAATTATTTAATGGACTTTTTTAAAATTTGAGTTTAGTGATCTGTCTCATCAAAGTACAGCAAAATAGAGAACAGTCCTTCTATTTGACATTTAAGGAGGGTGGGGGAAAGTGATGTGAACATGTAAACTGGCAGGTGGCCTCAGGACTCAGGAGTCTATTGACTGTCTTGTGGACAAAGAATGTGACCATGAGGTGTTTCCTGAGGCTTTGCATTTGGGCGCCACTCAGGATGGGGAGAGCTAACGTGACTGAGTGGGTGGGCTGGCTGCCGTGCCCTCCAGGATGCTGTGGGCCACCGTTGCCCTCCACGAGTGGCTCTACAGCAGTGGTCCTCAACCTTCCTAATGCCGCCACCCTTTAATACAGGTCCTCATGTTGTGGTGACCCCCAACCATAAAATTATTTTCGTTGCTACTTCATAAACGTAATTTTGCTCCTTTTATGAATCGTAATGTAAATATCTGTGTTTTCCGATGGTCTTAGGCTCTACAGCCGTGGACCCACAGGTTGAGAACCGCTAGCAGGGTTGCCACATGTCACCACAACATGAACTGTATTAAAGGGTCGCGGCATTAGAAAGGTTGAGAACCACCGTGTTAGAGAAACAATGCATTGGGCCGCTGAGCTACTTTTTTAACCGCTTGTTGCTATTCTTATCACACATTGCCTTTTGGGGTGAAACACTCCATTAACTCTGGTTTGGCCTGGGCCCCTTTCCCGTTTTAGTTTCTGTGAACTCGAAGCAGTAAGAGGAGTGAATGGAAACGTTTTAGCTTTCTGTGCTCTAACCCTATGTCTGGCTGCTGTGCACAAGTGGCTGTGCAAGTCGGACTATCTCTACTCCAGCCCGGGTGTCCCAGGCCCGAGAACCACTGCACTCTGGACAGACATCATTTGAGTCTTCATAGCACCGTAGGACTGCTAGGATCCAAGTACAAGTGCCAGGAGAAGGGGTGAAAGTTATAGTCTGTGAGAAGCACCAAAACGTCAAGATACATGACTGCTGATCCTAAACTCTGCTTTAGCTGTGAGACCCCAGGAAATCTTTGTCATCTCTGTGCATCCCCACTTCCTCACTGATAACATAGGAGTTTTAAAGCCAGCCCTGCCTTGCATTGAAGGGTTGCAGGTTTGATTTCAGGTTGGAGCACATGCCCAGGTTCTGGGTTTGATCCCTGGTCAGGGCACGTGTGGGAGGCAGTTGATCGATGTGTCTCACACTGATGTTTCTCTCTCCCTCTCCCTTCTTCTCTCTCTAAAACTTAGTGAAAACATATCCCTCAGTGAGGATTAAAAATAATAATAATAATAAAATGTGTGAAGCTATTTTGTAGCCTACATGATATAAGGGCCTGTTATTACAAGAATATGAAACAATTCATCAAGGAGTTCAGACGAACATTCTGGACCCCTGAGTAGGCCAGGAGCAGGCTCTACAGGTGAAATGTGATCATTCCTTAGGCCTGATGGTCTTGAGATTTTAACTTCTTGAGAATGGGAGGTCAATTGTGTCATGCCCCTTGGGTGTTCTCCCATAATATCTCCTGAGTTCCACAGCTTAAATTGGGTGGGGCTGAGTGGGAGTGGGGATGGAGCTGGGCTTGGACACTGAACTCCCACCTCCTTGCCAGCCTTTCCAAGCAGATGGTTGGTGTGATACTATCAACAACCGAGCCTACTGCCATTACGATGGGGGCGACTGCTGCTCTTCCACACTCTCCTCCAAGAAGGTAAGGGAGGGCCCGGGGGGGGGGGGGGGGGGAGGCGGGGAGGCAGCCCCAGGAAGGAAGCAGGTGCCTTGGCTAGCTTTCCTTGGTGTATCACAATTGGTTTTTATTCAACAATCAAGAAGAGGGAGTCACAATGAACAAACACTGGGGTTTCTAAAGTGACAGGATTCAGGATAGTGGCTTTTTAGGATAGCTCCTTCAAAAGTATTAATTCTCTAATGGTCAGTACAGTACCTCCTTCAGAAAAGCCCTGGCTTTTGCTCCTGAAAAACTCACACCTGCTTACCCTTCAGGAAACATCTTTGTAGTTAGGAAATAATGGCCTCCACCCCTCGGAGAGGCAGGAAGTAATATCCAGTTATTAATCTTCATAATTAAATTAATCCTATAAAGTATATTATAAGCATATTGAAAACATATGTCGAATGGCCACCACAAGCTACCTGGAGTCCTCCCTGGATCATATCCTGAACAGTGGTTCTCTTCTCAATGCCTTTTATTCCTATTTCCCTGGGTTCTATTACATTAGCAAGTATGCCTAAGCTAAGCCTGTAAAATTCAATAGGCTGAAATTTTGCAATAATGTGGATTAAAAGAAAAAAAAAATCCCTCCAAAGATATTTGATGCTAGTTGGCCAATTTAATGAATCAGAAATATGCAAGAGATGGTATTTTTGCCCAGTGTACTTGGACTATTAAAACACATCTATTTTTATCTCATTCGATTGTCCATGCCAAAGGGTAGAATCTCTGCCACTTTACATCATGTGTCCCGCATGCCCCAATCTCTCTGAAGCTAGTTATGGACATCCCAAAAGTGTGTTTATCTGTTGATAGAAGTGCCAACAGTACAGACTTTTTTGGACCATGTCTGGCATGAAGGAGGGATAATTACATAGCAGGAAGGCAGTCTAGCCATAAACAGTGGGTAGAGAGATGCACTGTTTCATTAAGCCAGAGTGTATCCTTGATTCAAGAAAGGCAAGCCTCATGCTTATGAAGATGCCAACAGGGTCCTATTGCTCCAAGCACATCCGGGCACAGAGCCCTAGACCTGGGTGATAGGGCCTTGGTTTTCCAGGTGTTGTGTCGTGGCCTTGAGTTAAGTCGCCCAGCCTCTCTTGGCCTTCTCTGTGAAGAAAAAACACTGACATTCATCTTACCTACTTTACTGAGATTTTGTGTTGACAATAATATGACAAAAACATTAACAGCAACAGTTTTAGACATTAGTGGTAATTTTAGGAGGAGTTGTTACAGGAGCTATAGGTTCTTGGAAACGTGTGCTTTATACCCATCATCGTATTTAAGTCACATAGATGTCCTCCCCCCCACACACACCTCATCTTCTCCTTAACCCTCAGGTCATCCCATTCGCTGCCGACTGTGACCTGGATGAATGCACCTGCCGAGACCCCAAGGCAGAAGAGAACCAGTAACTGCAGAGGAGTCCCTCCTACCACCCTGGAGGCAGGAAGAAAGGGAGGCCTCCAGGGAAGGAAACAAAAGGTGGATGAGGAAGGAAGTTCCTGGAATGAAGAAGAGCATGGAGCTTATGAGGAACGCAGGAGGAGGTCTGTAGGAGCCACCTGTCGCATCAAGTAGGGAAGAATCGTAGGCAGTTGATTAAAAGTAGGAGAAATATGATAGGTGTACAAGGACCCTCCTCCCTCATTTATATTTTATCCAACTCCACCCTCAACTTCTGCCTACTCCCTGCTGGGCACCCTGCCCATTCCTCAGCCCCACCCAACTTGTACACCAGTACCAAACACACGCTCCACACCCAGTTTGAATGAACTGCCACCTTTCAGGACTCATCTGTTCTAAACTGGCTCTCTCCCTGTCATCTGTGTAGACGCCCATAGTAATAACGAGGTTAGTTATTCTTTATAAGTATTTAAACATAATTATATAAATATATATATTATATTTTTTGCTGTCTACTAAGCTAAAAACTATCCATTGTTCCACACATGCTGCTGTGAAGCTCATATCCAAAATAAACACCGAGGGTTTGAGGACAGAAAGGCAAGTCCTTCTGCCACCTTTGTATCCATGGGGATGGGCTGGCTGCGGAAAATAGAGGAAAGAGAGACAGATTAGTTGGGGCTCTTGAAGTGAATGTGTCAGCTAATCATCTTTTTATGAGCTGAGCTGGGAGCTGGGCCCACTTTGAGGAGATGGTGGTTGGAAAGATGACACGAGGAGGCACAGAAAGTTGGGTGGGAGTACCCACTAGTGACAGGACCACAGGAGAATGGACCACGTTTCTTGAGTAACCGTCTGAAAAGAATATATTAACTTCTCTGAACTCTTAGTGGGGGTCGGTGAGATCCAGGATTTCTGCCCTTCCCGTGCGCTGTTCCCAGCGTGGTGCTCTGCCAGCCAGTCAACACGTTCGTCTTAGGGCTCCTTCTCTGATCATCAGGATTATAGCAACTCACACATTCCTCCTACTTGGCTCCCGTCTCCCTCCTTCTGAGTCCCCAAGCCTGGCCATCATTCACAGCCGCATGACCAATTATTGACTTTCCGGGGAAGAAGATGTTATGGAAATGACAGACAGGAAGGCGGGAGGAGATGGAAGAACAGGAAAGGGTGGAGGAGCAGAGGGAAGCCATGGAGAAGAGAGAGGCCGGGGGTAATCAAGGTCCAGAGATGAACTGTGTCAGGGAGACGCCACCTTGTTCCAGGCTCCAACGCTGACCACAGGGATCCTTTGACTAACTCCAAGTCAGAGTAATTTCTCTTCAGGCACGATGTGTTAGACCTGTGGCCCAGACAGTTCCATCTGAACAAGCTACGGAAGCACGTGGAGCAAGGGTGACACTCTGTGGGGAGAAAGAAGAATTTCAACTATTTAGGGTCCACTTTGTTATTCCTTCTAGTTGGGTACATGGGCCGTACATGCCACACCAGTTAACACGCCTCTCCTTGCATCCCAGGCTTACTTTTTTACATGAGGTCTATGACATTGGTGTTTTTTGGCAACAGTTTCTGGATTAGGCCTCTGGGAATGAGCGTCAGGAACTAATTTCTTGTTTAAGACCCCAGTTTATCATCTCAGGGAGGGCCGGGAGCTTGCCTCCCCTGAAGCTGCGTAGTCTCCCATCAACACCGAGTCCATGGCTGTGCAAACAGGACGGGGACATGTGACTCGCCACTATCTGGAGCTACACGTCACACAGGAAAGAAGACTATTCTGGAACAGATGAAGAGGACATGGAATGAGGGTGGCTTAGTTACTGGGGAAAGGAAGAGCAGTCCATCCCAACAACGCTCATCCTCCTGACCTCCAACCGTGAGGGCGTGAGAGAAACTGCTCGCTGTCTGGGCTCACATTTAGTGCCCCAAGAAGAGAACACATGTTTATTTCTGGGATTCTGGTAGGCTTCCCTGTGGGAAGGACAATGGAAAAGTTTCAACTCTCCATTAAAAAAACAAGTGTAAAATTGTTTTCTTGGGGAGAGGACCCGAATTCCTGGCGGGGTATCGAGCTCTGTGCAGGGTCCTTCCTTGTCCGAGATGGCGGCGGTAGACGTCCTGGCCTAGCCCAGCTCAGGAGGCTGCGGGCCATGCCAGGGCAGGTCTGTGCTCAGTGTCCCCCAGGAGTGGCAGTGAGCATGCTTCTCTTCATCCTTCACGTAAAGATATTTTATTCTCTGCTGGGGACACCTGCAGTTCCCCACGGCCTGGAGGGCACCGCTCCTGTGGTGGCTGGAAGGCTCTCAGCCCGAAGGCTGCCTGTCCGTCAGCTCTGGCCACTTGGGGCAGGTCCTTTCAGCCCTTGTCCCGGGATTAGTGTTTGAGCTCCTTCAGTCACTCATCAAGTTGAAGGACTTTGGGTGTTAGCTCCCCCTCGCTCCCCAGGATGGTCAGAGTTCAGCGACTCACTCACCCATGGGGTCACGGGCATCCTCTCCCAAGACCCCTCCCATCTGTGTCCTTGTTCCCAAGTCACAACTCTGCTTCCTCTTTTCCCTGGTAATTGGGGACTCTGGTCCCCAGTTGCCCAGGAATGGCTTGCTGCGGCTTAGTGGGACAGTCTCCGACCAGAGACGAGAGGACAAACTTGCACATGAAAGGGAAGAGCTGCTCTGGAGTCTCCCTTTCCCTTCTGTCCACTCTGAGCCATTGGCCTGATGCTTGCTCTGCACTGTGGCACCACCAGTGAGCATGTCAGCTGGTGCCTGAGAGGAGGGCCTGAGGGGAGCACGGTGAACAGAGCCCACCCCTGCACTGGAAGGCAACAGCCCCAGCCAGTTACTCTGTACGACTGTAAGGTGTTCATTAAAGAAATTAGCACAGAACACGTGAGGTGTGTTTGGTGTCTTATTCCGTAAGTCCTCCCGCCACTTCCAGATCGCTTTCCGAGTGCCAGTGCCAGATGCAGAGGTTCGTGCCTGAAGACTGACCATTCCTCCCGGGCGTTTAGAAACGAGGAAGTAAGTGGAATGTGTGAGGAAGAGAAACATGGAATTTCGTTAGATGCGATGATATACAGAAGCAAAGGGCACCGTAGTGATGTCAAGAGCCTCAGGAGTTACAGCAATAAAGGGCAAGAACCCTTTACGGTTCAGAGGAAGTGGGCCTCACTCCTGATGCCAAGGTAGGTAGCGTCTGAAGGATGGCGTGTGAAGGATGCATGTGATCTTAGCAGAAAAGGGAGCGGGGAGAGTCTGGGCCACGGGAAGGAAAGGGGTGACGATACAGCGGTAGGATGAGGAAAGGCTGTGTGTCACTGGATGTCAGTGGGCCACCCAGCTGAGCTGGAAGGTAGCAGCCAGCTCACGCATGCTGTGCGCTTGCAAACGCAATCTTATTGAACCCTCACAACAGATCCTCAACTTCCATGTCCTCATTTCATAGACAAGGACACCAGGTCAGGCTGGTGAAGAACGTTCCTTTAGGTGCCATGACTGGACTGAGGGTCAGGCCTGGTTCTGTGAGATGCCAAGATGTGAGAAGGAAAAGAGAACGGTGAGTAACAGGCTGTGTAAGGGGACCGTGGGGGGAACCTCAAGGTGATGCCGCTGTGGTAAGCTCCCGCACCCATGAAGGTGGTCACTGCAGGACAGGAGCCAGGAGGAGCAGGCTTTTGAAGAGAGCATATGGGTGCTTTTTTAGGCAATTGGAAACCTCACATACCCAGTGTTTGGCTCACCCCAGGAAGCTTTTGTAGCTGGGGACAGCGTGCCAAGGCCTCTGGGCTGCCTGATGGCTGGGGGTCGCTCAGCCCCCTGGGAGCCCTTTGGGGAGCACTGAGGAATAGTTAGGTGAGGGTAGGGGCTCGGGCCTTGGCAGGGAGTTGACGACACATAAACATTTGAGAGTAAAACGAGTATCACCTTGCATTTTCTTTATGGGTCACCAAGTGCTTTCTTATGCTTTATGGCTACCCATGGATTAGGCAGAGCAAGAAGAGGTGTGTGTTTTTATGTTGTTTTTCCCCATTTCGAAGATGAGGACACTGAGTGACAGGTTATTGAGAAATGTAAGTTCATACAACTAAGTGCAGTTGGGATGGGAGTCCCAGTTTTCTGTCCCAAACGGGATGTGGCATATGCTTGCTTTCCACTACGCGATGTCCTGCCCACGAGGCCCAGCGCAGACCTGAGATGGGAAGGCGACATGTGTTTCAAGGTGCCCTGGGTGTCCTTGTGGCCTTCTTGGTAACTGAGGGCAGGACAGCTGAGAGCGAGCCTTTGAGCGCTCCCTCCCAGGGCCCGCAGCCCAGGCCAGGCCCTGAATATAAGCAGATGCCCCTGCAGATGCCACTCACACCCATCTGGCAAGGCTGCCTTCTCCTGAACAGCTTCCCCAGGGACAGTCATGGAGCGACGGGGGCTCAGGTTTCCACGGACTGAAACCTGAAATGACAGGCTGAGTCACGGTCAGCTGGAGACGCCCTGCTCTCAGGTTCAGGCCAACGGGATGGTGAGGGGCTCCGGCTGGGCAGGAGGGCAGTGGGAAGGCCCCACTTATGAACAGCTCCAGGGCATCTCCGGGGCTGGCTTTGGGGCATCTCACTAGCTCACCCAGTGGTTGGCTCAGAAAAAAACCACGGGGCTTGGCCATGGAGGAGGTGTGAATCTTACGTCACCATGGTCCACGCTCACAGAGCCTCTACGTGTATGTATGTGCCTTGGGTGTTTGGATCTGGAACAAGGTAAGATTGAGGTTAAAAAATAATGGTTATTTTCAGGTCTGCCGTGATCTGAGCCTACCTAGGCTCAAAGGCACACTTTCTGGTCAGAATCTAGTCTGGTGGCAATGCACCTTGAGGTGTGAGTGATTTTCTGTGTTCAGCTCCTTGCCAATGAGCCCTCTGTTTTTCCTCTTTGTTTTGTGGGGTCCTCGGCTTGAGTCTCTGAAAGATCAAATCGTTCACTGTAGCATTTCCTTCTATGGGTCATCCTGCCTAATAGCCAGTCCCTCTAGCATTAACGAACCCACTGGGCCCATGTCTGTACAATTTATATCTGGTCTTCTCTGACCTTAGTGAAGCAAAAAACATCCACATAGCTGGTAATGTCGTTTCATTTGATATTTACTGAGCACCTACTCAGTGAACAAAACCAGGTCTCTGTCTTCATAGAGCTTGAAAGAGGTTAAGGGGACAAACAGTATACCCAGAAATACGTCTGCTAGTGAAGAGGCTACGGAAAAAAAAAAAAGGTGTGGCTAAGGGGTGAGGCCTAGCCAGGTGTGGGAGATGCTAGTTTATATGATATGCTTCTGAGAGACGTGCAGAGTGAGAGGGTGCCCAGCGAATAGCGGGGCCGAGGAAGCCGGCACAGAGGACAGCAGGTCTGAGGTGGGAGAGAGCTGGGTGCGTGTGTGGAGGTGCACCCAGGCCAGCCCTGGGGCAGAGGGAGGGAGGGAGGAGGTGAGGGCAGAGTCTCCTCAGCCACCAGTTTCTTTATGTTTGCACACAACCCACTGCATCTCCATACCTCTCACCCATCATTCTCCTCTCCCTCTGCCCTGCTCTCCCCTGGCTCAGGCGGCATCAACCCCTCAACAGACCATGGTAACATGGCCAGGCAAGGTCCCCACCCTGCCTCTTGCCCCCGACCCACCGGCACAGAGTCCACATCATTCCTTCTAAAGCACAGCTCCCATCGAGCCACCCGTGACTCAGGGAACCGAGTCCACAGACTCTGCATGTCCTCAGTGGCCAGACGAGTCCCAGCACTGACCTGTTGCACTGACCTGCCACTGCCTCTGAACAAGCACCTCTTCCCCAACCTCCTGCCTCACCCTGGAGTGCCTTCCCTGTCACCACGTGTCAAAACCTGCTCACTTCCTTGGCCCCTTCTCGTGTTCTCCATTGTCATGAAGCTGTTCTTGAAAATGTTACTGTGTCCCTGAGCCCTTCCCGTCCTCTCCTAAGATACTCGATTTAGTTGACTGATGTTTGGTTCCGTGTGTTCTTGTCTTTCCCCTACTCAGTTGTAAACTCTTCGAAGTCAGATGAGCTCAGGGCTCCATTAGGCCACTTGATGCCTTTTGAAGTAGAACCCAGCCCCCCTTCGTCAGAAACCATGGCTTGGGAAGTGTAACCCAGGTTGGATTTTGGGCCATGTTCACCCCGTGGAGCAGGTGGCCCTCAGGGAAGCCAGTACTTCACATCCCACACGGGGCTGGAAACACTCTCAGTGGGTGCTAGCTCTCTGGCCCTGCCTGCACATGCCCTGCCTAGACAAAACCTTGAATTTTGCTGAATTGAATCCCAACCCAGATTTTTATGGATGTGAAAACCAAAAAAAAAAAAAAAAAAAAAGATGTTGTGTTGGGGATGGGTCAGTGGCCCTGTGGACACTTGACTTTTATTCTTTGACTGGTTCTTTAACAATAATCCAAGAAGTGATGATAATATAGGCCCAACACAGGAGACTGCGTTGAATTCAGGGGTCAACTTTAGGTTGTTGAGATGTGCTTTAGCCCAGCTAATAAATAGGCACATTTCGGTTTTTAAATGTGTATTCCACATGGGTTGGAAAGAAATAGTAAGTGCTGATCAGACGAGATAAGAGACTCTAAGAGACAACCTGACTTGAGATAAAGTCAGGTGATCCTGAGCAAGTCACTTAATGGCTTAAGGCTAAATTTTACCATCTGTAAAATGGAATAATTCCCCACTTTGATACATAGTGAATGTGAAGGTGTCTACCATGGAGCTGGAGTAGTAGGGATGGTGATATGCTGGCTTTTTGTGCATTTTCTGGCTTGAATTTTGAGATAATCCTAATGAATTTGTTGATCTCCCTCCCCCTCTCCCTTTCTCCTCTTCCCATTCCTCCCTCTCCCTCTCTCCCACCATACACACTCACATGCAATTAAATGTTCTCTGAACCTTTGGCTATGTTTTAAATGTAATTTTATTTAAAGCCATGCTGTGTGCCAGTTTAATACCCCAAATTAAACAGAATGTGATTCCAAGTATTAAGGGAAGGGATTTTTTTAAAAAATTAAAGAAAAAACTGTCAGCAAGACAATGTAATTGATCCACAATCTTAGAGGGTCTTGTTAATGTCCGAGCGTGTCCCAGGCCTCTGCCTGGGTAGCATGCTCATAAACAAGCAATCTACACCCACCCATAATGATTTTAGAGCTAGACACGGTACCTTAATGAGGTAAAGAGGACCCCAGGCCATGGCTGTGGCTTGGGGAGAGTAGCAAGGTTCCCTCCAGATATAAATGAAGTTCCAGGAGGTACCGAGACATCCGTGTATTTCAACTTATCTCCCGAAATGAACTTTAGTAGGCATTCAGGCACTTACGTATCATGCTTCCTCATTGAGAGAGTACAGGCTTCAGACTCAAGACCTAGTGTAGACTTCCAGCTCAGGAGGGTGTTGGCAGGTGACTGGGTCTCTGAGAGCCCGTTTATAAAGTGAGGATACGTTTATATCTGCAGGGTTGTTATGAGCATTCAGTGGGGCCACTTTAGTGACCCTTGGAAGCACTTGGCATGTAAAGTGTTCATGTGAGTTCCTTTCCATAGCACAGCTGGAGCTCAAGAAATAATAATACATATTCATGAATGAATGAATGTTCTTCCTTTTCCAACAAAGTATCCCAAATCACCCTAATTAGCCCTTAAAATCTCACCACGTGTTCTCGGCTTCCCTTCATGCTGTATCTCAGATAAGAATTGCCTCATTAGTTGATGCTCAGGGGAAGATGAAATGAGACAGAAGGGAGTTGAGTTTGGAGAAGGGCAGAGTCTGAGGACCTGGACCAGAAGGCGAGGTCAGATTCCCAAGATAGGTTTTCCAGCCTCTAGGAGGAGCTGCAGGCCTCCTTCCTAATGGATAACTGGCTAGTAGGTGCCTCACTAGGGCATTCTTCTTAGGGTTTTGGTTAATCTCCTGGTTAGTGGAAGCCTCATCTAACCACTGGGCCATCCAACACAGGCCCTGCCTTGACCTCAGGCTTTTGTGTGCTCCATGTCTGTGGTCTTGCCTCTCTTGTTACAGCATCTTTCCAAACCTGCCTCACCAGCCCACTGCCACCCACGTTCCTGTTGCTAACATGCACCACAAACCCGACTTCTGTTCGATCAGCCTGTGAGGGTTTTCAGACCCAGGTCCATCCCCACTGTGAGGATACTGTGGAGAAGGCAGACATCAAGGGAAAGACAGAGGTGAGCATTTGCAGGGAAGAACTTTTCAAGTGCCTGCTCATACCCTGAAGAATGTCAGGCTCAGTGTTTGTTTGTTTGTTTTTTTTTTGGGGGGGGGGTGGCAATAATTTGTAGATCAAGTCTGCTTTGGCTCTTTGTGGAGTTTTCCAAATTCCTTCTGGGAGGCCCCGTTCTGTGGCTGGGGGGTCAGAAAGCCCACACCTGAGGCCTGCTTGTCTGTTCCAAGCCTTTCTTCACCCGGAGCATTCCTGAGAGGTCCTGGCAGCCCCTGCTCGTGGCCTGGCCCGGCTCTGTGGGGAGGAATGCAGCTACACTCAGACATTCCAGTTGCTGCTCAAACCCAGTGGCACTTCGTTAAATCCTGGGCCACACCCTCCCCTTTGAGTGTTTGCTGGTGTTGCCGTGGCAACCAAATACCCTCCCTTTATGTTCCCCACTCCCTGCCTGCTCCAGTCAGCTCCATCACCAACACCTCTATTGTGGGCCTCCTCAGATCCCTCTTGGGTTGCCAAGGGACAGAGAGCCTACAGAGTGAAGATCAAAACATCTTCCCCCATTTGGTACCCAAGAGAGACTGTCTGGAAGGTCTAGAGGTCTGAAGTGTATGAGACTGACCTTCTCGGTCAGGGTTACCATGGCGCAGACACAACAGCTCCGCGGGTGTGGTAGGGTTCTCTCAGTGTGTAGACATCTCAGTGGCTGGGCTGGTCTGTCTGAGGATATGACCAGATGACAGGGTGGGAGGGGGGGGTGTACTTGGACTACTGTGACTCCTATGCCAGTCTGCATCCACACTCAGTGATATCAGACAAGGGAGGTGCCCCTTCTCCATGAATGCCAGTAAACTCACGTTACAGGAGCCTTGGGAGTGCACATGCTGATGTCCAGGCTGAGCAGCAAGGCCTGGGCATGGGAAGATGGCTGTGTCTTCTTGGTCAGTTTTGCTGCATGTAAGGCACCCCCTCCCATCATCATCAGATAAAACAACAGACAGAAAACTTGTTCAGTGAAATGTTGCTGTTAGTTCAGCTCATGCGTCCTGAGGACCTTAAACAATAATAACCATTTTATTTATGATGTTGTCTAACTTTTAGGGTCAGGAATCCGGGTTGAGGTTGGCAGGGTGAGTCTTCTCTTTCTTGAGACATTGATAGAGGTTGCTGGGTGGTATGCATCTGGCAGAGGGTCTGAGATGCTCCGTTCATGTGTCAGGTGCCTCAGGAGGAATGTCTGGAAGGCTGGGCCCAACACACTTACATTGTGACCTTGGCCTAGAGTGCTCACACATGACCTCTCTGGCAGGTGGTCTCAGATCTTTTGTGGTAACACAGGGCTCCAGAGAGTAAGAATTCCAGAGGAGAAGGTGGATGTCCCAAGGCCTTTTATGACTCAGATGTGGAAGTCACCTAGTGTCACTTCTATCATAATCTATGGTTAAAATAGTCATAAACCTGCCCAGATTCAGGAAGAGAGCAAGCAGAACATGCCTCTAGTTGGGAGATGTCAAAGAATATATAGCCATGTTTTAAAACTGCCACAGTCTTCATCTTCTTTTAATAGTAGTTCCTGCTTGCAGAGGCTAGAAGGCTCATCATTACTTTGCAAGGGGGCCTACTAAGTGTGCAGACCCTTCACATCCGGTTGTGAAAGATAAAGGGAGTGGTGTGAGATGACATCTATTTATAGTTACATTGTAGAGAGAGAAAAAGAGATTGTTTGGAGTTCTTTGTAATGATGGCTTCAATGTCTGACTTTCCCCATAAAGTACTAGCTCTGAGATGGAGAACAGCTCATCTTACCCACCAGTGTGTCTTGGGCGTGCAGTGTTGTATGCAGTACATTTAAATAGGTGGCAGAGAAAAAGTAAGAATCATCACTAGGTAGTAATATTGTAAGTTTATAATTTGCTGTTAAAATCTAACTTTTTCTTTCTAGTTCAGATGACAGGTGATAAGACCTCTGTATTTGGAACCTAACATTTAAAACAAACGATTCCCCAGGTGGTCCAACCAGACACTGATTATTTAAAGACACAAGGTAACACCCACACACTGGACACTTACTAACAGCTTTATTATTTAGTTCCATTTTAAGTAATCATACAATAATTCTCTTTTAAACAATACTGCTATACCTGAAGTTGGTCAATCATATTCTTTCTTCCTTCTACAGTAGTAAAGTGGGGGTTTTCCACACTCAGTTTTTTTAATAGAACATTTGAATATCAAGAAATGTGGTTAACTAAAAATAACAAACAGACCAAACTCCGTGGGAAATGACTGCTCTCACGGTGTCCATTCGTGGGGACACCAGGCTGGGTGAGTGTTGGTGGACAGGACCAACTCCCTTAAGACCTGTTTGGCAGCTTGGAAACTAGAGGCTGAATACTGGCCGGTACCATCACCCTCTCTAGGCAGGTGAGTTTCTCCAGACACGCTTTGGGCGGTGTGCTCAACGTGTCTCTCTAGGGCACAAACCCTCCACTCAAGTCCTCGGGGGATCTTAAGACACTCTGCTGCCCCAATCATATTGGCCTTACTTTTAACTTGAAAGTAGATGGGACCCAGCTATCGGGGGGGGGGGGGGGAAGAATGTATATGTGTGTAAGTGTAGTGTAGGTGGGTGTATATGTGTGTGCACATGCCTGGTGCAGAGATGGGGGCAGAAGGAGGATGAGAATCCTGGGGAAGGAAGAGACAAAGGGGATGGGTCCCAGACAGGAAGAGCAAAGATAAAGCAGATGAAAAGGACTTGGGAGTGACAGTGAGCCTCTTTTATTTTAATAAAAAGGCTGGATGTCACTCCCTGCCCTTACCTTGCCCACCGATAGGGACAACCTTGGAGCCTCCCGCTGCTGCGTGGACCTGGTTTTCTGCTCAAACTTGAATAAAGGACAGAACACAGTGGCAGCTGCGAAGGTGGCCTTTCCTCGCCACCCCATTGGTTGGTGACGGTGAGAAACTTTCCCGAGGCGTCTTAGCTGAGCCCTGCATTGAGCAGGTGGGACAGCCAGTTTCCTGCAGGCTGGGAGGGGGGTCTCTGAGGCAGGGGCAGTCCATTGTGTGCGATGAACCTGTGGATCTTTCTATAGAAAGACTAGAGGCCCAGTGCATGATTGAATCATGCACGTGTAGGGTCCCCTACATGCTTTCGCTTTTTGTGGGGGAGCTGGGTGCCTGTCCACTGGTGCACCAGGCCTTGGCGAGGCTTCTGAAAGGCCTGGTGCCGGAGCAGACAGGCACCCAGCTCCCCCACTTTTGATGGTACGCAGCCACTGAGGGGAGCTACCCTGCTGTTGAGAGGCGCAGGGGACGGGACTCCCGCCCCCTGTGCCTCTCAATGGCCGCTGAGGGGGGGCTGCCGCGGACACCTGGCTACCCTGGCTACCCTGCCGTTGAGAGGCGCAGCTGGGTGTCCGCGGCAGGCCCCCTCAGCGGCCGTGGATCTGGCCATTGAGAGGCGCAGGGGGTGGGAATCCCGCCCCCTGCGCCTCTCAACAGCAGAATAGCCCCCCTCAGTGGCAGCGGATCCGTGACTCTCAATGGCCGGATAGGCCACCCCGAGTCCCGCCCCCCCAGCCTCCCGCCGCCCAATCGTGGGCGTAGCGGAGTGATGGTAATTTACATGTTACTCTATTATTAGATAGGATGTGGATGGGGTGAGAGCGACCTGAGCTCACAGCCATAGCCCAGTCTTCACTCCCAGCCTGGGTGGGGACCCCGTGGTCCCAAAGGTGCACTGGGCTCCCCTCCTGCCCATGGTGGGTGCATCTACACCTCAGGGAGTGGGAAGGCTCTCTGGGCAGGAGCTCACAGCTACCGTCCAGACAACACTGAGCACAAGGCTGGCGGGGTAAGTGCCTTGCTCTGCAGCGTGCCGGCCTGAACTCACACTGCCGTCCAGACAGACCAGAGGCGGCATTTGGGACAAGGTGCGTACCCTCTCTTTGCCTTAGTTTCCTCATCACTGAAAAGGAGCTCAGAATAGCACTGGGGGGGTGGGGGCTGTTGTGAGAATTTGGTGACATGTAAAGTACCGAGAGCAGCGTCTGGCACCTAGTACTCACTCAGTGAATGTGGTCTGTCGTTATTACTGTTTAGAAGAGATTAGCACCGCTCTGTGGCTGGCCTTACATCTTCTCCATGACCTTTCTCTCGTGTTTCCAGATGAGGACCCTGGTCAAGGGCAGGGTAGCTGAGTGTGTGTTCAGGCCTCTGAGGTGTGAGGGGACAGTTCAGGCCATCAATGGTCCACCTGCAAAGTGCTTTCTGCAAAGCTAGGCTTCCTGCTGGCTGGGCCCCCACTGGTGCCTGTGCCAACGCTCGGGCAGAATCTCTGCCCTCCTGGCAAACAGGTGGGGGAAGAAGATGCCTCTTTCCTATGTGCATCCAGAGAAATGATCTGCAAAGCTAGCAACGTAATGGTTGTGGTACGGACGAGGTGCGGGGGTGGGGGGCAGAAGTTTTTTGTGATCGGTAATTACTTACTTCGGTCCACTAAACTCTGATGGTGGTACTGGCCCTTCCTGGATGAACCCCATGGGGGGAGGGGGGAAATCAAATCAATTGCAAAACAAGCCCCAAAGAGATCCCCTGAACTAGAAATGGTGCTGCATGAAGCCGCTGGCTAGCAGGTTGTGTCCTGGTCATGCAGATGGAGAACATAGTGAAGAAATCCTGCAGCGAGCAAGGGTCGATTTCTCCCTGGGTTAGATGTCACCCGTGGAGGTTTTAATGTTCCATTAAAAAATATTAGAAATCCATAAACCTACCCAGATGTCCCCCTCCTCTCTCCTGCTTCTGGCAGCCGCTCTCTGGCCTCGTGGTGCTAGATGTCTTTGCTGTCCCCATAATCGTTGTAGGGGACGCTGAGGGTCTGCTCCTCACACGTCTTCCTGAGGTCCTGGCTCAGCGCTGACCAGTCAAGTCCATAGGGCTTGATCTCGCTGTAGCGGCAGCCCAGGTACTGGAGGGAGCCACGCCGCAAGCTTATCTTGGGTTCCTGAAGGAGTCTGTTGCACCAGCTGCTGAGCTCCCCAAGCTGGGAAAGGATGAGGCCAGCTTTCCTAGGGGACAAGCATGGAGGTTAGAAAGAGGGGAAGATAGGAAGGCAAGCAGTGTGAGGCCGTACATTTTGAGGGACCGAGCCTGGCCTGGTTTGCTTACTGCTCTATCCTTGGCACTTAGAACAGGGCCCTCCATCGATTATTTGTCAAACGAATGAATGAAATACCAGTAATAGGATGGGTGTGCAAAGTGGGGCAGACAGGGACACAAAATGCAGTGAGGAAATTGCTAAATATATTCGGTGGGAATGTCTGCCCTTTTAAAATCATAGAGCTGTCAGTTTTGAAAGACATCAAATCAGTTTTCTTTAAAGTCAGTAATTTATCATCATTAGACTAGAAGCCCGTTTGCATGAAGATTCGTGCAAGACATTCATTCACCTGGCTGCCTGCACCAGTTTTCCGCCAGCACCAGGGGACCCAGGCCTTGGCTCTGGCCACCGTCTTCCGCCTTCTTTCAGGGTCGGGGCTTGGCGGCGCGGGGCAGGCGCTGCCCGCCCCACACCGCCAGCAGCGATCTGGCGCCTCCTGCTGGCCTTGTTCTGTGAGCGGCGGGAGGACCCAGCCCGCGTCCATCAGCCGCAGGGATGGGGGGCGGGGCAGCGTGTGGGGGCCGCCATCTTGGTTAATTTGCATAGCGCCCTGATTGGCTGTGGGCATAGCGAAGGTACGGTCAATTAGCATGTTACCCTTTTATTAGGTAGGATGGCAAACAAGGTATTTGTCTGAATAGTTCTCTTTTCAATGCTATTTCTGCACTGAGTAGAAGCAGCTGAAACAGTGATCTTATGGGGATAGCAAATGTAACTATCTATGCGGTGTGGAGGTAATTGATTGTGGTACAGACGAGGTCAATAATGCCCTCCATGCACATTGGCACAGGGTCATTCTTGTGGAAAGTGCAGACTTTCAGGGGCACACATCACCTAATTAACCTGCGGGGAGTTCATGCTCCCTTCCGCCATCTCCTGCAGAGAGTAAGGAGGTCACTGCCATTGAGCCTCAATCAAGGTGGGCAAAGGAGGTGATGAGAGGCACCCGAGCTGTTTGCAGATCCCTGGAGAGTAAGGAGCAGGGCTGGGCGAGGCCTTCCCACACACTGGAAAGAAGTGATGTCTCTGGGCCAAGGATAGAGTATGATCGCCTGTGCTTGTAGCTTGGGGAAATGGCCCTCCCACCCGCTATCACACTGGTGTGTGGGCTTCTTCCCTGCATCCTGGTGTGTATCAGAGACGGAAGCTACCTGATAGCCAGCTCGCTGGCGTTGACCCTGAACACTCAGGATGTGTGAAGGAGCAGGAATCCTTCACTCACTGTGTTCTTCAGAGACCACGAGAAAGAGTCTATTTGAACAAACTGGAAAATGCTGTTCTGGGAAGCTCAGCGCAAACTCTTGTAGTCTTTATCAACCGCTAAGCTAACTTCTCAGGTGATAAATCATCCCTTTCCATTTAATCAATTCCTTCCAGAAAACGAAGCTACCACACCCCACTTAGAATGAGCTTTCAAAGAACAGTAATCGCTTTCATTTAATTCCTGGCCATGAGCACCGCATTCCTAGGAGGGCACACAGAGTGGGGTGGAGAGGACACAGGAGGAAAGGTGTTGAGCCCCAGCAGCACAGTCAAGGATCTAAGACAGTGTGAGGTCACAGGAAGGGCAGTTACATTTGCTCCAACTTCAATGGTGGGTCAGAGGGAATCTGACCCCCAACCTGCTGACTAAATACCTTCTCTGCAGTTTGGCCAAGCAAGCTTTCCGAAAGTCAACATCAACAGGGACTTTGGCGGCCCATCCTCTTATCTATCCTGCTGCATGTCCTGAGTTGGTGGAGGAAAGGGGAGTGAAGGAAGAGGGAGGAGCAGCATCTATATTATCTTTAAGAAATAAACATGCCATAGCCATCCTTTCCAACAGATAGATTTCCTTACCCCTGAGTCTTTGCAGCTACTTTCATTGCTCACTTAAAAAAAACCAGTAATTAATGTGGGTCTGCCCTTGACCATCTCAGAGTCTGTGGTCTTCTTTCTTACTAGCAATGCAACCAGTGTTGTTATCAAAGTATTTCAACCCTTGGCCCCACCTGGAAGCTTCCATGAGTTGGACTGAACTGAAGGAATCCCTGCTTGCTCACAGGAAGTAGGTATCCAGCAGACCCCTTTTTAATCATCCCCACAAATGACTCCAAAGTGCGTTGATAGAACTTTTTCTTTCCTGTGGTTCTCCCTGAGATCCATGACACTATGAGTAAAACTTTATTTTTCACAAGCCAATGAAACTACACATTATTTTCAAATCTTTTTGAGCCTTGAAAAACTAGTTAAAGGGTCTCCAGGTTTTGGGAAAAGAGTATATAGTCAGCAGTAGGTCTTACTACATGGTGAGATCCATGTTTCTTCCCTTGATCACTTCATTAACCAATTTTCCTTCTGACTCTTGAGTTACAAGAGAGAAACTGGCAATCCAAATGCTCTTGGAAATCAAGATGATATAGGAAATGTTCGTGCTATTCAAACTGTGACATTTATGTTCCCTAACCAGGAACTGTATATATACACCCAATAAGAAGGTATCATGCTACCTGACTTCAAATTATACTTCAGAGCTATGATAATCAAAACAGCATGGGATTGGCAGAGAAACAGACACACAGATCAATGGAACAGAACAGCCCAACTATAAAACCGCAGGTATGTGGACAAGTAATGTTTGACAAAGAAGCCAGACACACACAATGGAGTAAAGATCGTCTCTTCAATAAATGGTGCTGGGAAAACTGAAAAGACACATGCAAACAAATGAAACTGGATTAAGTTTGTCCCCATGTACAAAAATTAATTCAAAATGGATCAAAGACCTAAATAATAAAAGCCTAATATGCTAAGTGTCTGGTCGGCCATTCAACCAATCCAAGTGTAATATGCTTAATGATATGCTAAGGCCACTCAACCACTTGCTATGACATGTACTGACCACCAGGGGGCAGAAGCTCCAACCAGCAGGTTAGCTTGCTGCTGGGGTCCGGCTGATCGGGACTGAGCAAGATGGGCCAGACATGCCCTGGAGCCCTCCTACAGTCCCTCCCCGGCCCCAATCATGCACTGGTGGGATCTCACAGCCTGGCCTGTGCCCTCTTGCAATCTGGGACCCCTCGGGGGATGTCAGAGAGCTGGTTTCGGCCCGATCACACAGGCCAGGCCGAGGGACCCCACTGCACTGGGCCTCTAGTAAGTTATACAGAAGAAAATATGAACCTTGGTTATAGAGAAAATTTTATGAACTTGACCCCAAAGGCAAGGGAAGTAAAGGTAAAAATAAAAGAATGTGACTATATAAAACTAAAAAGCTTCTACACAGTACAAGATACTGACAACACAAAGAGGCAGCCAACCAGATGGGAGATGATATGTGCAAACAACAGCTCTGACAAAGTTATAATTTCCAAAATATATAAAGAACTCAACATCAAACAAACAAAAACCCAATCAAAAAGTGGGCAGAGGACCTGAAAATATACACTTCTCCCAAGACATATGAACAGCCAATAGATATACGAAAGATGTTTAACCTCACTAGCAATTGGGCAAGTGCAAATCAACACTACAATGAGATACCACCTCACACCTGTTAGAGTGACTATTACTAACAAGACAAGCAATAATAAGTGTTGGAGAGGTTATGGAGAAAGGGTAACCCTCATTCACTGCTAGTGGGAATGTAGACTGGTATAACCACTATGCAAAGCAGTCTGGGGATTCCTTTAAAAATTAAGAATAGAGCTACCATACAACCCAGCAATCCCTCTCCTGGCTATATACACAAAAAACTTCACAAAGATATAGGCATCCCTAAGTTCATTGCAGCAGCATTCATGGTGGCCAAGACATGGAAACAACCAAAGTGCCCTGCTATAGAGGGCTGGGTAAAGAAGATGTGGTACTTATACACAATGGAATACTACTCAGCCATAAGAAAGGATGAAGTAAGGCCATTTGCAACAACATGAATGTACCTTGTGAAATAAGTCAATCAGAAAAAACTAAAGAACATATGATTTCACTCATGTGTGATATAAAACTGAAACTTGTTAACACAAATAGCACTGTGGTAGTTACCAGAGGGGAGGGAGTAGTGGGGGCCCTAATATACGGGAGAAGATATGACTTTGGGTAGTGGGCATGCAGTGCAATATACATACCTTATAACGTAGAAATCTACACATGAAACCTCTTCGATCCTATTAACTAATGTCACCCCAATAACTTTAATTGAAAAATGGGAAAAAAAGCACTGAAGTTGACTGATTACCTGGGTCCCAATTCATCCTCACACCTCCAGGTGAATTCTCCAAAACTCTCGTAGTGCTGGTTGTAGTGGTAAAGGACTCGGTGAAGGGTGGGGGAGCCCAGGTCCAGGAGGGTGTTGTAGGCCGTCTGCTGCTCCTTCCCGCTGGTGTAGCCATTGAAGAGATTGTAGATCTTGTCTGCTATTTCTGAGGAGGCAGACAAGACAAATACGACTTCATATACATACATATATAAACTAGTATATATTCAGGCACACCTGCATGCATGCATTTGTGTGTATAGGCATATACACCGGCATATACGTGTGTGTGATATTACTTAATGAATACTGAGCCCAGCACCTGGAGAAAGTGGATTGAGTCAATCACTTTACCTTTGCCCCATCAGGTTTTAGGTTTTTCTTCTATAAAATGAAAGCCTTTGAATAGAATACCTCCCAAGTTAATTTTAGTTATAATATTCGTTGTCTTTGCCCATGTTTCCTAAAAATAGAGAGCCTGAGGCAAAAGCTCATAGGTTAATACTGTACAGGCAGTGCGACCCCAGGCAAGTGGGAGGGAGGGTAAAGGCGTGTGGAAGGAAGGAGGCAGAGGCGACAGAGGGAAGGCACTAGGGAGCAGGGGCTGCGTTCCAAGGGTGCAGGAAGCTGCTGGATCCCCGCCAGTCCATGGAGGGGGGTGGAAGAAGACTATATCTCAGCTCTACTCTAAGACTGATGGATGGGGCCTTTCACATTTGCTGATGTACACAAAATATGGAGAGAGTAAGTGCCGGATCCCATGCTGAGGGCAGAGGTCACTGGGACCCCAGCAGGTACTGAGCACCTGGTGAGTCCCCAGGTGTGCCCAGAGCCTGCACCAGCGTCTCCTGGCTCCAGGACTCACTAATGATGGGGTACTACGAGGATTTCTGCCAGAGGCGAGAGCAAGGAGGACTCCTGGGAGGGAGAGGCCCCTATGCTCAGCCTTGGATTCTCCTCTTTCCCCCCGGAGCTCTAGGTTGTGCCCTCAGACTCCCTCCTCCTGATGGCGAGGGGTGGTCCTTGGGCATCCTTCATCTCTTACCTTGGGCTTTGACATCATCCACCACAGGGCAGGGGGTCTTCACGATCACGTCACTGGGCCTGGAGCGCCGTCCTGTGTTGTCCACACCCCACAGGGTGAACCTGGCGGGGAGGATGTCGTTATCAGAGAATGGCCAGACTCTGCCTGGATCTGGGGGGGTTGGGGGGGTTGCCCCCAGCTGCTCTGCTACTCCACGATGCACTTACTGCCATCACTGAGGTCACAAGGTGTGTGGTCCCAAGCCTCTCACTGCTTCCTGGTGGGTCTTGGGTTGAGGTTTCTGGTCTTGGGTATATTATCTGATGGGAAGCATCATAGCATAGAGCACTGGTTCTCAAAGTGGGGTCCCCAGACCTGCAGCAGCAGCGTCATGCCCCACCCAGACCTACTGGATGGAGACCCCAGGGATGGAGCCCAGGCAATTCTCATGCTAGTTACTTTCTGACAACCACTGAGCTGAGGGCAGGAGTCTGAGGCTCCTGCTCCCCACCATGTGATGTTAGTTTAACTCCTTTGAGCTGATTTTCCTCTTCTGTGAAATGGGGATGATAATAAAACAGGGAGACCTCGTGCGGGACCTGGAGCCCAACGACCCTGCACAGCTCACTGATCCTGCTCTGTCCTGTCTTGTGCTCAGTTGACACTTGGGACACAGGACTGAGGGCAGTTTTCCTCTTTAAAGTTAGAATTGAAACCACCAGGATGGAGGGGTGGCTGGGGCTCTACTTCCTACACACAGCTCCTCTGACCACAGGGGTGCTGCCTCACGTCCCAGTGAAACGAACCCTAGAGGGATGTGACGATGAGAAGGAGCCCCCACCCCTTAGGAGAGCCCCCCACCCAAGGAGGGGGAGGAAGACCTGGCTATTGAAGGCTGAGTGGATAACCCCTTGCCCCCCGGGTGATGGAGAGGAGGTTCTGGGACTCAGAGAGGAATGTGAATATGACCTTGACAATAACCTCTGGTGTTGGTGCCCAGGGCCTCTGTCCCCAACCCAATGAGAATGAAGTCATTAATGCTGCCTTTATTCTCATTGGGTTGAGAAAAGACAACCTTGCATCCACCCACCACTTCCTCCCTCAGAGGAGCCCAGAGAAAGTCGTGTATCAGTGTGTGGATTGCCTCCTCTGACCTCCCCAAGTCCTCATGCAGGAACCACGGGCACCACACACAGGCAGCCTCCATCTCACTGGGCATCCTGGTCGTGCGGGACACATGGCCAAGACCCCAGCGGTGGGCTCCACAGGCCTAAGACCGGAACCAGGTGCTCAGCTCCCCGTCCCATCCCAACAGGTGGCTCCATCTGTATGCCCAGGACAGCATTCCTCTCACCCACCCCAGCAGCCCCACTGCTCGGGCAGCCCGGAATTGTGTCTCATCTTTAAGTTCCAGCTAAACTGAGAGAATACTGAGCTGGGATAAAAATGCCTGTGCTTAACTTAATTCCCAAATTACTCTAAAGGGGCATTTAGTATAAAATGTAGGGTTCTAGGCACTATTTTTAATAGCAAAGGAAGGCATTAGGAAAGGAAATGCTTCCCACGGCTGGTTTTTCTTTAAATGGCTATTGAGGAAATATTGACAAATACACCAGTCCCAAACCTTCTAAGTAGAGGGGATGCTTGACCTTAGACCATTCCTCAGGGGTCCCAGTGCCCTCAATCCTCATGTGCAGGCTGGGAACCAGCACAGCCTGGCTGTGGCTCCAGAGCTGGGGTCTGAAAGATCTGTTGCTTTCACAGACTCCCTTGCAGGCAGGGGGGAGGGGGGGTTCCTGCGGATCACTCCGGATCTGCTCCCTTCTGAATGACCTGTCTGCTGTCACAGGCCCCAGAGGCAGTGGCTCTCCTGTGAGCACATGCTGTGGCGAAGAACGTGGGCTAGCGGGCCATGGAGTCACCCCCCTTTGGTCCGTTTCCTTGTCTCTAGAATGAAGATGTTGGACTAGACACCCCCTTTAAGATACTTCCCAGCCATGGATTCTTAACTGGGTTTGTGCTGTGGACCCTTCCCAGAATAATGATTCTTAAGTGCATTAAGTAAAATGCGTCAGATGACAAGGTCAGCCAGGTCTGTGAAATGCAGTTCTACCTCTGTGCCTCAAGGTGAGGTGCTAAGATCATGCTACTAGATCCTTCCTGTAAGCCTCGAGTGGCTGGGGCATGAAACACGTGCATGAAGAGATGAGAACTCTGATTCCATTCTTCACCTCTGGCCACACCCCAGACTACCAGCTGTGTGATTCTGGGGCAGTTACTCAATGTTGCTGAATCTGTTTCCTCAGCTATAAAATGAGAACAATCACCTTAATCTCACAGGGTCGGAAGGATTCCCAGAGGCACCCTCACATGGTCAGCACTCCATAAATGAAGGCTGCCTTCCTCCATTTTATAGATGAGAAAGCTTTATTGCAGAAACTTTAAGAGCCTCACTTACCCTCAGTGGTTAGAAACGATCCAGGCTCAGGGCTCATGTGTTCTCAACACTTCACCCAGGGCTCCTCTCCTGTACTGGGGGCTAAAGCTCAGCCTCCCTCCAGCCTAGTGCAGAGGAATGTCTCCCAGGCCAGGCCCTCGTCCTGTGATCTGCAGTGCCACCTTCCACTAGGTCCTAGTGGACACTGTCTATCTTTTCCTCAGCCCCATGCTTGGTCTTTAATTTCTTCAAGGTCACAGGAAGTTGGCAGTTTTACAAGCCAGAGGGCAATACTGGAAGTTCACCAGGGATGTCAGAGTGGGAGGAGGCATCAGCCTCAGTTCTTTGAGCAGGAAACTTAGCCACATCAGGCCAAGCTGAGCAGGGTCCCCGGGTGGGTGAGGGTTGGCATTCCCCACAGCAATGCCAGCTTCATGCTCATAGGAACTTTGAAATTCCTAACTAATAGTTGTGACTTAGGGACAGGGATTATGGAGCCCTTATTATAAATGACAATTCCAGTTTCACTGAGTTTCAGGAATTTCACAGCAGCTACCTTTGCTCCTTTTGTCATAAAAGGCCACAACTGCCCGATCATAAGTAGGCTGGCTGTCCTTCGTCCTAGGATTAGCATTTATGTTTCTCTGTTATTTCCCAACTCCTCCAGTAAAAACTCACATATTTTACTTTCATCAGCATGGCCCCCTGGTTACATTTCTTTTTCCTATATTGAAAATATTCAGCCTGGGCATCCAAGTTCATCATGCAATCAATGCCCCTCACATTTCTAGTGCTTTTTCATCTTTGAACTCCCTGACTGCAGAAATGGAAATGATTTATTCTGGAAACCTTGACGCTATTCTCGTGACCTCATCTGTAAACTGTTAAATGTTTTTCATCCTGATGGGGTCAGAAGGTCCCAGAACTACATCACAATGGTTTCTGCCTTAGCTCTCAGATTTTCCTCCCAGGACTTGGATTGCATCATGATCTCTCCTCTCTCGGTGTCGTTTGTGTCTCTGCTTCACAAATAGCTTTCAGTCGTTCCCAGAGCACAGGGAGGAATGGGAGGAGCTCTCAGGGAGAACAGGGCTGTTGCAGGTGCCAGCTGACTGTGTGTCTTTGAAGAAAAGTGCAGACCACCGCTAACCTCAGTAAACTATTTCAATGCCACTGGAGCTAGCTTTCTAAAGCAGAGTTCTTGGTATTCTGCTCCTTTCCTCCAAAAAGTTAATCTCCTCTGATATACAGCATTTTACTCTGTTGTCCCAGTTTTGCTCTCTTCTATCCCTATTACTCACCCTCTGCTTCCGCCCTGTGGACAACTTTGCTACTCACCTTCATGCCTCTTTGCCTTTCCCTCCCTGTTCCCGCCGCCTGGTATGCCCTTTCCAACATGACCCTACCTACTGAAATGCTTCTCAATCCAATTCACCCCGCAAATCACAATCAACCACTTTCCTTTCTCTTCAACATGTCCCTTGCTCTTTTCCATCTAGTGTTTTTTCCATTCTGCCTGATGTTAAGGTTAGTTGTTTCTCCATTTCCCCTCTAATGTTGTAAACTCTTTGCAGGATGGGACTATATTATCTTTCTGGATCCCCCCCCTACTGTGTCTGGAAGGTTCTGTTTAATGCTGATCAGGACAAAACTTGAGACTCAAAACATTTTTCCAAGCCTCTAAAGGAACCCAAGTAGCAAAAAGGAACCAGCCAGGAGCCTCGGGATGTGTGGGGGAAGGAACTGCGAGGCAGTAGGAGTCACTCACATGTAGATGGTGTCGGGTTCCAGGCATCGGATGATCAGAGAGATGGTGGTGAGCTGCTTGTCTGGCACCTGAGAGGGCATGGCACAAGGAGACTTCGCTCCGGAGATGATGTCATCCACAAAGCTCAGCACCGTTTCTGCCCGAGGGAAGCGGTGGAAAAGGCATAAGAAATCAAGGCCAAGCAATGAGGACACAGGATCAACTTCGTGAAAGCTTAACATTAAAATCGCTTGGTCCCCAGGCTTCTTGAATTCCAGGTAGAGAAAGGAGACCTAGAAGGAATAGTTTTTTATGACTATTTCAAATTTAACCAGCTGGTTTAGAGCCATTTGTCCAGAGTTAGCTCAGAAGCAACTAGGGCAAGAGGGACATGCCACATTTGCGAGTTTTTATGCAATGTCCTTGGTGAGAACAGCTGTTCTGATCAGTGGTCATTGCCGACCTTCGTGGTGCCTGTGCACATCAGGGAGAGGGCCTGGGAAGAAGCCGTGGACAGCAGTCCATGCGTGAGGGCACTGACTGTCTCTAAGCCTCAGGGACAGTTTTACCATAACATATTTACCCTGAGTTAGACTGTGGATGCTACCATTCTGTTGGTGACCACACTCGTGTAAGTTTCAGGAATGATTTACCTTGACCTTTCTTATATGTAGACAGTGAAATAGTGAGGCATGAAGCATTTATTCAAGAGGTGATTCCACTACTCTAAGACTTCCTTCTTCTAGCTGGTCCTAGCAAAAGCAGAGTTTGCTTTAGGACAAGACATGGGGTAAGCGAATCTGTCCACACATGCTTTCGCCTTATTAGTAAAGAAATCTTTTCTTCTGTAATCATGGCAGCGGTTAGCACAGAATTGTTTTCTAATTATGGGCGAGGATAACTAGTGTGCTGTATCATTATTTCTTTGTGAGTGTGCCTAGAGGCAACGAAATGGACACCTCTTCCATAAACAAAAAGTAAAACAAAATCAAAACAAGATTTTGTCAGATGCTTACCAGGCAAAAACTTAAATGGACAAGATGACTGCTGCTTAGCCCCCTCCAGAATTGCCCTGGGGCCCTGGGGACCTGGTGCAGAGCCAGGAGGCAGGCATTTTTCTCTCCTGCTTTCCACCCTGGGTCCAGGAAGTGGTGGGAGATGCTCACCAGTCTCCACTTTGGAGTGGTCCATCCTGTCGGTGACCTTCTCTTGACGGATGAGGTAATCTACAATCTGTACCCCGATAGGAGGTTCTGAGTGTTCCCACTCCAGGACCACGAGGGTGCTGCTGGGCTCGTGCACCGTGGACAGCCGCAGCCTGAGGGCAGAGAAGAGGAAACATGAAACGGGGACCCAGCTGAGACCTGCAGGCTCTTCTTATACCACCACTGGCAACCTTCTCAAGTATAAATTCTTCCTTCTAACCTTTATTTTAACCAACCATTACAACGACCTCTGTGAGTGCCTATCTCCTTCACTAGAGAGTCAAGTTTCTGGAAGATCCTTGTTATCTATATTTTAAGTACCAATTTCAGGTTAGAAATTCAACATATATTTGAAATTAAATTAGTAGGTGAGTCAAAGATGAATGAGTGCCTGCATCTCACATGGTCAGGGACAGGGCTTTTGGGATAGCCCTTGATAGAGCTTGAAAATATAATTTCTGGATTTACTCTTGAAACAATGAGAATGTGCCTATATTGCTCACACTCAGGCCCACTGAAGGTGGTGGCTAGGAGAGCCTGCATTATCAAAGCTGTGGTCAGCTCAGTTTCTGTAGCACTGTCAGGATCTGCCCTGCTGGTGGGACCCCAGCTTCGCCTCTTGCTGTGGGAATTAACATATTTTTTTCCCTAGGCCTTCTGAGCTTGTGGGCCTTGGAACAGGCTCAGTTTGGAGGTAATGCTCATGAGGAGCTTTGCTGGGCAAGAGAAAGCTGGCCACCAGTCAACTTGTCCTCAGGTTGATGTCCTGTGTCTGCAAACTCAGGTTCTCATTTCAGTTCTGTTCTTGGGTTTCTATAGGTATCCTGATTCCAATTCCCTTCTTTTCTTGATTTTTCCAATTCATAGTCTGCTCATTCTGTGTAAATTGTCCATCTTGACCACTCTTTGCCTTTCCATCTCATACCTCTTTGTATGTTGCAGACACTCAATAACCATTATTGACATTCACTGGTATGCCTCTCCTAATGGTCCACGTGGTTTCAATTCCCTGCCTTGTTCTGACTTCATGTGTGGGTCTCAGATTTCTCAATTGCTTCCAATTCCCTGTTTCTTCCTAGACCACTGGCTTGTGGGCCTTTTTCCCAGTTCTTGCTCACTCCAGCCTCCCTCCCTCACATGTATCCCTGCCATTTACCCCCATCCTTGGTTCCCATATCTTATGACCACCCATAATCCTGGTCCTCTAGCCTCTACTAGGCTCACAGATGCCCATCATTGGTCTCAAGGATTAACTTGGCAAGGCACTGTGAGTGTATCACACCCAAGCAATGCTCATTTTCAATTTGGCAATGATTTACTAATTTACCCATTATTTATAAGAATGTACTTGGTTAGTGCTGAAGATGCAGAGGTGCGCATACCAGCTCCAGCCCCTATTTTTATGGGTGGTCAATAGACAAACATAGTTATGCATATGATTATAATAATGTGTGATAAGAACTTTAAAAAAAATCACAGGAGGCTGTGGGAGCAACAGCAAGGAATTCAGCTAGTGGGAAAATAATACAAAACACATGTTCTCTAGTGGCTTCCTATGAGAAGTGCATAGTTTGCATATGACATTAAAGATGGAATAGACCCAAAACAGTGCTGATATTGACAAATTCATTAATTAGAGTCATATGCAGAATGCTATTTTGAAGAAAAAGCATTAGGAGGCTTAAGCAAGTAAATAAACCTTTCTGAGAACTCAGATTCTGTGAAAACACGGAGTAAGGCTGGCCTCTACTGAGAAACAGGAGTGTGTGAGATTTACAGACGTGTGGAAAGCTAAAGTGCTTTTCTATTTCCCACTACCAACAAAAATTCAAGAAACTAAGGTCTGCTACTGATTAGAATTAACAAGAAAAGTGAAGTCCCTAGTAGATGTTCCTGTTCTTGAAAATGTAGCCCAATTTGATCTTTGTCTATGACATTTAGTAAATGCAGGTTTACGAATGAAACCAGCCCGAGGACACTAATGGCTAGATCTCATGTCTCTGGTGATAACTGTTTGGTGGATTCAGTGTTACGTGTCAAAGGCAGATTTCTTAGTTGGTGAATCAGTCTGGAAGCACCCTCTTCTTCTAGTAGCTCCTTTTCTACCAAAAGGAAGGACTTCTACTAATAATTAGCTTAATTATATTTTGACTCTAAAAGTCCAAGTCACAGCTATAAGGAGCAAGAAGGCAATGGCTGGTATGTCTAAAACTACATAAGGAAGGGCTGTGGACAAGAGAAGACATTGGCTTGTAATGACACTCTACTACTGTGTTGTCCTCTTTCTGGTTCTTTTCCTGTTCAGTCCTGGTCCTTTAATGCCCATCTGCACATCCACATAACAGGCAGAGGGCAGTGTTCACCAAGACCAGCCTCGCACTTGCTGGGTCCTTCTTCCATCTTGCTCCTGCCTACTCAGCCCTGCAGGTACTGTAGGTCCTGATCCTCACTCCGCTTTCATTGCCTAACCAACCCATGGGTCATGCTCCTCCAGCTTGCCCTACCAGCATTCCATATTAGACATGATATAATTCTATGCTCCACTCCAATGGCAGATGCTATAGCAGAGACTAGAAGGGGGTCCTGCCTTGGGCCCTAGCCCGTGAGGATTCACAGGCTGTTCAGCCAGTCGGTGCAGCCTTCCCGTGAGGGGCAAGAGATTGGACATGTTCATTCTCAGCCACCTTTGCAGCACTTTGTACTCTATGCACCCCTCAAATGCAGATCTCCCCCTCCCGTCCCCATATTCATCCCTGACCCCCTGCTCTTCCCAGTTGACACTTATTCTGGAGCATTCTTTCTCAGAGCTGTGTTCCATCTCTCATTTCTTTGGGTTTGATTCAGTCTTATCTCTAGTGGTTACTTTTTTATGCAGCTCCAAACTAGCTTTCCCTCTGACCACTGGCCACTGCTATAGAACTGCTCCACTGTTAACTCCAAGGCGGGCCCCCACGGAACTAGCCTCTTCCTCACACTTGCTTCTTCTTTGATGCTTTTCTCATTTGTGGCCTATTCATATTCCCAGACACCCAGATCATAAGCCTAAGTCCATTCTCAATTCTCTTTCCTTCTCACACCCACAGTCAGCCACCAAGCCCCACTGGTTCCACTCAAAGTGATCTCTCAGTTGTATCCTCTCCACACTGTGATGGCTAATATCAATGCCTCTTAGCCATGGCTCTGCTCTATGACTTTGGAAAATTCCTCAGTCTATAGGAACCCATTCCCTTATCTATTACAAGGAGGGATAACAGCATCTAACTGCTCCACACGGGCTGACATCAGTGGCCTCATTATAGACTTGACTTCCTCCAAAGCAACAGCACTTTTACCCCTTACCTTCTGGCTATGCTGTCCTGCTTTCTCCATCTTCGAGGAGAAATTCAAGTTTCACCTCCTTCATGAAGCCTTCACTTACATGTCTCATATAACTATTATCAAACCATTCCTCCTACAATTAATTTGTGCACCTGCCTCACCTAGAAGATTAAAAGCTCCCTGAAGGCAGATACAGCATCATGGTTTTCTCTCTGTTTCCAAGCATCTGGCCCATAGCTTTGCTAATAGTAGACCTTCTCTAATAAGTGTTTGAGGAATAATGCTGAGGCATGCATGCAAGAGAGAGGCAAAGAAAGGGACTCATACACAGGCTGTGGCAGAGGCGCACACGTGGGGAGCCCATCAGCCCCAAATGCAGTGGAGTCACAGCGACACCAGTCCTCGATGACATCTCCAGTCCCGGAGCACCACAGAGAGCTCATGGTGGCTTCCTGCAAGAGCTGCAAGAGAGGGTAAAGAGTGTCAGGGATCCAGGCTGAGTCACCATAATCAAGGGCCATCAAAGCTCTGTTTGGTCTTAAGTATCTTCCAGCCAGTAGTACTTCTTTCCAGGAGATTGTTCTGGGAAGCCCAGACCTCTAGGGCCCATCTTGCATTAGCATCACAATTGTCCCTGTGGTTGACACCTTGGAAGCAAGTCTTATTCCACCTGCCATCTCCTTTCTATTCCATCATTCCACACCTGGATTCTAGCAACAATGACTTCTTTACCAGATAGTGAGGAAGACTTGCCTTTACTGCTCTTCCCTCTGCCCAGAGGCACTTAGTTTTTTCTCAAATGCCTCTCTGTGCATCCTTATTTGCCCTCTTCATCCTGTCAGAAGACAAGGCAGGGCAGGGCTGGGCAGTGGAGTAGAGCCACTGTCACTCTGGGCTTTGGGTCTCCTTTCATCCTCTCAAGCCCCCTGCCAGAGTTCTCTTCCCTCCCACTACTCTTTCCATGGTCACTTCTATCAAACTGAAGAGGAGTTTATAAACCGAAGGGACAATTTCTTTTCAAACAATCAATAAAGTATCTGTGGCAGAGGCAGATACTAGTAAGAGAGAGAAACACACACACAAAATCCCTCCTATTGGCTTAGACACCACCTCTGAAACTGACACACCAGGTGTCCTTCAAAAGAGGACAGAGAAAGCAATTATCACCCCACCTGCATGGGCACACCTCTCAGGCAGGTAACAGGCTCACTGCTGAGACTCTACTAGGTCTTGTCCCCAAGGTCACCTTTGACTATAGTCTCAGAAGTCCCCACCCTAAGCTTTCAGGTGTTTATTTTTGTCCGTATTGTTGCTGTTTTTGTGTCTGTTTTGACCCACTCTGTCCTTTATGACCTTGAGGAGATCAAAGAGAGGAAATGAGCTAAGTCACCGCCTCAGTCACATTTTCCCTACTTATCCCTTTGGGTCCCTGCTTTTTCCCTGAGCATCTTTGGAAAGGGAGAAGCAGAGGAGATGGAGGGGTGGTTGGGAGATGTCATGACCTGCACCATAATATAAGGCAGGAACTTCTGCATGGACATGGCATTTTGAGTCAGAGTGATGGGTGAGAAACCACCCCCTTCTGGCTCGGGTGTCCGATGTGCTCCTGCTACTCTCACTGCAGCAGCCAATAAGAGGGGGCAGAGCTGAACTCCTCCCACGACTGTCCCCCGAGGCTTTCTGAACAATGACTTTGGTGACTGCAAACTGCTATGCCTCCCTATCTACCTTTTTCCTTCCAGCCCCTGGTGCTCAAAACCCTACCCAATGTTCAATTGTGACTCCTGAGTCATTACTATGAGAGTTGTGAATGCATTGACTTGAATTAATATGCAAATATAAGAAAACGGGTGCTTAGATTAGCTAAACAAAAAGTCTCACTATCCATAGTCTAGCATGGGCTCAGCTGCACCTGTCACATCCTCGGGCCATCGGCAACGCCCTCTGTTGTTGCCTCCCTGAACCAAGAGCCCCAGGCCTCTTACCCGCTGGGTCTGGTTATTGGGCACCAGTTCATAGATGGGGGCTGCTCTGGTCACCTCCAGCAGAACCGGCTCGGCAGGGATGTCAGGACTGGATGTCACATGGCACAAGGGGCAGGACGAGGGGCACCGTCCCTTGCTCTGGCACTCCATGCGGACTCCGGCTGCCATGCGCTTGGTGCCAGACTCCGACAGGCTGGTGATGTATTCTGGGAACGTTAGCACCTTGGGGTCTCTTTCCCGCTCCTCTGACTCGTCAGATGGGGAGTTCCCTGCCAGACACAGATGGAAAAGGAACAGTGAGGGAGGGAGGAGCAAGGACTGCATGGCCTCATGGTCCTGAGCACTGGAGTCAAATCCTGGAGAGGTCAGGAAATGTCACAGAGGGGGTAAGAATGTGATTCTGTCGTCTGGCTCAATCTAGGGAACCCCACCTCCCAGATTCCCCAACTGGGAAAGCAGGCTGTTTCCTGGCTGGGCAGCATCAGCCCCACTGATCCTCTCGGGGATGCTTCTGCAGTTTGTGTACAGGTCCATGACTGCCATCCATAATGCAAGCAGTAACAGCAGTGACAGTTCTGCATCCAGAGAATGAAGGTCTGAACAGTACTCGCTCTAGCATTGCTAATGAATAAAGGCCAGAATGATTTTAAAGCACATGATGGAGGCTAAGTAGATGCAAATAATCATCATCATAGTTTTAACCATACCTATGAGTAAGGCTTAATGAGCCTGTATATACCAGGAATGTGATATCTGATCACAACCAGCTTTACACCAGCTCTTTGCATGGAATTCTATCATTACACCCATTTTATAGATGAAAAAAGTCAGGCCAAGAGCCTCAAGCTCACAGCTACTGTATTGTGAGATCTGAAATTTGAATCCAATTCTGTCATAGGACATCTCAGCTTCATTATTAATTAATGTAATGAAGATGTGAAAGGAAGTTTGACTTTTTCAAAAAGATTTTCACTCCAAAGCCTGAGAAATGGGTCCATACCACCCTGATTGATACGTGAAAGGGAGTTGGGGGGCTCTTGATTTATTTTTGGTGACAGACATTGGAAATGCCTACCAAAAAGTAACAGTTTATCCCCTGTGGAATAAAGCACTGCTTGGCATTTCTTTTCCAAGCCTTCATGATTTTCTACTTATTAATTCTATGGGAGATGGAAGTAGAGTCTGCTGGCAAAAAGCCCTCGTTCCTTAAGAGTTCCCTGACCCTTTGTAGCCCCAAACATGAAACAGTTGCAGGGAGGTCACTGGGCTTTTGGAAACAATGGGCGGATAGGCCATCCATTTTGTCCTCTCACAACGAGAATGCGATGTTTGATGGGCCAGATCTTTGGGGGGTCTGGTAGGAAGGCTTTGCAAAGTGGTTCCAGAAGGTGATTGCGAGATACGACTCATTGACTTCATAGCAGACTTCTCTCTTGTGGGGTCCAGGCAGTGCTCGCTCTCCCCCTCTTGTTTGCTGTGTGATACGAGGCACTGCAGCATTCCTGTTTTGCAGATGAGCATCTCCATTATGCAGATGAGGCATTTCTACCCCGCAGCTCCATGGACGTGGGCTCCTCATGCATGCTAAGGCAAAGGGCTCACTCAGTGACTATCAATGTAGGATATAATTTATTTCACATTTGCATCGGTTTAATAAGGGATCTAGAGTTGAGCTCAAGCCCTTCCTGGATTTTCTAGATAACTACATTCCTGCACACACCAAACCCAAGACTGATGTTATTAAACAGGAGACCCAGGAGCCCACACCAGCTAGCTCCAAAGTCACTCCAAACAACGTGTAAATCTTGATGGACACTCAGGCTTTTGTAACTCATGGCTGGGAGTGTTTGTAAAGTCCTCACCCAGCTCCTGGCAAGGATAAGTGGGGTGGGATAAGGTTTTTGAATTCTTGATGTTATTTCTAGAAAAATAGGCCTTCATTCATTGGGGAAGTGAGTGAAATTTTAAAAAACGAACAGTAAAGTGCTTCTTTTCAAGATAAGAGTTTTAAAGTTTTGCCTTTCCAGCCTTACCAGAGAGCTGGAGGGTCTTCTGGTTGACCCTCAGGCCCCTTAGAATCAGATGCATTGCAATTCATGATCAGCCCACAGCCCTCCTGGTTGAGGTCTTCAACACAGAGGCTAGAAAAGGTTTCTACAAAGTAACCACTAGGTGGTGATAGCAAGTCTAAAATGACTTCTGTGAGAGGAAACAAATGGTAATACATTCTGTGACCACTTAGGCATCACAGAAAATAAACTTATGGAAAAGTACCACATGGCTACTTAAAAAAAAAATTGTAGTGGCACAATTTTTCTCTAGCAATTAATACAACATTAATGAGTAAAACAATTCCATCCAACTTATCCTAAGGAGAAAAATAACAGTGAGAGATACAAGATAATCAAGGGGAAAAAAAAAACTACAGGAGAAAATAAAAATCCCCCTCAATATTATTCACGCGGAGTATAATTTGCTTTAGGAGGAGAATAGGATGCCACGAAAAACCTTTTCTCTCACCTTTAATCCCCAAATACCCAGGAACGCCCCCCTCACCTCCTACATCCATATCCTTGTATAGAACTCAGGTCACTCTTCAGGATGTTCAGGTCTGACACTAGAGGGCACTGCGACCCCACACAATCTGGAGCTGAGTGACAGCCTCCAGCCCTCCAGCAATCTATCATTAAGGCTTTAATTGCTGTGAACATTTGAGAGGCTGCTCCCTTTGCTGCTGTCTTCTGGCTTTCCAAATTAAAATCGAGATGCTAATTCAAAACCTATATAATTTTATTAAGCAATGTTATCCCAATAAATTCAATGAAAAATTTAAAAAATCAAGATGCAGCACTCCCTCTCCCCACCCCCTATATCTTTCAGTCCTGGACAGGTACAAGGCTAGGGAGAAGAGAGGCAAGGGAAGGAGGGTGCAAAAGAACATGGTGGGAAGCCACCCAACTCCTGTTGTAATTCAGAATCAAGTTTGCCCTCTCCTGAAACTGTACCAGTCCAGAAGAGCGAGCCCCGCCCGAGACCAAGACTAGCTGCCCTGCCAGTCCTCCCACCAGGCAGGATGGAGCTGCCTAGAGAGGCTGGATTTACACAGAAGTGATGAGCAGTGAACTCCCGAAAGACTCCGGCAAAGAATAGAGATGTGTGTGTGAGAGATTTTTCAAGGAGGAAACATTTTCCATGCGCGGTTAAAGATACAATTGGGAAATGCTCCTTAAAATGATGGAGTCCGGTGGAAAGCCAGATAAATCTCCCTTTACCCGAAGAGAGCACTTACAACCATCACATCTGTGGCAAGTGAAGCTCGTCTAAATCCTAAAAGCTTCAGCAGAGCCTGATCTTTGACACTTGCTTTACCTCCCCTCATGCTGGCGTGGGTGTGAGAGGGGTCTGTGTGTGGAGAGTGGTAGGGAGGAGACTCTGCCCCATTTCCTTATGGTTCTGTTGCCCACTCCAATTACAGCCCTTGGGTGCTTCTGCCCCCTTCCGCCATCTCGATCCTGGGTAGAAATGCTCTAGTAATTTGACACTACAGTGTCTCTTACTAAAATGAGTATTGTATTTCAACAAGTACACAGTCTCTGGACATAAGAAATAAGCTACAATTAAGGTCTTAAAAGATTACCATTAGCCTAGGTGCCTTCTGATGGAGGATACCGGGTGTGGTTGTGGCCGCCTTTCACCTGTTTGCAGAACCCACCCCATTGCTCACAGGGGAGGCGCTGGGGTCCAGCCAGGGCACTCAGGTTTCTCACAAGCGGAAGAAGAGCCAACCTGAAATGTAGTTCACACCCCCCAAACTGCAAAGCATTCTGAAAGTACAGTTTGCTATAAATAAATGCCATTTGCTTGAGGCTAAAACTGTACCTACGGCACACAGTGGATGAATTTCCCCCACAGAATATCGTGGTATGACAATACTGGCCTTCCTGATGTTCAAAATCTCACTGTGGCCGTGCTCATGGCCGTGGGCAGGTACATATTGACCCACCTGGCCTCATGATGATAAAAGTGACTGAGCCATCCTCATGCCGGCCCGCTGTGCTGGTGGGAACTGACAGGTCACCAAGGTGAATGAGTGGTTATGAAGTAAATTGGTACAATTCTTGTAGGATTCTGGGGCTGCTGTAAGACTCCCTCTCTCAAGTTGGTGCCCAAGGCAATGCGATGCTAATGACATCACAGCCAGAGCTTCAGAGGCAGTTCATTAGGCAGCGAGGATTCAGATGCAAGCTAGTCAGAGCTCAGCTTCTGGAGATGGCGTGGATCCTCAGGAGAGGCAGTTTGACACAGAGCAAGCCAACAGCGCACGGCCACAGCACACTGAGCCCTGAGCCCACCAACACCCCCACTGCAGGTGCTACCCCCATCTCCACCCCTTATGGTTCACACAGGTGTCCTGAGTCATCTGAAGTCACATTTCTGTCCAGGCATCCGGGCGGAATCAATCTCAGAGGAGATTCAGTGACTCTGGATGACTTAATCTGAACTCCCAGACCTGCCAAGGGACACACTCTCTGAGCAAAATAGAGTACAATCCTATATAATAAAAGCCTAATATGCTAAGTGTCCAGTTGGCTAGTCAGCCGTTAAACCAATCAAAGCGTAATATGCTAAGGCCGCTCAACCACTCGCTATGACGTGCACTGATCACCAGAAGGCAGACACTCCAACCTGTAGGTTAGCTTGCTGCTGGGGTCCTGCCGATTAGGACTGAGCGAGATGGGCCCGACACGCCCTGGAGCACTCCCATGGTTCCTCCCTGGCTGGCCAACCTCTGGCATCTCTCCCTGATCCCGGTCCTGATCGTGCACCAGTGGGGTTCCTTGGCCTGGCCTGTGCCGTCTCGCAATCCGGGACCTCTCGGGGGATGTCGGAGAGTCGATTTCAGCCTGATCCCGCAGACCAGGCTGAGGAACCCACTGGTGCATGAATTCGTGCACTGGGCCTCTAGTGGATTAATAATTAGAGAAAAAGGATAGGGCATGAACCAGCCACTTCTCTCCATCTCTATGTCTCTATGTGAGATAATGAGCACCCTGGGGTGTCTTCCTTATCTTTGACACCTTGCCTAGTTTAGGTGTATAGATCCATATCTATCACCCATCTATATCTACCATCTATATCTACCATCTACCTATTACCTACTATTATCTAGCTATCCATCCATCCATCCATCCACCCACCCACCCACCCACCCACCCATCCATCCATCTCTCCATATATATATTGAAGGGGAAAGGGTGGAATATATTAAGTCATGATAAGAGATTCAATTTTTTTAAAGCAGTCAAACATAATAAAACCAAAGCATTTGTGAACAGTCTCTAGCCACTCACCCAAGCTTCAAACAAGCAGAAGGAACAAAGCATTATTCTGATGACAGCCAACTCCACAATCTCCAGCCCGGTCTCCTCCACATTTACCAGAACCTTAACATGCTTGTTCAGAAATCCACTCAGATGTCTGTCCAGCAGGCACCTCAATCAATGTGCCCCCAACTGCCATCCACATTTCCTCCACAATTGCCCCAACATCTGTCCTCTTTGCAGGTCCCAGTTCAGCAAAGGCACCGACTTCCTAGGTGCTAGAGGCAGAAATCGTGGCTGCACTGCTGGTTCTGTCCTACTCTCCCAGTCCATCGCCCAGGCTCCTTAAGCACATCCTTTACCCCCAGCCATCCACCTCTCTGCTGGCCCACTGCTGCCCCAGAGCAATGCAGTCTAAAGTGTGAGGTCTCAGTCAGGCTGCCTGATTTGATTTCTGACCCTCCCACTTGCTAGCTGTGTAATTTAAGGCGAGTTTCTTAACCTTTCTGGGCCTGGGCTCTCTCATACATAAAAAAGAGATAGCTGACCTGATTTAATAAGGCTGTGGTAAAGATGAATGGTGTATTTCATGAAGAGAGTTTAGCAGTGCCCGGGACATAGTGAGTATGCTCCAAATTTAATTATTCTCGCAATGCCTGTCTACTTACATGCCCTGGCCCCAGCCACCCTATCACATGGTGGCTCCTCGAGGGGAGAAATTACATCTCGTTCTTCACTGTAATATCCCACATTGTTGAATGCCTAATACATTCAACAATTCATTATACAAATATTTACTGAATGCCTACAAGTGTTGAATTAATAAATCACTTAGAATGACCTGTGTACAAAGTGACAATTGTCTGTGTTCTGCAGGTACTCACTGGACAGGCGGGGTTTAAATTCATTTCTTGTATGACTGGCCTGGGTGCTTTTGAGATGGTCTAGTTTTCTTCAAAGAAGAGGGGAATCAATCCAGAGTGGGTTCCGCTGCTTTCAGGTACAAGTGGGCATGGGCCAGATATCATCTAGTTACAAAGATTGAGGGAAATACTGACAAAAGTATGTTGTGCAAATTTCGTGAAACCTACACTTGCATTTCAAAATTCATTAATGTGCATTGGGTAATTCACTACCTTGGGACTGAAGGACTTAAGCTTAATAAAAGGAGAAGCCAACTATGATGCGGACGAGTAGGC
Organism: Cnephaeus nilssonii; assembly: GCF_951640355.1. NCBI lineage: Eukaryota > Metazoa > Chordata > Mammalia > Chiroptera > Vespertilionidae > Cnephaeus > Cnephaeus nilssonii. Next base: position 20,840,445 of record NC_137092.1, read on the forward strand.
AGTAGTTCTTTTGCGACTAGAAAATGTGAGAAGGTTATAGCCACGAATGTTACAAAGTGACAAAGGGCCTGGCTGGTGTTTTGGGCCTATAAGGCTCTGGGTACCAAAGGTGGCTGAGATGGGAGATGCATCACTGTGTGGGTGGAGTGGGGTGACAGCAGTCATACTGAGATTCAGAATCACATGTTCTATGTCACCAGCAAAAAAGGCAGTGGTTGTGATAGCGAGAGAGAAAAAGGCACCTGGAACCAGGATGGCTACAAGGATGAAACATGAACACCTGCGTCTTCTGCAGGTTTCTACTTCACCCAGTCTCAGCCTGCACACAGGGCCCCATCCACACTTCCAGCCACACACTCAGCACTCCCATAGCTCAGAGGAAGCACATCTTTCTTTGGGGATTAAATACTAGAAAACCACTGGCTCACAACTGTTCACCATGTCCAGAAAAAGCCCCAACTCCAAAGAATTTATATTCTTGTCCTTTCCTAAAACTGAATTAAAAATTTTTTAAATCCTTTGTCAGGATGTAGCCTTTATTTTCTGTTCTAAAATTAAAGTTACTGTGCACTTCAGATCTAGTGCTTTGGTATTTCTTCGGGAAGTTTCTGGAAATAGCAGATGGTCTTTGTTATAAGCATGAGCAGCATCTCTGGGTGTGGGGAGGTCCAGTGTGGTAATTAGCGGTCATCAATACCCACTACGAACCACAGCAAAGCGCCATTTAGGCTCAAGAAAAGGTGTCTTTTGGAAAATTGAATTTTTCTTTAATTGATACTTAGCCAGAAAATGCTTACGTTTCCTCCAATCCTTGTTGACATATTTCTTCTCTAAAAATGCAGTTTTCCGATTTTCTGCCTGTCCCATGAAGCACTGCCTACGAAACAGGATTAAACCTTTCCCCAAGGTGCCTCCAAGGTGATAATTTTATTCATCAATTATGACTATGCAGATTTGGAAGCTGTGGGAGACAGAAATAAAATGGTACCTACAGCCCAAATGGCTTTTTAAGAATTGATCAATAGTATAAGGTTCTGTTTTGTTAAGATTGCCTCCTCTTAATGGCCATGTTATCAAACCAATGATTGCCTGGTTGAGGTTCCTGGCTAATTAGGTTCATGTGAAATTGAAGTTTTGGTGTAAGCATAGTGCTTTCTCTTTGCCCAGCGTTGGTAGTCCACTCTGGCCTGGGAACAATTAATTTAATGACAAATGGATGAAACTTGTCAAAGCCTCTATCAGCGTCTTTTTGGTCAGTCATAGTGAAATTCCATTTGGAAGAGGTTGAGTCAAACAGCCGGATGGCAGCACCTCCCAAGGAATTAATAACACAAAGATAGCCTTTGTCGAGCTGTGACCCCCTGTCCAATCTTGACCTTTGTGTGAGGAGGAAACGGTGAGGACAGCTGAGAGATGCAACCACTGCTTGGACACCCAGCTCCACACAGCCCATAGGTCTCAAGACGCACAGAAACAAATCCAAGTAACTGAAGCATTGACTTAAAAAATGAGCCCTTCTTAGACCAGCATTTTCAAACTCTTTCATTTCATGGCACACATAAACTAATTACTAAAGTTCTGCAGCACAAAAAAATATATATATCTTTCTGCTCAAATAAAATAGGTATAATTTTGATTCATTCACATGGGCTGTCTATTGTTGTGTTGGCTGTTGTCATTTTTTTTATTTGACAATCTAAGGAAAAAGAGGTTAGGGCTCCTAAATAGTCAGGTATTGTATGTTTTAAAAATCTGCAGCACACCGGTTGAAAATCTGAGCTAGATTGTGAGTCCCAGGGCAAGAGCTGCCTTATTCTTGGTGGACTGCCATGACTCTCACCCAATGCCCTGTAGTTGGTAAGAATTCAACAAATATTTAGGGATGGAAAGAAGCAAAGGGACTTTAGCTCTTCCTAGTCTTTGCCTGCAACTCCTCAAGTGACAACCCAAAGCCTCATTAGGGTTCGCCACAAAGGCCAGGCCAGGCTCAGCAGGAAGGATCCGGAGGAGCTTACTAAGTGCCAGGGGTGTGGTAGACTGGGCTGATTTCATTGTTCTCCCCACCCCTCAAAATGTCTGTCTTTCCTGTCTCCCTCCCTCCAAATATTTATTGAGTGCCCTCCACTCCTGCCTTTGCCAGAAGTGATTCCATGGGTCCTTCATGCCCGTGTCTAGCAGAGCACTGACCTCACTTGTGTCAGACTAAGTCTGCCTTCATGTCTTGTCTGTTTCCAGGGTGGGGTCTTACTCATCGTGTGTCCCTGGAGCCCAGCATCTGATACTCTGCAGACACTTCCTCAGTCTTGGCTGAATTGCAATAAATTGGTTCACGTATTATCTAACACCCACCCTCTGTAATGTTTACATGCTGCCTATTTTTCACTTGCCTCTTGTGGTCCCATTTCTTTATTCATCAAATGCCTTTCATGGGACTCTGAGTGGGTCACAAAGGTTTCTGTCCTCACTAAGTCTCTTTTTCTTAGTTTCCTAGGGCTGCCCTAACACATTGCCAACTGAGTGGCTTAAAACAACAATAATGTATTGCTCCAGTCTGCAGGCTGAGAGCCTGAAATCCAGGGGCTGGCAGGGCCATGCTCCCCCAAAGACTTGAGGGAAGACTCTGCCCTACCTCTTCCAGCGGTGGTGCCTGCATTCCTAGCATCCTCTGGGGTTCCCTGGCTTGTAGCTACATCAACCCAATCTAGGCCTCTGTGTGTGTCTATGTCCAAATCCCCCTCTTTTTGCTCTTATAAAGATACCCGTCATTGGGTTTAGGGCTCACTGTAAGTATGACCTCATCTCAACATAATTACATCTGCAAAGACCCTGCTTCCAAATAAGCAGGGCTTGCATTCTGAGGCTCCAGGTGGTATGAATTTTAAGGAAACATTATTCAACCCACTGCAGTGTCCATAGCCTTCAACATGGTGACACTGACCGTGAGCCCTCCCCTGACCACAGCTAGTGACGATGCATTGGCTGGCCTTTTGGGAGCTACTGTCCATCCCCTGGACTTCCAGCCAAAGTGCAGGCATGACTGGAAGAAGTTTCTGCTCCATCAGCATCCCAAGGCCCAGCAGCGGCTGTGTGGCCTCTTGTCAACATCAGATAAACCTGACAAATAGATTCAGAGTCACAGGCTTCGGATGTGCAGAGATGCACTGGGTTATCCCTGCTGATTGGCCATGGATGGAGCGGCATGGAGAGAGGGAGCGGAGAGGACCAGGCTGAGAGGTGGAAATGGGGAACACCTGCGGGCTACTACTGCCAAATCTCCATTAGCAGAGAGTCCATGTGAATGGCTGTGCACTTGCCTGGAGATTAAGGCTTTTTCTTTTTGTAAAAAAAATATATTTTATTGATTTTTTACAGAGAGGAAGGTAGAGGGATAGAGAGCTAGAAACATCGATGAGAGAGAAACATCGATCAGCTGCCTCCTGCACACCCCGCACTGGGGATGTGCCCTCAACCAAGGTACATGCCCTTGACCAGAATCAAATCTGGGACCCTTCAGTCCACAGGCCGACGCTCTATCCACTGAGCCAAACCGGTTTCGGCAAGGCTTTTTCTTCTGTGCTCTGGGTTTTCCTATTTCGGAGGCTGAGCCAGTGTGCACCCCCACACCTCTCAGGGGCAGGTGCCTCCCCGACTTCATCTCCCCGAAGAGGGAGCCAGGAAAACTCAAGAAGATAGGCCAGAAAAAATATAGAAACAGAGAGGGTGCAGAGGAAAGGGAGCTCCCAGCACCAGCTTCAGCCTCTGCTAGTGTTGAGGGCTCCACTGGGGGCCTCCCTGAGTTCCTGCTTTATCCACACACAGATTAATGAGGTTTCCCTCTATGTAACGCGGCACTACTTATCCGCTAGGGGGGCGCCAAGGAGTCCTGTAGCTTTGCCAAAACCACGAGGCAGCAACATTCTCTACCTGGCTCCATTTCACCCTTACACATTGATTCCACCTCCTCACCTGTATGCTCCAGCTCCTGCCTAGTCATCTTTCTCTTTCTGGCTTCAAACCTGGAGAAGAGGAGCATCATCTAGGGAAATCCCTGGTCAATTCTGAAATGGCAAAACCTCAGCTGCACACCCGTGTACACAGAAGGTGTGGGTGTGAGTAGATGTGGGAAGATGCTCACCTGAATGAGATGCAGGGAGTCACTTGGGGCTTATATGGCTCCCCAGCCAGAGAGGTTCAATGCCTTGCTGAGCTGCTGCAGAGTCTGTCTTATAAATATTTTAACTATCAAACAATCTAGAAATTTTTAATAAAAATATTATTCATTAATAATACCACTCCAGCCAGCAAGGGAATGTTGTAATGTCTCCATTTTCCTCTCGATACTCATCTAGCTTCTGTTTTTCAAATGAATTCAGATGTTAAATCCTTTTGCTGCCCCGACCAATTTATTCTGCAAATTAACTACGTATGACAGAACTTAAAGTCTGTTACCACTTAGCTTTGCCTCACTGAGATTTATGCTGCCTTCCTGCCCATTGGAGCCACCAGCTCAAATAGACTGGCTCCTGGTGGCAATTTTGGATTCTGCACAAGTTCCTCATCTCTTGGTCCTCATCTCGTGAGTTTAAAATGCACTGAGTGGACCGGGTTCTTTCACCCCTCAGTGACCCGTGCATGCCCTCTGTTCTCAGACACTGGTCTCTGCAGCTGCCTGTCCAACCTTAATAATACTCTCGTTATGAGAGCTGCACCCACACTGGTTTGCGAGAGGCTCAATGGCTCGGCCTGGTTGCAACACCATTTGTAAATGGCAAAAACAGCAGGATGCTTGGGAAAGCAAAGGTTACAAGATGAAGAGCCTGGCAATGAGGGGAGCATGCTGCCAGGCCAACAGTTATATCTCCCATTGTATTAAGAGAGTGTGGTGACCAAGGTGATGGAGAGAAACAGCTGCCTCAAGCTACACACCATGAGTTGGTTCAGTTCTGGCTGACCCAAGTAGATAGAGATCTGACAAAAGGGTGGACTGTCAGGATTGCAGGTCACTTGGAGACAGTGTCATAGGAACTGGGGCAGTTTGGGATGGAGACAAGGAGATTCGGAAGCAGGCTTAGCAGTTCTCTCTGTAAATATCTGAAGGGTTGTCATGCAGAAGTGGAACCACGTGAATTTTGTGTATCTCAGAGAGTGGAGTTAAGATCCAAGGGAGAAAACGATAAGAGGATGAGTTTATAGAACCACAAATTTTCATCGAGCACCTATTATGTCAGGTACAGTACTCAGTACTCATATACACAGATTAATAAGAAATAAAGCTCATTTTCTACTGTACATGGTTGGGGAAGTGGATAGAAAAGTAGACGACAGGAGAAGAGTGATATCAGAGGCATGGGAGAGAGGCTTTGGGCATAATCGGGAGAAGGTTTTAAAATCTACTCTGGAGGATACGCGGAGGCTAAAGCAAGACTCTTGATTCCTCTGGAGACCATCTATAATAATAAAAGCATAATATGCTAATTATACCAGACATCCTTCCATACAACCTTCCGGATGAAGCCAGGGCTGCGAGGGAAGCCTGGGTCCCGGGTGCCTGCTGGAGGCGAGAGGGAAGCCCAGGTTCCAGGTGCAGGAGGGAAGCCTGGGTCCCGGGTGCCAGAGGGAAGCTGGTGCCAGCAGCTGGGGGAAGGAAGGCCTACTCTTGCACGAATTTCGTGCATCGGACCTCTAGTTTTGGTAATAACTTACAGCTGAAGCCAAGTAGGTGGGCAGCCTTGGAGATGGTGAGCTCTGGCCTAGGAGAAGTATTCATGTGGATACCAGACAACCACTTGCCAGCGATATCCTAGCAGGCATAGCCATTCAGAAGCATGGGTTCAAGTCCCTTTTAATAGCCAAATGTTCAACTTCTATTATTCTGTGATCTGAGCTTCTCGGTATTTCCCTAAGTCAGTGGGGAGGAGCCAGGAACCTGCATCTTATCAGGCACACCAAGTAATTCTGACTTAGGCAGTCTTCGGATCTCCATCCTAAGCAAGAATAATTTACTTTCTAAATACTGTCAGAATACTTTTTAAACATTCTAAAAGTAGCCCCAATATGTAAAAGAGATAAAAGTGGGCAGTAGACTCCTTAGGCATCATTACTGTTTGGCAAAACTAAACAACTCTATTATTTATGGATGATATTTCAATGAATGGTTGGGGGGGATGGGTAGAAAAGATGCTGTGATCATGCTGAGCTTTAACCACTTTAAGGAAAAAGTCTATACAAGTGGGACAAGAGGAAGTTCTGATCCCCCAAGTCGACCTTTCTACTTATAAAGTAGTTCTCCCCAAATGCACTATTACTTGGAGGGCACTGGCGTGGGGTAGATGGCATATAAAAGGCAGCATTTAAGGGACCCCATTCCATGTCTTAAATAAATATTTATAACACACTAGAGGCCCGGAGCACGAATTTGTGCACATTGAAAGGAAATTAATTAGAAGGTGGCCAGTGGGGCAGGATTGGGCGTGGGGGCATGAAAGGCATCTGCAGAGTGAGCGGGGTCCCTCTGGCAGTTGGGGTCCTTCGACCTGGCCTGCGGGATTGGGACAAAACCAGCAGTCTGACATCCCCCGAGGGGTCCTGGAGTGCAAGAGGGCTGTTACTCAGCAGCTCCTATGTTAAGCATCTGCCCCCTGGTGGTCAGTGTGTGTCACACCTACCAGCTTAGCATTTTATATATATAGACTAGTGGCCCAGTGCACAAAATTCGTGCATGGGGGGTGGTGGTGTGTGTCCCTCAGCCCGGCCTGCACCCTCTCTAATCTGGGACCCCTTGGGGGATGTCTGACTGTCAGTTTAGGCCCGATCCCACAGGCAGTTGGACATCTCTCTCTCAATCCAGGACCGCGGACTCCTAATCGCTCACCTGCCTGCCTGCCTGAGTGCCCCTAACCACTTTGCCTGCTGGCCTGATCACCTCCAACTGCCCCCCATTGCCAGCCTGCTTGCCCCTAACCGCCTCTGCCTTGGCCCTACCACCATGGATTTGTCTGGAAGGACATCTGGAAGGTCTCCCAGTCTAATTAGCATATTACCCTTTTATTAGTATAGACTAGAGTCCCAATGCACAAAATTCATGCAAGGGACTTGGCCCTTGCAGCCCCGGCTTCATCCAGAAGGTGATCTGGAAGGATGTCTGGAAGGTCGTTCAGCTGTCCGGTCTAATTAGCATATTACTCTTTTATTATTATAGAAAGGAGTGAGTGCTAGAATGTCTAGATTCTTTCTTATTTCACAGAAAAGAGAAAAATAAAAATCCTTTCTAGGTATCAAGAGGCCAGTGGTATTTTTCCTTTGCACCAATCTAGAATCAAACCCACACAGAGAAATACAGGAAACAAGATACATTACATCATGAATTCCATTTTAAAGCTTGAAGTTATAGGACCTTGGATTTATTCATCATTCCCACAGTATCAAGTGTCCTGGAGGATAATTCAGATGTTGTCTTTGTTCTAGTCTAGTGTCAAACAGATAATGCCACACGATGAAATGAGCGCCTGCCCCTGTGTGCATGTGTGCACGTGTACACACTCACCAACAAAATACAACCTGCTCCTCCTTCCCCCAATGCCAGAACCTTAACGGGTGTCAAGAAGGCCAGGGAACAGAACCCTTTTAGATGGTGGAAGAGAAACTTGATCCTTAACATTTCCAAGTCCCTGAGGCACATCTAACTTTGCACTCTGAGAAACAGCAGAAAGGGAATGTTGTCAACAAGTAACCAATGTGGAAATTGTATGTGAATAGTGCTAAGTACTCAGCTCAAGGCTGTAACCATTATTTGTTGTTTTTTTGAGTGAAATCTTTGTAGACCCTTCTTATGCTTCTGTCTCCAGCCTCCCAGGACTTCCTTCTCATTAAATAGTTGGTTGACATCAGGCAAAAGTCAGAAGACCCAAAGTGGAACTCAATTCAATCTGATAGAGCAAATACTAAGCTACTGAATGTCTATTTACAAGGTGCTGTGTCGGCCTTTTGAACACACCAGAACGAATTATGTGTAATCCCTACATCCAAAGGATGTACTGTCTTCTAGAGGAGATTAGGCTGACACACAGAATTAAGCGCTATTTTTAAAAAAGGATCAAAGAAGGACCAGGTGATTTGGACAGTTAGACCAGCCTAGATTTCACTGGGGACAGAGCTGTTGGACTGGGTCTCAGGGGATGAGAGGATCCCATAAGATCATCCACCTGCAGCAGGAGCTGGCAAGCTTCCTCTGCAAAGGGCCAGATGGGAAGTATTCTAGGCTTTTCTGCAGCAACCACTCAGCTCTGCCTGTGTTTGACAAAGCAGCCACAGACACTACCTAAACGATAGGCGTGGCTATGTTCCAACAGAACATCATTTATGGATACTGAAATTTAAATTTCACATGATTTTAACATGTCATAAAATACCAATTTCCTTGGCCACCTTCACCTCTGTTTTTTACCTTATTGCTCTGCCCTGATAACCCACACGATACCTAACAACCTGATCAGCTCCTGCTCATTCTCCAGAACGTCTCCTTCCTGTAAGCTTGCGGTGACTGCTCTGGCCCTCACTCAGTCTCTCCCAACTCCAGTAACACGTATAGTCTGGACCACGTAACGTAGGGCTGATTGTACAGCCTGGAGTGAGACAGACCAAGTATAGGCTCCACCTCTCCTACCGATCATTCTGTGAACTTGGGCAAAGTAACTGACCTCTCTGTTGCTCAGTTTTGTCATCTCTCATATAGAGAATTGAGTGTTGACTTACTCAAAGCTTAAGAAATCCAGTCATCTCTTTGTGTTCTGAAAAAATGGCTTATTGCAAAGAACCATTCTTCCCCATGAGATTTAGACACTACTCACAGACGCTACCTTTGTTTACTGGTGACAAGGCCAGACATAGACCCTCAAATTTCCCACTTTGCCCTATAAATGATTAGCTGAACTGTTTGCCCCCAGTGATCAATCAGAACAAAAAGCTTGTTAATTAAACTTTGGTTAAGCTCCTCTCTTTCCTCCAGGCCCCTGAACGCTAGCCCATTTTCCGCCTAAGCCAGGATCCAGACCCTCCTGAGAACAGGCTGGCCTCACACCACTTCCCCACCTACTTCCTTCTGGCTTTGCTCACGTCTCTCTATAAAAGAGAGACATAACTTGCCTAACTCTCAAGATGCTTGCAGACTTTATCAGAGCATTCTCCCAATTATAATGTTCCCTCCCCTACCTAACCCTCCTTACAATACTATTTTTGAGTAAGGTGACCTCACTAAGCCCCACTTTGTCTTCTACTTGAAAAAATATATTCAAAGCACTTAGTAGAGTGCCAAGATGTCTAATGAAAGAAGCTGCTGTTGTTAGCATTATTGCTTTTGTTATTATGTTTGTTACCTTGCTACCACAAATAGACTGCAAATTCTTTGAGGTCAGTATCATACTGTAGAGCTCTCCACAGTACAGTGCTGGGCACATAACAGGTCTTTAGTAGATGTCTGCTGACTGACTGATGAATCTGTCACTGTCATATCTGGAAGCTGACAACCCAATGTGACCCTACATTTATGACAAACTGGATCGTGTGTAAAGGACACTTTGCTCTGTTCTGAGAAAGAAGGTGGTCAGAGAAGGACTGAAACTACCACCTGAAGGAATCTTCCTTCCTAGGCAGCGAGCGAACATGGCAACTCCTGTTTCCCTTCCACCTTCTCGGCACATAAAATCGCTTTTACACAAGAGACTGTCCACGGCCACGACAGAGAACTGTTGGTCAATGGTGAGAAGCAAAGGAGAGAAATGAGCAACTTTGGGAGAATGCTGTCTCCAAGCACACCCATCACTTCAGGGGCTAGTAAGACCTTCCACAACCATGGAGAGGTTGGAACAAATGCCCGAAGGCTGTGTTTTTCTTCAAATATGGAAGAATATTATATTCTGGAAAGTAGAAGTTATTAAACATTATATCAATTCCCTGTGTGACTTACAAGAGGAGAACATGGTGATACCAGAGACCTAGAATGAGTTTGCCCTGAGCAAGCCATCATGGCCAACCTCACATTCTCTGTTCAAAGTATTTTTAGTTTTTTAAATGCCTCTGGCTAAAGAAAATCTATTAATTCCACCATTCCCGTGAGTTCCTCCCATTTCTGAGAGGTAGTATGACCAGCTAGTTAAGAGCCAGGTCTTTGAAATCCATGGGACCTGAGTTCTCTATGCTTCACTTTGTGTGTCTGGGAAATGAAAATGATGGTATCTATCTTTCAGAGCAGAGTGTGAGAATTCAATAAGTTCATGTATAACAAACCACTGTATTTACAGTGAGAGCTCAAGAGATCAGGGGTGAGCCTAGGACAGAGCTAGCCTGCTACCTGGGTGGTGTGGCCCAAAAGCTGAGAGTGGATCTACGTAAGTACAGTTACACAGACAGGGTAGGGTCATACTGAATGGACCCCTGAAAGAGCAGACAGGAATGTTAGACTGGAAGCAACAGTTAGGAGCAAGCCTTTGCCTGGCACCACAGGAAGTGGTGTGGAGGGTGGAAACAGCTGCTGAAGACAGGTCAGGCGTGTAACACAGGCTGAATTGGAATGAATGTTTGAATGGATGGCAGACAGGAGACTGTCCTAACAACACAGGTATGGAGCTCTGGGGGTCAGATTGGGGTGACAACTATGTATAGAGAATGAGGGCAAACCAATGGAGTATTTCAGAAGAAATAAGAGAATTTGGTGCCAAATCTGGATGGAGTTTGAAGAGAAAGCTTTTCACCTTATTAGAAGCCACATAACAAAAACTCAGAATTTTTCTAAGCAGATTTCACAGAATTTTTGTTTTCAGGGTTTGTTAATGGCATTTCTCAGAATAACACAAACAGACAATCAAAAATATTTTCAAGGTCTAATGTGAAGGGGCAGCTAGAGTGAAAGTTAAGCAGGGTTTTGGTAAACCTTTGAGAAGCCTTTAAAATCCCCTGATATGTTACAAATCTCCAAGAAGGAAGGCAATATAGCACACAACGTCGTCCAAAATAATCTAAATACGGAAGTCATTGTTCACAGAGTATCTTGTTGGATTAGTGGGCTGCAGGACCCAGTTGGGAAAATAATCTATTACGATTTTTGAGAACCTATTCTGGGCTGGATGCTCTGCCAGCCCTGACTCTCAGTCCTGACAATTCTCTGCAACAACATCCTGATGATCCCATTTTGCAGATGAGGACACCAAGGCTCAGAGGCTGTAGTCACACTGAGTCTGTAACTCCCAGCTCCACCTCCTCCCTCTGCACCAGGCTTCCTTCCCCATCATAGACCTAGGAGTTCTTCAAAGTCTGACTTCCCAGCTTTCTCTTTCTCAAGAACACCCAATTGCCACATATTGCTTATACTGCTTAGTTTTCAACAATTTCTGAAGCGTTTCCCTGGAAGGCAAGATATCATGCACCACAGCCTGCTGATAGCAGCTTCCAACCTATTGGCTTCACCTGCAGTATGCATGGCTTCTGGTGGTAGCCTTCAGGTTTCAGGTTATTCCTTTCCCTTTGCTCCCCAGAACCTGTCACCTATGAACATGACAACACAGGCAGGAGGGGGCACGATGAGCATCTCCTGATTCTCCACGCAGGTGGGTGTGATGTGGGAGGGGATGGAGGCACGGAGGAGGTCCTGGTGCCTCCCAAGTCCCCAGAATGGACATGTTTCCACACCAGTGTTCACAGCCGCTACCACAACTGTTTAGTGTTAAATTTAGAATAAAAACCCATTAGAAGATAACAAGGAAACATATGTTCAGAGTGGCAAGAATCAGAATGTTTATGGAACATGACCTCTAGCTGCTGTGGGAAGGATGAGTGCATTTTACCACCCTAAGTCCCAGCCCCCACCATTCTGTCTTCACCACATCCCTAGTTCATCTCCATCCAAAGAGCTTTCAATGAAAACTGTGATTTTACTGTGGCAGATGGACTAACTGGTATCTGAAAACCGGAGGTCATTGTTGACCCTTCTCCCCTGCGCTGGGGCAGAGGGATGAGTCGGGTGGGTTGAAGGGGCTTCCACGTGGGCCCCCATCAAGGCAACACATCCTTGTCTGAGATAAGGATGCAGGAGAGAATGTGGGTTGCCCATTCCTCCCTTGTATCTCAACAAGATGTGTCTGCAGCTCACTAAAAAAGTGGGATATTGCCAGGATGGAGACCCCAGAAAGGTGGGTCTGCTGCCTTTAGTTAGCATCCTCTGCTATGTCAGCATCCAGAGATAATTGTACTATAATAGAAAGCAAACATTCTACTGAATATAAGCTGCAATGGAAGAAATAGTAATAAAAATAATCCTATCTAATAAAGAGGGAATATGCAAATTGACCCTCATGCCGTTACAAAGATGGCAGCGCCCATAGCCACAAGATGGCGGCACCCAGTCCCCTCAGCCCCGCCAAAGTCCCCCAGTCCTTTCAGCCCCGCTGGGAAGGTGCCAGGTGCATGGTGCCGCCAGACCCGCCCTCAGCCCCCCAGCCGCCCAGGGCCAGCCTGAGGCGCAGGCAAGCCTTGGATGGCAGCTGCCCAGCCAATGCCAGAAGTACAGGCAAGCCTCGATGTCAGCTGCCCAGCCAATGCCCAAGGCGCAGGTAAGCCTCAGATGTCGGCTGCCCAGCCTCCCAGGGCCTCCTGAGGTTCAGGTAACCAGGGCTGGCCAAGGCTTACGCTGCCGGCAGTGGCAGCAACAGAGGTGTGATGGGGGCGTCGCCTTCCCCAGATTGCCGGGTTGCCTCCCGCCCCTGAGGGCTCCCGGACTGTGAGAGGGGGCAGGCTGGGCTGAGGGATGCCCCCTCCAGTGCATGAATTTTCATGCACCAGGCCTCTAGTAAATTATAAAAGGCAAAAGTTCTGCTACTCAGCAGTCTGTATTTGCCCAGTTTCACATCTGGGCTAATGAGCTTTAACTTCCGGCTGCTCCATAACTGCGGGTGGGGCGGGGCCACTGCAGGATTCATAAGGGTCCCATTTACATCACTCAAGATACTTCTGCAGTAGGCCTTCCTGTAGTGTACCACATCCTCACCCTCCACACCCACCTTCCCCCAGTCTGTTCGGTCCTATTGGCCCCAATTTGTAAATGGCACTTTAGTATCATCATTTGTTCAATCAAGTATCTAGGAATCATCTCAGTTCCTCTTCCCTTGCTCCTCCCTCTCCAGACCCACCCTGTCTTCAAGTTCCTCTGGTCCATAAACAAACTTCGCTCTGTCCTTTCTTCTCCATGTTCAATGCCAGGGTCACTGTTTTAGGTCCCTGACTGGTGTCCCTGAATCCACTCTGGCCTTGATGCTGCTCCAGCCAGTGCAGAGCATGTGACTGGGCTTTTGCCTCAGTGGCTTCCTTGCCAGTATCCTAGCGGGGTCTATGTGGTGTTGCATGGCCAGCCCATCCTTTCCGGGTTCCAACCAGACCATGGCTTCCTGGCTCACTCTGCTCCAACCCAATTAGGCCTCCCCACCTCAGATCTTTGTTCCGGCCATTCCCTCTTCCTGGGATGCCTTTCCTCCAGCTCACCATCCACAATTCAGCGTAAGTGCCACTCAGGCCTTCCTGACACCCTCTCTGAAGTGGCCGGTGCCTCTGCTACCCTCTATCACAGCCCAAAGTTCCTAATATTCTGTTTACTCTTCATTTACTTGTTTATATTGTTTCTGTTTATATTGAGAGCAGGAATCAGGTCCCTTCTACAGCATCACCTGCTGAATGCCTGCACAAAGTAGAAACTCAGTAAACACTCATTGAGTGATGAACAATAAAGACCAATAAAAGAATTTGTTTTAAAAAATGGTGACGGAATTATAAGAGAAGTTTTCTGTGGTTTCAATTTGCTTTTATGTTTACCTGTAGATCATAAGTGACCTCTACCAGCCCAATGATTGCAAGATACATGCTCTATTCAGGTCCCAACATATTCATTATCCTTGAAGAGAAAGATCATGGAAATTTTGAAAGAGTAACACCTTTTCTTTCCCTGCCCCCAACCCTGTGCAAAAATGTACAGACCAGCAAAGCAGGAGGGCTGGCGTCTCCTATTTATCTTTATCCCCACGACTGATCAATAGTCACTACAAACCCTCTGTGAGCAGAATCTATGGCCTCACCTATGGGGATTATGCAGTGGCCACAAAGTCCCTTGTCTACAGCAAAATAGACCAAATAAAAATACACAAAGTCATAAATGCCCCGAATACATCAATGTACATAGAACCAGTTGCCACAGTAACCAACTAGACTTGTAATAAATTGACAGGAGGTGCTGTAGCCATCAGCAGGCAGTGGAGGCACATCTGAGGAGTGACGTTAGAGGCCACCTCTGTGGACTCAACCTGACCAAAGAAAACCTAAAGAAACAGAGATGTCAAGGGGACCCAGGCTGCTGACTTATCAGATTAGGCTGGTTTTCCCCAAGTCACTGGCACTCACATGTCACCTACAAAGCACATATTTTAACTGGCAGATTTACTAGGACACTGAACTGCAGAAATGCTTTTTTTCTTTCTTTCTTTTTTTTAACCTTTCTTTTCTTTATATTTTTTTAATCAGCAAAAGCAAAACTTGTGAAGTTCTTTTTGAACCTGCATGGTTGTAGCAACTGCTCTCAACTAAGGGCTCTGTGGCATTAAACTCTGACCAACTCTGCCCCTTGCCAAACCTACCCAAGCCGATGGGCCGTGTGTGGTTATGACTCAGCCAAGCCATTTATTCCTCGTTAAGTTGGGCTTTAAGGGGAGACCAATGTGACCACTCTCTGGAGGCCTGGTCATGAACTGGGTTTAGGCAGGTACTGTCCCTAATCCTGCCTCGGTGGGCAGTCACTAGACCAAAACAGCCCTTCACAAAGCTCCAAGGCAGTGGTCTGGGCATCCCACGTGTCCCAGGATGGTCCAATCTAGCCGAGCAGCTCCTCCCCCCAGAAATGGTGGTCGTTGCAAGGGGTCCTTCACCTAAGGCCCTCCACAGGTGCCCCTGGCTTCCCCTTCAGGTTCTCAGATTCTTCCTGAGGATAGAATATGCCAAAGTCTGGTCCCTTTATCCAAGGACCAGGTGGAGTGTGTGTTCTGGACCTTGGAACGGCCTCTTTTCACGGATCTCACAGAAACTGACTAGCCAAGTGCAAGGAGAGAAGAGGGAAGATGAAGTTGGAAGAGGAAATAGTTATGCTCTACCTTTAACATCTAAGGTCCCACTGTGGCTAGGAGCCTTCTTTCATTAACCATTGCATTCCTGGCACCTCGCACTGGGCCTGCCCTACAGTGAACACTCAATGCCCATTTCTGAATGATTGCATGAATAACACTACTTTACAAAGCAACTTCCAGACTTCCCTCCAGGTGGCGCTCCTTGAGGTCTCCAAGTCCCAGACTCCTGAGCAGCCATATATTAGCAGGAGAATCACAGTGCCCTTGGGAGTTTTGTTTTTCTTTTTTTTAAAAAAATATATTTTTATTGATTTCAGAGAGGAAGGGAGAGGGAGAGAGAAATAGAAACACCAATGATGAGAGAGAATCATTGATTGGCTGCCTCCTGCACGCCGCCTACTGGGGTTCGAGCCTGCAACCGGGGCATGTGCCCTTGACCAGAATCGAACCCGGGACCCTTCAGTCCGCAGGCTGACACGCAATCCACTGAGCCAAACCGGCCAGGGCACCCCTGGGAGTTTTAAGAGAGAAAAGCTGATCTGATTGGAAAACCATCTTCCTCTTCTCAGTAAAGGAGACAGAACTGATGTATTCTGGGGCCTTTGACTGTTGCAGCATTAATCATTGGCATTTTTGTACTGTAGCAGGCAGTTGGGGCCAGGTTTGAAAATGATGTCAACCACTATCATTTTCTTCAAAATTAATTACTTCCCTGATCCATTTTTTACTGATTTCCTTGACATTAGTTTTTTCTTGTTTTTAATTTTCCCTGCTAAGTTTTTTCTTTCAATAATTAAACCAACTTCCAAAGAGGTCCAGGAGATTCAGGAAGACTGACCAAGGAGGAACAGAAACCAGGAGTGGATAGAAGTGGTTAGTGGCCCACGGATGAGCAGAAAGGGGTTTGCTGATTCGTGGGTTTTATGTCTCCTGTTTCAATTTAAACACAGGTTGCATATTATACCCAACACATATTCCATTCCACCCCCCCCCCCCCCCACAAAAAAAACCCTTCCAATTTGCTCTATAAGAAAAGTGATTATAGGAAGGGTGACAAAAACGACAATTTCTGATTTCTATGACAATAACTGGTAGCTAGAAACTTGGAATAACGATCACAAATTGAACCTCCACAAATGGATTTATTTCAGTTCCTAGTATTTAACCCTAGTCCTGCCTTATGCTTGATACCTTAATTTTCAGTGTAGTATATTTTTCTAATTCCAAGCTCCCAGTCATGACACTACCCACCCACCCACCTCCACACACACAATAATCAACTCTGGAGATGTGGAGGAGGGGCCATGAAAGGGTGGGCTGGTGCCAGGAGGTTGGAGGGGAAGGTGTTTGGTGACATGCTGGCATAGACAACATGCTATCATTTCCCTTGGAAAAAGAGGAGGAAGCGGAAAGAGGATGGCATTCACTCATTTATTCATTTCACCAATGTTTATTGACTGCCTGCTAGATGCTGCACATGGTGTCACACATTGCAAGAGATGGGGCAGGGTAGGAAGTGATGTGACCGCCCCCTCCAGGCCTTTGAGAATACAACAGTGTCCCTCTAAAGCAGATTATTAATGGAAATCAAGAAAAGACAGGAGCCTAACGGAACACAAACACTACTGACATCTCTCAGTTTCTATATGCACTCCTGTTGGAATTGGGCTGTTAGTAGGGCGAGGGTCCCACCCCTGGGGCACAGGAGGAATAAGTCTGTATCTGTATGCAGGCAGTGAACCAGACAGCAGGGGCTCTGAATCACAGTGGAAGGAAAGGCTGATACAGCTGGACACACTCATGAATTTCTTCCCCTTTGAAGAATGCACCTGACGGGTCCTTTGTACTTAAAAGGCGGTAACATCCAGGATGCTTATAAAAAAAAAAAAAAGGCCCCCCAGAGGACCTTTTCCACAGAGAGCACATTTTTATAGCCCCTAACCCCTTCTCCTCACAAAAAAAAAAAAAAAAAATCCTTGACAGGTATATGGGTGGGGGAAGTCATGCTTATTTCCTGGTCTTTTTCCAGCAAAGGGGCTATGACTGGGACTGAAAACAGTGGTCAAAAGTCAAAGTTTAGGATGTTGACTCTGATTTTTTGGATGGTTGACTCCCCTGATCCACTAGACTCGTTAGTGGGTGATGTGTGACTCCTAAAACACACATCAGTGTTCCTGTGAAGAGCGAGTTTAACCAGGGCAAGTGTTACCAATGTCTCTGAATTTCTCTGAAATTCTCATCTGTAGCAATTTTGTTCAAAAATAGTGAACTGAACTACAGATTTCAGTAAAAGAATGCTAATAATAAAGATAACGAGTCAAGCACATTGAACACTTACAGAACACTAGACGTTGTGCTTTATATATAATTAATGTATTCAATCCTTATTTGTAAGCTAAGTCTTCATAGCCCTATTTTGCATACATGGAAACCGAGGCTCAGAGCCCTTACATTAACTTCTCAAGAGCCACAGCTAATAAAACAGTCTGATGCAGATCTGTCTGATTCTAAACCCTTGCTACAAACAATACATTAAACTATTTCATTGCAGTATCAGTTTAGTTAACCTAGCTATTAGCCTTGAGCCAGGCATTATTAAATGTTGCATTCTGTCATCAGAAGTAAAATTATATGAGTATACAGAGTCACAGAGCATTAGGAGTAGAAGGAACTCTAAGCATCATCTAATTCAGTTAGTTATGATACAGATGAGAAGATTATTTTGAAGAGGGTTAAGAAATTTACCCAAGGTCAGGGCTGACTTATGGCTCAACTGAGACCAATAACCCAGGCCTATGGACTCCCCATCCAGTGCTCTTTCCCTCAACATGCTGCCTTGGAGAAGGATGGGAGATAATAGAACATTGCTGTTTAAGACACAAGGCCCTCATCTCAAGTGATGTGAAAAGCCCAAGTGATGTCCAGTTCAGATTTTCACATTTGATGTTAAATCTCCCTTGCATCACCATTTATTTTGTAGTTTTCCCTGCAACAAATGTGTGTGTGTGTGTGTGTGTGTGTGTGTGTGTGTGTGTGTGTGTATAGTGGGTTACAACCTATAACTTAAGATCAAAATAGAATTCCTGGTAGGCAGATGCATTGTACTATTAAGACTGTAGCCATATGTTTGCTTCTCTTGGGTCTGTATCCCCATGGCCAGCCCACGTGAGGACTGATCTACACAATGTATAAAATGATATGGGCTAAACGAATTGGTCCCACCTTAGCTTGCTGAGTCTGAGAAGCAAAACAAGCCAAGTGTAGAGTTTCTTCTCTTCAATTCCATGAGAATCCAGTCCTCTCTCTTCTACAGCCACATCGGTTACCAGCCTGACATTTACCAAGTAACTATGTGCCCTACATTATGCTAGAAGCTATGAGAATTCTAAAGCTTATGAAGCCTTTGTGTTTGCTATTTCCTCTGCCCCCAGACCTTTGCATGGTTGCTCCTTCTTGTCTAACAGGCCTCAGATCAAACTTACCCCTTATCCCACCATGGAGGCCTTCTCTGTACCTACCATCTTTTATATATATGTGTGTGTGTTTTTTCTTGATTTCAGAGAAGAAGGGTAAGGAAAAGAGAGACAGAAACATCAATGATGAAAGAGAATCATTGACTGGCTGCCTCCTGCACACTCCCTACTGGGGATGGAGCCTACAACCTGGGCATGTGCCCTGAAGGGAATAGAACTGTGACCTCCTGTTTCATATGTCAATGCTCAACCACTGAGCCACACTGGCCAGGCTGTGCCTGCCACCTCATTTAGCTCCCCAATCCTCCAGTCAACCTTTATGACATCTAGTTTTAGTCTCTTCATAGTGTCTATCACTATCTAGAATGATTGCTTTCATTTATGTGTTACTTGTCCCTTTCCGTCTCTCTTCACTAAGATATAAAATCCGTAAAAGCAGGAAACTTTTTGGTGCCATTCACCATTATATGCCCAGTTCCTAGACCAATGCTTAGATATAGGTTTTCAATAAACATGTAAACCCACTCTGAGGAAGCAGTCAATCAGTTTGTGAAGGCAAAGCTTATAATCTAGAATACTATATAATTAACTACTAAATTGTATGCTACGGATATTACATCACCATTGTCAGGGTCACAGTTATATGAAAGGAGCTTGGCCTCAGCACCAGCACTAAAACATCAGCCAGATGAAAATATGAAGCGGTATGACAATGAGCAGTTTCTAGAGGGAACAAAGGGGCTTCTTGAGCACTACTTTTAAAAACCTGGAGAGAATAAGAGAATACCCGAGAAAATAAGATGGGATAGTGTTACCTACAGAACAGAGTTTTTTAAAATATCAGCTTATCACCTTTAATCGTGATTGTTGGCACGTTTCCAATTCCTCTCAGTGCCTAAGGGCTTAAGACTGTTCAATTCTGCACACAAGCCTAATGATCAATGCCTTAATCAGGGAAACGTCCTGGTCCATTCAGGCTAGTCCTCTTGCCTGTGACAGTCCCTGGTGGACAGGATACCACGATGTCCCCATGGAGGCCACATGCCATGGGTCCACGGCTGAAGTTCCTGCACTGGAGGGGGGGGGGAGTGGAGGGAAAGGGGAGACAGGGAGGATAACAGGGCCCCTCCCTGATGGTCTTCGATTAAATTACATAGCCTTTCTATTCAGAATGTGGTCCTTGGATTAGCAACTTTGGGGTCATCTGAGAGCATGTTAGAAATGCAGAATCTCAGGCCCCACCCATATTTCCCGAGTCAGAATCTCCATTTGAACATGTTCCCAGGTAATACAGGGCACAGTAAATTCTGAGACGTGCTTCTACTAGTATTTAGGAAAACAAAACTATAACAGATCACAGCAAAACAAAAAAAAAAACAAAACAAAAAAATCACTCAACAATCAAAAATCCGGAAAACTCAAGGTGAAAGGCAATGGGGACCCACTATTAAGTCCAATATGTGGCCCTGGTCCTGGTGGGTTCACCTTAGACCAGTGGCCTGGCTTCAATTAGGTCTTGATCCCACTTTCATTTGGTCTACTACCCTTCCTCCCTTGATCTTTTCATGTGCCATTGGTAGGCAAAACAGCATGCAGCTATTCATAATGTATCTCCTAGGGTGAAGGTGTTGCGAGTTCTGTGACCATATGCAAGTTATTTAAGCGCCCTGAGGCTTGATTCCCTGGTCTTTCTCATGGGGAGGGTGAGACTTCAGTGATAGGTATGTCTGAGGATTAAGTGAGAAAAGCTTTGTAACATTTTCAGCTAAGTGCTTGGCTCAAAGTAAGTGCTCAAAAAAAATGGTAGTGGTTTGGCAATAGTATTGGTAGTCACTTCCTCCCTCAATCTATAGATCCAATTGACTCTGGACTCACTGCATGGAAGCCTGGAGACGTGAGACTAATTAAATCTTCACACATATGTTTAGGAAAGCTCAGTTTCCTTTCAAAGGCTCTGTTTATGATGCCACCAGGCTCATTTGCAGCCTCACCCTCCTCAGGCCTGCCTGCCCGGGACTGCCGGGGAACAGCTGTTTCCCACACACCCCTTCTCCGCGCACCTAGAGGGTATGCACGTAGCAGGCCCACAGCAAACTTTTGTTGAATTAATTAATTAATCATTTAAAGGAAATAGCTATATGCCACAATTGCTTTGCTATTTGAGTGCTAACTTAGTCATCATAAATGTGCATGAAAAGAGCCAAAAGAACCGCTAGAGCTGGTTTGCGCTCTAGGGTCGTAAAACATAAAGCATTACAGAAACTTAAGCTATTACTCTTCACCGGATTTCGATGTTGCATCCTTAACCTAATCAGGTTTTTATGCCATGAACCACAATTATGCAAGTTAGCCTACACACTGCACCAGCATCAGATACACAAGACGTACTCTCTGCTGGCCAGCGCTCACGGACCACACTCAGAAGGCTGGCTGCTGATTCAGCTAGTCTTTGGTTCAGCCACAGCAGAAGTCTGTTCATGATCTGGGGGAGACAGACCAACTGAGTATGTCTTGGGCTCCATTACCCCCAAAATACATGGACAGGTAGTGGAAAACATGGTTTCCTGTGTGGTAGAAATACAACCTGAGGAAGGACTTTGACTCTAATCTGACTTATGACTTCTCAGAGCTAGAGGGTGGACTTCAGGGAAAAACTGTCAGCTTGTATCTGGGAAGAAGAGGAAGCTATTCTTTTTAGCTTTCCCCATGGAATGGAAGCAACTGGCTAAAAACAAAACAAAGCAAAACGAAAGAACAGTGGATTTTGCACTAGAAGGTACAACAGACAAGAAGAGTTTGCTTATTGCCAACTGTCGACCCACGTGACCCCAATGATAGGCACCAAAGGCAGTGGCAAGACCAGGCAACAGCAAAGATCAGATCTGAAGGAACGATGAAAATGATGTTGGCAAAGGAAAGAAAGACCCAAGGAAATCCACTCCGGAATGAAGAAAAAGAAAAGGAAATATACTGTGCTTAGCACGTCAGGTGGAGGATTGAAAGGTAGCCCTTGGAAGTTCTTATCTAAAGAAGTTCAATTTTTTACAGTCACGTCTCTAATCCACAGATCTATAGTTCTTTACTGGTTTCTCTTGAAATGAGAACAAAATAAAGGGTTCATTCCTTCAACAAACAGTGGACGCTAATTATATTTTAGGTACTTTTTCAGAGATGTAGACTCAAAGATTAATGAGAAACAGTCATAGGGTTTTGCACCTCCTCCCAGGTTTCTATCCAAAGTTCAGCTCTCTGTAGGGACAACTGTGCACTTTGTTTTCAGTTAACTTTATAAGTCTTTATTCAAGGTAAAAACAAACCTTTCATAATATATTTTCAATTAAAAGAGTTTTATTGCAAAAGTGGCACATGCCTACTGTGGTAAAAGCAATACAGAAGTTTTTAGAATAAAAAAATATAGTTCCCTGCCCCATATCCCTAATCTTGAAGCAAACAGATAACTGGTTCTTATAAATATTACACAAATAAAATAATTTTGACTTTGTACAGATATTTCTCTCTCTCTCTCTCTCTCTCTCTCTTCTCTCTCTCTCTCTCTCTCTCTCTCTCTCTCTCTCTCTCTCTATATATATATATATATATATATATACACATATATATATGTATATATATCTACACTAATAAAAGAGTAAGATGCAAACTGACCGTACCTTTGTGACGCCCACCAGCCAATGAGGAGTATGCAAATTAACCCAACAAAGAGTGTGGGTTAATTTGCATACGCAGGCGCTGAGCGGCCGGGGGCGGGGCGGGACGCTTGTGTCGTCGCCATGGCGACAACGCAGGTGTTCCGCCCCGCCCCCGGCCGCTCTGGGTCTCTGGGCAGCGTGGGAAGGCAGAAAGGCGGGCTCCAGGCTGGAGAGAAAAGGAGGCTCCAGCTGGAGCAAAGGCGGTGCTGGCAGCCAGGGGAAGGAAGGCCCATTCTTGCACAAATTTTCATGCACTGGGCCTCTAGTGCATGTGGTGTGTGTCCATCAGTCCAGCATGCACCCTCTCCAATCTGGGATCCCTCTCACAATCCAGGACTGCTGGCTCCCAACCACTCTCCTGCCTGCCTGCCTGATTGCCCCTAACCACTTCCCTGCCAGCCTGATCGACACTTAACTGCTCCCCTGCCAGCCTGGTCACCCCTAACTGCCCTCCCCTGCCAGCCTGTTCACCCATAACTATCCTCCCCTACAGGCCGGGTCGCCCCCAACTGCCTTCCCCTGAAGGCCTGGTCACCCCTAACTGTCCTCCCCTGCAGGCCTGGTTGCCCCCAACTGCCCTCCCTTGCCAGCCCGGTCACTCCTAACTTCCCTCCCTTGCCAGCCTGGTCGGCCCTAACTGCCCTCCCCTGCCGCCCGATTGCCCCTAACCACCCTCTCCTGCCAGCTTGGTTGCCCCTAACTGCTCTCCCCTGCTGGCCTGTCGCCCCCAACTTCCCTCCCCTGCAGGCCTGGGTCCCCCGCAACTGTCCTCCCCTGCAGGCCTGGTCGCCCCCAACTGCCCTCCTCTGCTGGCCCGGTCACCCCTAACTGCCCTCCCCTGCTGGCCTGATCACCTACAACTGCCCTCCCCTTCTGGCCATCTTGTGGCGGCAATCTTGTGTCCACATGGGGGCGGCCATCTTGTGTGTTGGAGTGATAGTCAATTTGCATATTACCTCAATATATAGAATATATAGTGTGTATGTGTATATATGTGTGTAAGTGTGTGTGTGTGTGTGTGTGTATAGTGTGTGTGTGTGTATACACTGAGTGGCCAGAATATTATGCTCGCTGAATGCATAATCTGGCCACTCAGTATATGTATATATTAGAGGCCTGGTGCATGAATTCGTGCATGGGTGGGGTCCAGCCAGCCTGGCCAGGGGGAAGGGACATGGGCAGTTGGCCGGCCTGCCTGCTGGTCGAACTCCTGAGGGGACAATTTGCATATTAGCCTTTTATTATATAGGATATACACTGAGTGGCCAGATTATTATGTATACAGAGATCACAATAATCTGGCCACTCAGTGTGTGTGTGTGTGTGTGTGTGTGTGTGTGTGTGTGTATTATATTGTGTGTATTTATATATGTATATAGATATACACACATATACCATATACACATATATACTATATGGGGTGGGCAAAACTAGGTATACAGTGTGAGTATGTGAAACCCAGAGTTTATTTTTGCATTATTATTAATTATTGTATTATTTTCCATATGAACAACTGCAAACCTACTTTTGCCCCATCCTGTAAATATAGTGAGAAAGATGCCTGCTAAAATATTAAATATACAGGGTGTCACAAAAAATGCATATACTCTTTAACAGCTGATAGCTCAATTTTCAAAATGAAATGTATTTTAATGAACACTGCCTTTATAATTATTCAAAGTGTGTGTATACATTTGGGGGGACATCCTATATTTATGAAATTTTTAAAAAAGATAGGGAGGGAGGTGGGAGGGGGAGGGGGAGAGGGAGAAATATGGTAAGTGTTGCCAAGTCTACTATCATGGGAGACAGTTATACAGGAAATGACAAGACAAGGAGATGTGAAGAATGCTGCCAAACGATACATACACAGAGCTGTAAGAGCACAGGTTAAGCAGCAAAGAACTCTGCTCAGAGCATCAAGGAAGGCCTGGTGCAAGTGATGAAATTCAAGCCGGTTCCTGAAGAGCAGGAAGGAAGAGATGGTGGAATGATGGTAGACTAGAGGACAAGGTTAGACAGACAGCACGCACAAAGGCTCAGAAGTATGGGAAAGAATCAATGCCCTTTTCCAAACCAGGGCAACCTTGATCCTGGACCCAGGGCTGGGGCCTGACACTGGGATGGGGTATAACTTAATGGCAAATATCAATTTATAGAGCTGGGGGGGTGGTGGTGGTGAAAAAATGCAAGTAAGGAACAGAAATCATAGCTAGGAAGACTAATTTGCTGATCCTAAGGATCCAAGAAGAGAGAAAAATCCTTCCAGCAATTAGGCAACTGAACAAACACCAGGAAAAGGAGAGAAAGAGAGAGTTCCAAGAGCAGGGCAAAATATTTCCAAATGAGACAGTAGTTGTGGAGACTTTCAAGAGTATATCTATGAACTTAGACTGGGAAGGGAGGGAATTTCAGGCCTTAAACTGTCTGGAAGCAAACTGAAGTGATAGCAAGTAGCCTTGTATTGTCAAGAGTAGAGGATGCTTGGGGTACAGAGGGGTTAGTGAATCAGCAGTAAGAGGAGAGAGGGTGTGGTAGACTGAATAATGATTAGGACTAGAGATGCCCAGGTCCTAATTTCTAGAACCTGTGAATGGGATTTTGTAGATATGCTTAAATTAAGACTCTTGAGATGGATAAATTATCCTGGAATATGTGGGTGGGCTCAATATAATCAAAGGGGCCCTTATAAGAGGAATCAGAAGGTGTCAGAGAGAAGGGCATGTAACTCATAGATTGGAGTGATGTACTTTGAAGATGGAGGAAGGGGCCACAAGCCAAGGAATACGGGTGGCCTCTAGCAGCTGGCAAGGGCAAGGACATCTTGCCACTCTGGAGCCTGCAAAAGGAACCAGCCATACTGATTGACACCTTGAGTTTAACCCACTAAAACTGATTTTGGACCTCTGGCACCCAGAACAGTCAGAGAGTGAATTATGTTGTTTTAGGATCAATAACAAGGGCGTGTATACATCAGAGCTAAAGTCAACAGTTGGACTGTGACAAAGCTGGCTCCTAAGTGGCAAAGTGGATTGAGATCAAAAGTAAAGCACAGTGCTAAGGCCATGGACAAATTTCCCTCCTGGGCTCAGTGTTCAACCTTAAGGACAATGCAATACTGGGGATGGATGCAAGGGGAAAACCCAGAGTTCTGGGAGGGTCAAACTCATCTCCAGCAGTCCAGAGGCTGGCAACCCTTGAACTACTGGCAAACAGAAATAACAGACTTTTGGTTTATCACTAGGCCGTGGCATGGAAACTAGGAAGCTTTTCCAGCTGGTCTTATCTATATTTGCTTTCATTACACTCATTTATTGGCAAATTGGAATCAGAACAATTTTAAGATGCTGAAGTTTGAACCCTGTGGTTGTGTCCTTGAGTTTAGAGGAATCAGGGCTTGGGGTGGGGGTGGGGCCAGGGGGAATACCTGTAGCAACTGAAGTCCAGACCAGACACAAGCCTTTTACTTCTTCTGGAAGAAAGTAGCCAGAGACACTCTCAAGCTTCTGCTACTTCTTAAGCAAGACAAAACAAGACTTTGTGTGGAGCTCAGAGGACCAAGAGCATCTCAGCCATGGGGGACCATTTTCCCTACTGAAGCCTACTCGTCCCTAGTCCCTTGATCATTACATTTCCATTGTGCTAATTTCATTACTAGCCCTTTAGCAGCTCACATATCCACAGCTTGTCCTCCTCAGAATGCCATGACGGTGAGCTCAGAAGACATTCATGAACGGCGATTCTTAACCAGTCCTGGTTGACCAGAATCCACATTAACTAGGCAGCACTCCTCTACCAGAAAGCAAATTCAGAAGGTTTGAAAAACACCAATGTCTTATACTTACTTGGACTGAATAGTAATTTTCTATCAAACAATAGACAAGGAATTATTTGTGAGGCTGGTATCTGGAGCTACATAAACCACATAGCTCACATCAGTAGGAAAACTGGGTGTAAACACAGGGCGGGAGGGCAAGAGAAGGAGTTACTGTTTAGCTGTTGGAAGGGGTTGCCAGTCAGTGAAGGTCGGGACTGTGTGGTGCAGGAAGTAGTGGGGAGACTGTGGTAACCGACTCCTTCTCCTCTACTCCATAAGAACAGCTGTTGCTATGGTAGCAGAAGCATGGCGAGCGGCTGGTAAAACTTTCAAGGATTCTCCCTACAATAACTAACACAGTGACCATACAGTTTGGGCACCATCCTGAATCTAAAGTTTCCCCTGAATACCCGCATGCTGAGATAGAGTTTTAGCAACCAAACCTTGGCATTTTAAGGATGGAAACAGGGCATCAAGGCAATACCCACATTGGTCCTTCACCTACACACTCCTTAAGTCTGGTCCTATTGCACCTAGACAGCTAGGAATTGCTGTAAAACTTGGGGTGTAAAATTTGTTGATGTTCACCTTTGCTGATGTCTTCATATTCCAGCCAGAGTCGCCGCTGGACCTGCTTGTTTGGGTACCAGATAGAGCAAGACTCCTCAAAGCCATAGATAGCTTCCTGGATGTAGTGGTTGCCAAACTGGTCCAACAAGGCCACAAAATCCCCACGGGATGTCGCCCCATCAAGGGAGTGGAGAGCATTGCTGAGGGCTGTGGAGAAACATCACCCAAGAGTAAGAGTGAGAACTCACAATGGGGGCATCTAGGTTCCATTCAGTCCCAACTGTGGATGTCCTATGTAGCCCAGAGTGAGTTGCAGAGCTGGCTGGGATTACAGGTGAATTTCCATTCAACTAAACCAGATCTTTTGTTTCCTAAACAAATTATCTATCTCTTTAAGCCGGTTGGCCATGTTGTTAATTGTACAAATTAAGCAGAACATTGCTAAATCTATCCCCCTGCTTAAGTCAATGGTTGTTTGTTTGTTTTTTTTCTAAAGTATAAGTCGTGACATTAAATCAATTTAGCCAGTTCAAATAATAGCATTTGGGGGGGAAAAAAGAGAAAAAGAATAGCATAGTCTAAAATAGACACTCAAATACCAGCAGAGAACATTTCTCATCGTAAGATGAAGTATCACTTCATGGAACTTCTGTTATATGTGGGAGTGTGCCTATCCTAGACTTGCTCTCCCTGTTTAAGAGAATTATATTTGTCTGAAAAATAACTTGTGGCAAATTTTCTGAATCTGATGCCTGCTGACCCTGGCCAGCTCTCCACAACACTTCTTTCATCTAGCCCTGCACACCTGTGTCCTATTAGTAAAAGGCAGAGCCTGGTCCAGGCATGAGACCCCAAGTCCACATCACTGAGATGCCAGGGGCCGTTCTGATGTGCAGAGACCCTGTGTTGGGTAGGGCCTAGACAGCCAGAGTCTCCTAGAATGAAGAGGGGCTTAGTTCTTTCTTGGTGTTTCCTGCACCAGCAGTCGACTTCAGTAAGATCCCAATCCCAATCCCTTCTTGCCAAGAATTTTTTACAATAAGAAATAAAAAGGTCAGAGTCCTTTCTGTCCTCTGCAGATGTTCTCTACCCTTAATGCACTTCTTTCTGTGTGCACAGAGCCTTATCTTTTGGGAGCATATGTTTCTCTGCTCTTCATAACTGCAGCTAGCCTCTAACCTTTCTCTCTCTCCTGCTGGCCCTAAGCTCTGCCTCCCCATTGCTGACCCCAAGACAACGCTCCCTTGTCTTGTCAGCCTGTGCCAACAATACTATCTGAATCTAGTTAGCCTTCCATCTAACAGAGAAGCCAGATTCTGTAGCATAAACGTCCGGTCTGGTACATTCCTTACGCGCCCTCAGAGGACAGAGTTGAGTAATGTTTTTCTTGTCCATGGATGAAGCAGAATAGAGACATAGACCTATATTAAGGCCGTATTTACAGAAATTTTCTCTTTTGCAAACTGTACAATTTTCTCTTTTGCAAATTGTACAAATTAGAACTGCTCAAATGCTAGGAAAACTTGATTCAAGGCATTTACCACTAAGATTTGAAGAATACTTGTACAAGGCACCTCACTGTTCTGTTTTAGAATAATTTGTCCTAAGTTTCAAATTCACTATTCCTTAACTTACTACATCTAGCTATCTATCATCTGTTTTGTTTATGTGCTGTTTAGGAATTGTAAGCTATTTTCTATTTTCCTTCCCCCAACCTTCTTTCCTGCTTCTTTCCCTTCTTTCCTTCATTGTATAAAACCTCTAAGTTTGCTCCTTGCAATTGGAACAAAGTGATAAAGTAGGTGTTTATCTTCAGTGGTCCCTGCCTTGCCCTTTCCATCTTTTCTGACCCAAGATAAAATTTGCAATGTAATCCATCCTTAGAAAAGGGTCTGCTTCCAGCCATTTGCCCTGAAAGGTGAGTCCGACTGAACTGATTATCTATCTCACTTAGAATGCACCTTCAACAGTGGGCTAAAACGCTGTGCCCTGGGGAAGGAACTCCCACCCCGGAGCAGGTGGGAGGGATAGAATGCTGCTGTGCTCACCCTGAGAGATGGTCGCTTGGTTGAGTTTGATGTGGTACATCACAGACCGGACCTTCCAGTGCTGCAGCACAGGGTAGCCAGACACCTCGCTGAAGTTCACCATCCCTAGGGGCAGAGGAGAACACGGCTCAGTGTGTGTGATGGATTTCCAAATCCCAAACCTACTGGGTTGGGCTGGGAGGGGGTGTGGGGGCAGTAAGTGTGAGAAAATTTGATGGAGAGAATTTCTGGAATCATAGTCACAACAGATATCATTCACTGAACCCTGATTCTGTGCCCAGCATTTTGCTAAAGCCTCTGAACCTATAAAGTCATTTGATTCTTGTACAATAGGTATTATTATTTGCGTTTTATAAATGGGAGACTAAGGCTCAGGGAGGGTGTTTGCATAAGGGCCCTAGGCCACCAGGTGTGTCTGAGACAGGGCTGGGGTTCTTAACCATTCTGCTATAATATTCCCTTAATAAATGTATATCAAATGCTAGGCTTACTGTAACACACCAGGTTTTTACTGCCTTTAATAGCTGCAGTAATTGACTTAGCTTACATACCTGATAACATTGATTTTCCCATCCCATTTAACTGATCTGTGTTTAGTATTTAAGTTTTAATTAGTCTGAAGGTGATCATGCTTATTTCTTCTTTACCAGGAGGGACAGTGTCAGCGCAACTAAGTTAAGGGGCAGGGATGGCCCTCTACTGGGTGCCATTGATGTGCCAGGCAAATAAAGTGGTGATAAACACTTTATTTGCGCTCCTCCTTTTATTGGTGGGACACCTGAGGCTCCAAGAAGCCAAGTTACTCATCCAAGGTCACTCTCAAGAAACCCATCCTTGTAGCCTCTTAGTGATGTTATAATGGGCTGTTCCTTTTTGAGCACCTTGGAATTGCACCCTATTTGAATTCTGGCCATTACTATAAAATACTACAGAAACAAAATAATTAGGCCACAGGTAGTAAAAACAAATAATCACCTTGCTAAGTTTAGAAAACCAATTTTAGCTTAATTTCTATGCCTAATATTTTCTATGTATATATTATAGGAATAAGTACATAGAGAGACATATGCATATTTATATGTGTGTATATATACAAATATAATGGCCATATATAAACTAAATTTAGAAGATAGGAGATAGTGAGTGTGTGTATAAATATAATGGGAATAATACATATGTAGTGAATTATCCTGCCATTTTAACTCATGCTTCTTTCAGGCATAATCAACTAATTTAATACCTAAACTAGATGAAGAGTGGGTGGGATTAATTAGCTGCTTGTCAATGCTGATCAAATTAGGTGAGCAATTGCCAAATTTCCATTTCTGTGTGAATCATATGGGAATAATTATTGGTAAGATAAAAAAGAAAAAAGGTCAGAAGAGGTACTTGGTGAATCAATTGCTTAAATCTAATCTTAAGCCATCAATGATAAGTTACTTAAGACTCAGAGAGGGTTTCAGCATTTTTTCTTTCAAATGTTCTTCTTTTAGGGCATAAAGTTTTGTGACAACAGTCATTCTATGTACTCTGACTTTCAACCTTTATGCTAATTTTCAAATCATATAAATGAAATTCTGCTTTCACAAGTTTAAGACCCAGTCACATACCTCAAAGTCATGTTTTATTGGAACATAAAAGAGGCATGCTTTGGAGGACTGTTCTAGGTAACGTGCACCCTCTAGTTAATTCATTTCATCAGCTTACTGTGATTTTTAAAAGTCTAATAATAAAAAAATATCAAGCCCACTAAATAAAGATTTTTCAGTATATTATAAAATGTTCCCTTTAATTGAATTGTTTCCTAGTGGACAAGAGAGGAGCAGGAAATCAGGAAACGGGTGTTCTAACGCTGGCCATGGGCGAGGGGGTTCTGACTACAAGTCTGGGGCCTGAGTTTCCTCTCTCTGGTCACCTGGCTAGAGGATCTTTGGGTTCCCAGTTGTTTTATCTATAAAGCTAGAGGCTCAGCTGGGATGACCTAGTCCTTCCTTCTCAATTCTGTGATTCCAATCAGGCTTTGTGACTTTGGACTAGGCAACTCGAGTTTTACAATTTTCCTATCTGGAAAGTGGGATCGTGATTCATCTTACCTGCTTTATAGGTAGGCTATCAGAACAAAATTACGTTCCGGGTATAAAAGTACGTTGAGAAAAGATAAACCACTGCATGGAACATGGCTTCCAAAATGTCACCTCTACCTCACCTTACTCATCACCCCTAATTATGTGAACCTGACATTTCTTAATTGATGCTTTTGTTATAAATATCTAGAACAGAGGAACTAAAAAATACAGGAAGCACGAATGTAGAAGAGTAGAGAGGAATGAGTGTCCCACATTCACCCAGGGTGAGCCAGACAACCGAACTGCTGCATTACTTAACTGCCAAACAGCGATTCTACTTAATGCGTTTATGCCAGAGCACAGCCAGGGAAACGGTTACATAACTGTGCTGCTCGGCAGATGTTGTTCTGTGCCCACTTACAGATAATATTTCCATTATTTAAAAAGAAAGGGATATTTTAAAGTAGATATACTTTTCAGCTGAGTCACAGAGTTATTTCTCAGTGTGCCCCTTGGCATTGCAGTTGGCTCGAGTTAATTTATTTTATTGTTATTTGGAATACATTTCTGAATGACTCTTTTTTTCAAACTAAGTATCCCCGACTAATGTTTTCTCCAGAATAAACATTAATTTTTTCCTTAACTATGCCTGAAAAAAAAAAAGAATAGATTTATGTGAGAGGAAGAAAGGAAGAAAGAAAGGGAGGGTGAGAAGGAGGGAAAGAGGGAGGAAGGAAAGAAGAAAGGAAGGAAGCTTTCTTCTATTATTTATTTGAAATGTCAGGGGATATATTATCACCAAAGTTCTAAAGTCTGTTTCCTTTGGTTGACCTTTAAGAAATTCCTAAAGAACACAGAACTCTAGATCTTCATATTGCTTTAGCGATTGTGATGCCCAATAGGCCCATGAGTGGCGACAGCAGCCTCTTCTACCTCCTTGGTCTGCCCCTGCACTCTCTTTTCCTTAATTAAGAGACTGAAAATACAAATAGATGATGGCCAGATCATATGTAAAAACAGAACTCTGACCCAGAATCTGCAGCAATCAGTCCAGAAAACCAACCTATCCATAGTAATCAGCCCAAGAAGCGAATCTACTATCCTACATCAGATCTGTAGGAAGTCAGAGCACTATCTCTAACAACCAGTCAAGGATTCCAAACAGTAACACCTGTAAAAGTTGGCCCAACATGACCAGGACTTGATTAATAACTGACAAATTTCTTGCTTCCAACTTAGGTTCAACCAGAGAATGCCAAATATGTCCCCCTAAACACTCACGTAGAATGCCATACTCCTGGGTAGCTGGCCCACTGACTGCCAACAGCTCCCTCAGGGCTCATCTGGCCTCTCTTCCTCCCCTCTAAAGTTCTCCTCCCCTCCACCTGCCCATCTGTCTCTTCCAAGATGAAGTGATAGCAACCGACTCCCATACTACAGATTCTATAGTATGGAGCAGGCTATGAATAAACAGCTTTCACCTGTTTTCATCTGGTTAGTCTTCATTTATTTCCACACAAGTTATTATATGAAAAAGGCTGGTAAAACTCAGCCTTAACTGTTATTTTGATAAAGGGGAAAGCAATCAGCAAGATAAAACACACAAGTTAATATTTTCTAGTATGTCTTCAAACCAGAAATTCTGAAAGATGAAAATAGCCATTACGTGAAAGAGAATTCTCTAGGTACATAAGTTTAGGAACTGCTGGTTTAAATAAAGTCAAAGGATTTCTTTATCTCAGGGTTTTTGGAACCTGTTGTATGCTAAGATGTTGTAAACAGTTGAAGACAGAACTTATTTAAGAGTGGAGTACTGCCAGTGTGGCTCAGTGGTTGAGTGTTGACCTATGAACTAGGAGGTCATGATTCGATTCCTGGTCAGGGCACATGCCGTGGTTGCAGGCTCCATCCCCAGTGTGGGCATGTAGGAGGCAGCCAATCAATGATTCTCATCATTGATATTTCTATCTAATTCTCTCTCCCTCTCCCTTCCTCTCTGAAATCAATAAAAATATATTTTTTTAAAAAAGAGTGGAGCACTGTTTTTTCATGCTTAGAAATGCTGATATAGAATATTCTGAAGATCATTTCGCTCTAAAATCTTATAAGTTAGTAGGTTTATGGGTATTACGACCTATATTAGCACAATAGTGTGACAAGATATGTAATTACCTGTGTGACTCTCAGGAAAGATACAAGTAAAATGATACCCCACTAGAAAGTTAATATGACAGAAATCTGGTCAACCATCTCTTTAATTGACTCTTCTAGATATTCTGGGCTTTAAGTAAATAAGATGGATTCCTTTATACACCAAAGAAGAGTTCTTGGCCTATATGGCACCACTTCTTAATCAAAATAGGTTAAAAACAAAGGTAGGCTACAAAAGTAGCACTTCGGAACATAGACTTCACTCTCTCAAGGCCATGAAAATGAAAGTGATCTGTACTGATACCCTGCACTCTTTGCCTCCAACATGCCAAACCAGGCAAGATCCGAGGGCACAGGAAGAAGGTTCTGTTGTGGCTGGTGACCGAATTCATATCTTTTCCTTATTTCCAAAGATGTTCTTACGTTTCTCAGATTTATCCACCCACTCCTTCCCAAAAAGCTTCAGGTAGCATCCAGGACTACTCTGTGTCCTCCCAGCCTGGCGCCCCAAGTACAGTCTCACCTGCACAGTAAGCTATAACGTGTGAGGTCGTGGTGGGTTTTTAAATGGAAGCCAGGTCACTTTTCACTGGTGTGGACCCTGTCCTATTTGTGTGTGCATCTCACACCTCCTTTACCAGGTAATTTACAGACACCTGGCAAGTGTTTCTCAGCAAATGAAGTGGAAGCAAGACATCAAGATTCCCCAACACCAGAGATGTAGGCTTTAGGGACAAGCCCAGAGGCTGCGCTGTACTTTTTTCATTTTAAGGTCTCTGTGTGTGTGTGAGTAGTCGTCTTTTAGAAAGGAACTAATTTCAATGAGATTTATTTCTGGTCCAGATATATCTAATTGTTTTCTCTCTTGCTCCCTCTCCTCTCCCCATAAGTAAAACACAATTTGGTAGTTTGTACATATTTTCTTTCTCACTTGGTTATTTATTTATTTAACAAACATATATATCTCACTATGTATCAGCAATTGTTCTATAAACTTTACAAATATTAATTTATTTATTCCTCATATCAATCCTATAAGAAAGATAATATTCATTTTTACAGATTAAAAAAAAACTGAGGGACAGAGAAGGTCAGTAACTTGTCCAAGATTACAGTCAGTGTAGAGTTGAGCCCAGCTGTCAGGTTCCAGAGCCTTCGCTATTAATCACTATGTACACTACCCCAGACAGACCTATTTCTAATTCTATCCAGGTCTAAACTAAAATGTTGAACATAACTCAATATCTGGGAGGCTTGCCCCCAGCACAATCCATTCCTCAGAAAAGGAAGGAAAAAAGGGGAGAAAAGGTAAAAAATAAGAAAGTCATAGAATGAGGAAGGAAGAGTAGTAATGGAGAAATGAATAAAGCCAGTAAAGAAATTGCGCTTACATCCAGCCTTCCAGCACAAGACGCTGGGTTCCTGGTTAGTTGCCCCTTAGGGTCCATGGAACCCTTTGAAATGTCTTCTTTGGTCCAGGAGGTGCTAACTGGGGGTCTTCACAGGCACAGAAAGGAGAAGCTTCCCCTGCGGTTCTTGCCTCTTCCCATCAACCCTTCCCTTAGTTCCATATGAGCCAGGGGAAGATGCCACTGGGCTCAGAACAGCATTGTGGCAGGTGTCGCTCCATCTTATGATAAGGCATGACCCAAGAGGCTGCATTGTCTGAAGTCACACAGCTAGAAAGTAGCAGAGCTGAGATTCAGACCCTGGGTCGTTGGACCACCCTCACACTGCCCCACAGTACTTGGCAATGACATTCAGGCCACAGTAACCTGCACCTTCTCTCTGCCTCTGCTATGACCTGACCACACCCTCTAATCCACTGAGAACTCCGAACTCTCATCTATTATCCCATCTGATTCAAAGCATCCCAGTGAGACTAGCAGGAAAGGTATTATTATGAGTATTTTACAGATGATTATATAATAATAAAGGCAATTTTACTGACAATCCTACCAGTATTCAGTTTTAGGACTGAGCTTTCATTGTGTATTAAGGAAATCACTGGCTTCGAAACCAAATAAGTGAGGTCAAGAGTCTTCGTTTTATGAGACCCTGGGGAGCCACCTGGTGTCTACAGGGTAAGTGAGGGCAGGTGGCATACTTACCAGTCAGAAAGTCGGGGTCAGGGGTGGGCTCTGAGATTTCCTCCAGGCACTGGTTCTCCAGTGGGACAGTGGCCACCACAAGGCCATCTGGCAGCTGCTGGTCTAAACCTCGAGCAAAGTTGTTTTGCCTGGAAATGGAGGCAGACATTCATTTCTGAGTGTGCAGGTGAATCCCACTCCTTAGTGCAAAATCCATCTCAACCCACAATGAAAAAATTCTTTCTGGACCAAAAACTCCCCTCATTCTGAACCCCACTTAATGTTCATCTCTGGAGTAGGATATGGATGTGAGAGATAGGGTGAGGGCTGGGGAGATTAGAAATAAACCAGATAAAAAAGGTTTGCTCGGAAGAGAGACATTCTTTCTTCCCATCCCTGTCCCTATTCCCCAATACCCTCTGCGTAAGATCTGCGTGTATGCGGTCTCATTTCTAGATTACACAGAAGACCCCAGCCATCACAAGAATGGGCATGACACCTCCCTGCTTCCTGTTGGCAAGGTCCCAGGCAAAAAGGGAAATATAGTGAAGTCTACTGTCTAAAATTGACTCCAAGAACTGGCTTGGAAATTTATTCTTGGTTTGCTCATGTGAGTCTAGGCTCAGGTTGCTATGAACTGCTCATCCATACCACAATGGTTTCATCACACTTATCACCTCCCAAAGCATGAGTTCTGAGGAAAGTGTATTCAAGTAGCCTAAGATGGAACAGAAAAAAGGGTCAAATGCAGAATATCCTAGAAATAGTCTAAATCGATGGTTTGAAACATTTTGTTCTGGGACCCCTTTACACTGTTAAAAATAACTGAAGGCCCTAAGGTACTCCTGTTTATGTGGATTACCTCTATCAACATTTACCCTATTGAAAATAGAAGAATTTTAAAAATATTTATTAATTTATTGAAAAATATCAATAATAAAGCCATTAAATATTAACATATGCTATACAACATAATAAGAGGAATAGCATTATTTTACATTTTTTTTGCAAAGTTTTACAATATGTGACTTAGAAGACAGCTGAATTCTCACTTCTGTATTCAACTTACTGAAATATATTTGTTTGGGTTGAAGTATACAAAGAAAACCCAGTCTCTGTATTTGGAAAAGATAGGACTCTATCTCCTGGAAGGACCTAAGAGATGCTCAGGGATACTTGGACCATACTTGAGGACTGCTACTCTAGACTGACTCACACACTGATTCTTCTACTCAGAAGGAAAATAGAACCTGAGCATTTTGTGGAGGGTTCTGCAGAAAATCTTCCAGTGCCTGCTGGGCAAGATAAAAATTTATTTCATACTTCATCGTTCACCCAGAGGAACCACAGTTCTCGAACTCTGGAAGGAGGAATGCAGACTTGGAAAAGACCATGGGAGGGAACATAACCTGTCCTTTTAGGATCACATTTATCTCGCTCCAAGATGTAACATGTGATGCTGACTAAAGCTCTTAGGAGGAAGATCTAGCAGCCATGAATAATCAATTCTACAGACTTGAGGTTCACCTGAATGTTCCTTTCAGCACTTGTCCAGAAGCTACTTCCTTGGAATGGTTGTTGTAACCAAAGAACATCTCCCCAAAGAGTGTCTGGTTCATGGGAAGCTCCCTGCTTTCCCCACAGTCGCCTCCTTCTGGGCAGGTCTCTGAGACAAGTTGGCAAGAGCGTCCATCCATACCCAGCTTGTAATCCTCAATGCACCTGATACAGTGGAAAACTCGAGACGTTAGTCCATCAACAAGCTGTGCAGTCAACTCAACTCAACTGGTTGGGAGGAAATGCCTTTGGGAGTGTATTGAGTAGCTAGAGATGGTGAATATCCCAATGTGATTTTTGTCACAACTCAATTTCTTAAGCCTGTAAACCAAGTCTCTTCCACGATGTAATCATATTGAACCTCTCACCTTACGTTTGCAGATAAATGCTTTCAGAGCTTTGGAGTACTGTCCTGTCCTCCTCTAAGTATCTGATTTCCCAAATAGCTCAAGAGATAAGCTTGTAAGTGAGTTAACACATCTAAAATCCAAGATATTTTGGGGCCTTTCTCTGGGACTATCTATATGGCCAGACCCTGCCTTTGTTTGGAGGGTAAGTAGGCAGAGAAAAAAAAAAAAGACACTGTACTTAAGAAATTAATGACCTTCTAAATCTGGTCCTGTGACAAGTCACTAAGAAATTAGTAAGATTGATCATCTTCCGGCTGTGTTCTGTTTGAATGTATCCAAACACAAGGTCTACCCATATTAACTCCCCCTCCAATTAAACTAAATAGCAGCTGGGTCATGGAGTGCGGCACCTCCTTGACGCCCTACCCATTAAGCGTGTCCAGTTACTCTAATGGAAGGGCAATACTGATGCTGCCAAATATGGGTCAATGACCCAAAAGTCATTAACTGGACCTTATTTGTAGTTATATTGAGAAGACTATAATTTGTTAGTCAAGTAAGAATTCTTTTGATAAAGCTGTCATTGAAAAAGCATATTGATTTAATATGAAGTAAACAAGATTTTGAATTTGTGGGTATTCATGGCATTAAAACACATTTTTATTACTACCTACGGTAACTGTTGTAATAAGATAAAGACTCTGTTCTACGTAGAGGAACAAATAATCATAGTTTTAAGTGGTTAGAAGCAATATTGTAATGGCAATAACACTGCCCTTTACAGGTGACCTTGAGCCAGTTTATTAAACTCTCTGAGCTTCAGTTTCCCCATCTGCAAAAGCGGGGGAAGCAGCAGCTCCTTCTCTGGGTTGTTGAGAAGACTGAAACAATGAAACTAAAGAACTTCTGTTGTGTTAGCATATAGCAGGTCCTCGTCAAATGTTTCCATCATTATTACTAGCAGAGGCACAAATGTGTCTCATGTGAATGACCTTGAACTACTTTTTCTCCCCATTTACCATTTATATATTTGTGTGAACAAGTGTGACTAGAGCTCCGACTTGGTTGTTAGATAAGAATCTCAAACCAAGGACTTCTTTGTTAGGCTACATATAGTGGCTTGGAGAGTGCTGCATACACACGTGTACTGAATTCTGATTGAAACAGGGAAGGAGTCCAGTTAGGGACCTACTGCATTAGTCCAGGCAACAGATGTGATTCCAGAACCACAAAGGACTCTATGGTACCAGCCTAGGTCTGGGACAAGATAGTGAGGTGACTCCATCTTTGAGCCATATCACAGTATTTCTATACAGAATTTTGAAGCTGGCAGTTCCCTCAGTCCACTGTGAGCATCTGGCAGATTCCCTTCTATAGGGCCTGGAATCCCCTATTCTCCTTTGTGCTCATCACCATGTGTCCCACTGGGAACTCCTCTGAGGGCAGAGATCAGGTTTCATATCCTGCGATCTCCTATATTTAACAACTAACTCAGTTCTCTGCACAAACTAGGTGCTCACAAATGTATGTTTATGAAATAAATAAAGCTATACAACTTTGGCTGAACTTACCTCTATTAACTGAGGTGGGTCAACCATAATGATAGCATTATAGAGACATGAAGATTTAGATCAAGCTTCCATTTATGGAATGGGATTTCATAAGAAACTGAATTGAAAATTGCTTGGTTGCAAAGAAATAACATAAAATGAAATACAATAAAATAACATAACTATTCCATCAAATAATCTTTTCATGATTATTAGCAACAATCTAGCATTGCTTTATTATTATAAACATTGATTTTCATTGTAAGCCTATTAGATTGTGAGATCCTTGAAGGCAAGAACTACACGTCTTTCATCTCTGCTGCCAGGGGCCAGCATGGTTGGTGGCATAAAGGAAGCAAGCTCCCTAACAGGCAGAAAAAGGGTGGAGAGGGAGAGGAAAGGGGAGGGAAGAAGGAGGGAAAGGGAGAAGGAAGGAGAGAGGACATGACAGACAAGCAAACTAGGGTTGTGGAAGAATTGGCCAAGCCCTGGCATGGTGGCTCAGTTGGTTGAGTGTCATCCTGTACACCAAAACGGTTGAAGATTTGATTCCCCATCAGGACACATACATAGGTTGTGGTTTTGATTCCAGATCAGAATATATATGGGAGGCAACTGATCAATGTTTCTCTCTTACATCAATTTCTCTCTCTCTCTCTCTGTCTCTCTGTCTCTCTGTCTCTCTCTCTCTCTCTCTCTCTCTCTCTCAAATCAATAATAAACATATCTTCAGGTGCGGATTTTAAAAAAATGGGCCAAATTTATATAACATGAAAATGTCTTTAAATATAATTTTAGTCAGTGGTATAAATTACAATTTTAAAGGAGCTACAGAACTTCTTTAAAACCAGGAGGGCCTGAATTCTAATCTTAATCTTCCCAGTTAAC
Organism: Cnephaeus nilssonii; assembly: GCF_951640355.1. NCBI lineage: Eukaryota > Metazoa > Chordata > Mammalia > Chiroptera > Vespertilionidae > Cnephaeus > Cnephaeus nilssonii. The sequence goes on from NC_137092.1 coordinate 20,879,861, forward strand.
AATTCCCCAATCCTGAGGGAGTCACTTACCCTCACTGTGCCTTAGTTTTCACATCTGTGAAATGGGGAGGCATTGCCTGCCCTGTCCTCCCAAACAAAATGAGCTGATCCACAGGCAAGGGCTCTTTACATGGTGGAATTGCTCTGTCTGAGGGAGGGCGGCTGCACAAAATGATGGAACTTTGGAGATAGAATTTAATTATGTCTCGCTCCTCTTCTCTGACAGTTTAGTTTCACACAATCTTTCCCAAGCTTTGGACCACTGAAAGGTTGTCACAAAACACCTAATTAACAGTTCCACAAAAGACGGCTGGAAAATTCCAGTGTAAGCAGGAAATGTCTGTGGCCACTTTCCTTGTCTACAGGGGTGTGACCCAACTTTCCCTAAGGGTCCTCCCAACTCTGATTATAAAAGGGCTCCTCCTGCTCAGCTGGCGTGGCTCAGTGGTTGAGCATCGACCCATGAACCAGGAGGTCATGGTTCGACTCCCTGTCAGAGCAAATACCTGGCTTGCGGGCTCAATCTCCAGAGTGGGGCGTGAAGAAGGCAGCCTATTTATGATTCTCTCTCATCACTGATGTTTCTATCTTTCTCCCCCTCTGCTTTCCTCTCAGAAATCAGTAAAAATATATTTAATTGTTTTTTTTTTTTAAGAAGGGCTCATCTTCCAGTCATGCAGGCTCTTTTCTCAGAACCTACAGGCTGGCCTCGGGTGACCAGCTTATTCAGAAAATTTTTAAATTGGATTTAGCACTAAAGTCTCCCATCCAAGCAAACCGGTTGGCCTCATGGGAAGCTTAACTCACCCACAGAACATGAAGATGTTGTACAAGGTGGGGTCGTCCTGGAAGGGTGCCACCTGCTGGAGACACAGCTGCTCACAGCCGCCATTGAAGCCGTCGGAGCAGTCCACCCCAAGGTGGCGGTCATAGCAGCCAGAACTATCCTTCATGGGGCTGAGTCCGGAAGGGCACTGGCACAATCAGAAAGCATCCACACAGGCGGGTGAATTAGGGGGGTGGGTTCTCTAGAAACTGGCGTGTAGCTACTATTTTAACTGGAGTGTGACCCCTATTTTAACACTCACCTTGAAACCATTAACATTGTCAAATAATATAGAAAATCCCCACTACGCTGGACTATGTTTAAAAGCAAGTGACCTTTTGACACCTTGCTTCTTCTCTCTGGGCACAGACCACACACATTTGCATTAAAGTCAATTCCTCCAAACAGGCTGGAAGGGAGCATTGTAACAAGACAGAGGAGGTGTTCCGGCCTCTCAACTGGGCCTGGGGCTGGCAGAAGCGTGGACGTGATGGGCCAGAATTAAAATGCATTAGCAGAGATTCCTTTGGGCTGGGGCAAGGGAGTGTTGCTGTTTGGATTTAGTATCAATAGGACTTTTCTAAAAAGTGTCTAAAGCATTTTGTCACATTGATACCAGACAGCAGTGTTGGGGGGAACGGAAGGAGACAGAGCATCCAGCCAGGAGGAGAAAGTGGACTTCTTCTGACCTTGGAGGGAGGTTTGACTGCTTTCCTGGTGGGAGTGGCCATACTCATGGCCTTTCCTGCGGAAGGACACCCCTGTGGAAGACACACAGACGTGAGCGCCCGTAAGTGTTTCCCTTGGGTTTGGACTGTATGTATCCCATTGCCCTGGGTACTGTTAATGTGATACAATGAGCTTTTCTGCATTGCCATGCCCTCAATAATCACCCCCAAGAATGATAGCAAAGGAGAGAAGCCAGGAACCATGTCAGCCAGAATCTGGGCGACATGGTGAGCAGTAAGCAGCTCACACGGCATCCATCTTACTCACTGAACATCCGTTTGAAGTAAGCAGGGTGACCATCCCCAATTTCATACATGAAGAAGCACAGCACAGAGAGCTTAACTTCCCAAAAGTCACACAGCTGGTCATGGCAGGACCACCGGTAGTCCATGACTTAGTTGCTCCATCTTTGGCTTACATCCCAATCAGCCTCTCACACAACAGTCACCCTTCACCACTTACTAGGACCCCCCAGCTATGCTATGTGCTTTAGGTACTTCACCTCATAGTGCCATGTATTATTCTCATTTTAAAAGTTGTGGAAAGCACTAACACAGCCAATTAATGCAGGGACATCTCACTGCACTGGACTCCATCTAGAAGTCAATGGCTACGCGTTGCCATCCTGCTTCTGTCTGTGCACCAAATCCTGCACATGCACATTACAGCTGATTCTTCCCAACAGGCTGCAAGGGTATAGATCACTTGCCCAAAGCAAGGCAGTGAATATGGGGCAGAGCTGGGGTCTGTCTAGATCTGACCTGCTCTTAATGGCTATGCTGTCAGCTACCCAACACACTTCTCCAAAACCAAAACCAAACCAAAAACATCTTTCAAAACTCAGAGAAACAGTATTAAACACCTCCTCTCTGTCCTGTCACCTGGCTGCCTCTTCGTCCTGGCTGCCAAGTACCTTGGCCCAGTAGTGGGACTGCGGCAGGTGCACCTCTAAACCCACCTCCCTTCCTCCCTGCTTCCCACTCGAACATCACAGCAGGATGTGCACTGTTTGCTGACACTGATTCTGCAATTTCCCAAACAAACGGCCCCCCTGTGGGCCTTCCAGGCTCCCAGCCCGGTCCATCCCTTCTCCCCCTCCAAAGCCAGCTGGAGTGCCGGAAGGTGACAGCGTTTAAGGAAGTTTCCAAGGGCTGCCTCGTGCTGGGCAAACCGAGATGCTCCAGATGATGGTAAACAAGCAAATGAGGCAGCTGAGGATTGCACCCCACATTTTGTTAGCCCCCTACCCATCCGCTTCCTTGGCCATCCAGCTGTTAAACCAGATGTGCTACCAGAAGGGTGCTGGCATCACCCTGGGAGGCAGCCCAGGCACAAATGTGGGTCTTGAAGGAGAAGTTTGATTGGAATTAAATGGGCTGCACTGGTTGCCATGAGCTCTCTCTCTCTCTCTCTCTTTTTTTTCTATAAAGCTTGAGAAACATCAGAGTAGAGGTAAAGCCAGTCCTGTCATTCCACCTCACATGCTTTCAATCCTTGGACCAGCTAGCTGTCTCAATCACCACCAGGGCTCCCATCTCCTCAACTACCTCCTTTCCCCAGAATGCTCCATTAAGCATGGTTTCAGACAAAAACTTCACCAAGTGAAACTCAAGCAGGCTTTATTCCAGAACTCCAAAATCAGGCACATCCACACCTTGTGTGGCCCTGGTGTCTAGATGACATTGGTGTGTCAAGTGGGACCACCTGGTATTTACACTTTCCTAGGAGATTTGAAGAGAAGACAGTTAGCTGCCATGTAGCTTCCCAAGTGTGAGAAAACCTGTTACCTGGAACCCCTAAAGAAATAGAGTCAATGTGTTGACAAAATAAATCAATCCTGTAGGTTTGTTCATCTGATTGTTTTAAGCAACTCCCAGAGTACATTCTGAAATCATTTATGGATTTGTATCTTCAGCCTAATATTCATATTCATTCTCTCTCTTTCTTTCTCTCTCTCTCTCTCTCTCCCCCTCCCTCCCTCCTTTTCACACACACACACACACACACACACACACACACACACACACACACACACACTATTGTGTATATATTTATAGGACAAAACACTGCAAACTGCCCAGAGCATGACCTTGAAGACAAGGCAAGATCCTCAAACCCTGAAAAAGATGCAATTATCTTTACTTCAGTGTAACTTACTTGGGCTGCAGTTGAGAGTAAAACATTTTTGAAATTATTCCCAGAAAGGAAAAAAAAAAGGAAGCTGAAACCAAAGATACAGTTTTCTTTTTAACTCTTGCTGAACCAGAGCCCTCACTTCCCAAGGAGGCTAATCATTCAATTTTCTCATGGTGTGAGTTTGTTTTTACCTAAATGTGCCTTGTGCTATTGTATTCACATGCATTTTGGGTTCCTCAAAATCTATTTATAAATACAAAGACACTGCATGCTCTATACTATGCCCTCTTCCTAGAAGTGTCTGAGCCAGAGGCCAGCCGCCAGGAGAGAAATCCTGCCTCCGCAAGGGAGGAGCTGTCTTTCCTCTTTGCAAGTGCTGGCCATTCTCTTCCCTGGCGTGTGGACAATCCCTCCATTTATTCCTTGAAAGAGGACTGTTTGCTCAGGAGGGAGCCCCAAGGTCACACACTAACTCTCACTGCACAGGTTACATTAAGCAGTCCCAGAGCCTTTATAAACCACAGGCTCCACAAGAAAATTCTCTCTATTATGGCAATAGCCCTCCCCCATCAAGAAGGTCTAATAAATGAACTGCAATTTCAGTGACCCCTAAAATATACAAGGTTAATCATCTTTCATGAGATGCTCATGGCTTTTTGACTTATTACTGGTCTGAGGCATAATTTGCTAATGAGTTTAAAATTATTTTCTACATTCAACTGCTTTTCTTCCCTGTCTTTCCCTTCTTTTTCTACCAATGGTTTTGGAGTTGATTAATCACTCAAGAGTCTAGTCAAATGTCGCTAAGCCTGAGACACGTGCACCTGATGCAGAGTATGAGCTGGGTGTTATGGGCAAAGAACATGAGTGATGGACGCTGGAGCATGTTTGGGGCCCTGGAAAAAAAGGAACCCCGTTCTGTATCTGAGCCGGCCTCGCCTTACCTGGGGGACTCAGAAAACATACAACTATAATTCCTACTCGAAACAGGTTCTCTTTTCCTACATGGCACTTTTATTCCTTTCATAAATAGCAATTTCCCGAATTTTTCATGAGTCTGACTTGGAAGCCTAAGGCAGTGGTCTGCAAACTCATTAGTCAACAGAGCCAAATATCAACAGTACAACGATTGAAATTTCTTTTGAGAGCCAAATTTTGTAAACTTGAACTTCTTCTAACGCCACTTCTTCAAAATAGACTCGCCCAGGCCATGGTATTTTGTGGAAGAGCCACACTCAAGGGCCCAAAGAGCCGCATGTGGCTCGTGAGCCGAAGTTTGCCTACCACGGGCCTAAGGCATGCAGGACTTCTCCAAAGAGTAAAAGTTGGAAGGAGTTAAATGTGAGTTTCAGCTTCCCACCCCTGAATTGCTGAAAGTCTCTGACTCGCACTCTTCTGCTTCCTGTCCTACAGAGAGGAAGAGGTAGGGTCATCTGTAATGAGCTCTGCACATCTGTTCTCCAGAAGAGGTGAAATGACACATTTGGTGGAAAACCACTGTGGACAGCATGTGGACAGAAGGGCGACGGGATCACTGTGTAATTCAAAGCTCATTAGATCATAATGATCTGGCAGCGAAGGTCATGTGTTCAACACGAGAAAGCTGGACAGCCAACCTCTTGCCTTCCAAGGCCACAGTCCCTCACCTAAGCACATGCAGACATGTCACAAAGCAAAGGCATTTGGGGGCCACTTTCAGGGTGTGTGTGAAGATGAGGAAGGAGCAGTACAGAGTGGGCTTTCCACTGTATTTTCGCATTGAAAAGCATTTCCAAACTTTTTTTATTTTATTGATTTTAGAGAGAGAGACAGAGACAGACACTGGTTTGTTGTTCTACTTATCTATGAATTCATTGGTTGATTTTTGTATGTGCCCTGACTGGAGGTCAAACCCACAACTTTGGTGGATGGAGATGATGCTCTAACCAACTGAGCTACCTGGTCAGGGATCCAAAGTTTCAAGCTGAGTTTTATATTAATTTTAATAGGTGGGCTTGATATGAATAAAAATGCTTTGGTTATAGCCAGGAATGGCTAGACTATAGTCCTGCCTACCGAGTCTGCTCCAACCCATACTACCATCTCTGAGTGGTGTCCCCCAAGAATGTCTGCAACATAATCTCCGAACCTGTAAACGTGCCACCTTATATTTGACAAAAGGGGTTTTGCAGATCAAGTTAAGGCTTTTGAGATGGGAGATTATACTGAATTAACCAGGTGAGCCTGATGTAATCACAAGAGTCCTTAAAAGTGGAAAGGGGCACAGAAGAGAAGAGAGAGGACTGCAGAAGAGTGGTCAGAAAAATGCAACGGGACAGCTTTCAGGATGAAAGAAGGGGCCATTAGCCAAAAAGAGGTTGGCGGCCTCCAAAGCTACAAAAGGCAAGGCAATGGTTTGCCCCCTAGAGCCGCCCGAAAGGAATGCAGGGGGTGGGGGAGCACTGGCATCTTGAATCTAGCCCAGTGAGACCCATGTTGGATGCGCACCTACAGAGCTGGAAGATATAGATGAGTGTTGTTTTATGCCAATAAACCTGCAGTACTTTGTTGCAGCAGCAACAGGACACTAATACAGTAACTTTGCAGAACCCCAATGGGCTCCATAGACAGAGAATGGATGCTCTTGTGCCTTTCAGGCAGGACCCAGTTATCAGCGGTGGGTGGCTAACCTCTGCTCTGGGAACCCTTCCAAAGGGTCAGCAAGCTCTACTTTTGGAGAATGTTCTGGTTTGGAACAGAGGCTGTGGCTTGTACAGGCCTGTGCCTTTCACGGGGATCTGTTTTCTGTCCTCAGAGATCATATAAACAACAGGGCAATTAACCGGGTAGCAATTAACCTGTGGGAGCCCATGCAGAACTGAGAAACATGTTGGCAGCTGAGGTGAACCAGCCCCAACTGTCTGCATTGCATTCAACAGGAGGATAGGAGGTACACGCTGTCTCTTCCCACATCTCTGCTCCTTTCCCAGGTTCCTGAAGGGTCAGTGTATTCTGAGTTCATCCTCTCTTTCTCTTTTTATAAAATATGCCTTTCTTGAGCAGCCTTTCAGCTCAGTGCCCAGAGAACGGAATGCCAGGGTTTCTGTGAGAGAAGAAAGGCAGTTGGTACAGCTGATGGCTTTGTCCCTGGTCCACCTCCAGAGGACATGGGACTGCTCTGCTACACAGCAGGGCTTGAGGAAGGTGTGGATGCCCAGGAGAGTCAGGGCAGCTCAAAGTCAAGTTCCTAATCTACTTCTCAGCAGGGGTACAAGAACCAGGATGCAACACATCAGCTCTCAACCCACCAATCCACCTGCATCTGGAATCATATGCTTTAGAACCAATGGAAAACATTCAATTGAAAGACCTGCCAGTTGGTTTGGCCTCGCCTCCCTCCAAGAGCCACGTGGACCAGTGACTTCAAAGTATTATGCTAATACCAAGCCCTGGCATAATTGGGTGACTTTCTGCAGTGGCTCCAATTGTTATTGCAAATGCATATTCATCAGAACTATTCTTGCTAGCTCTGTCTCACAGACCAGTGTCAAAAGTACAAGAATACATCAGCACAGTTCCATGCCAAGTAAAGGGGCTAGGATCACCTACAGAAGGCTTTTGACAGGCAAATCCTTAGAGGCTCAGGAAAGGGGCAGAGCAGTGGGAAGGGATGGAATCTATCCACGTGCATGTGTGTGTGAGTGTGTGAGCATGCACAAACTCATATGGGGCTGGCATGGAATGTGCACAAACAGTGTTTTAGCACTTAGAGTGACACAAGAAAATAATGTAAAATGATAGGTTGAAATCTGGATGACGAAGACATGCAGGCTGAATAGTAAAAAATAACTTTTTTAAAGTGTCTCAGCTGGGACTCCATTACAGTGAAATTATCTCCTGAGGGACCCAGTTGGGAAGCTCACTACCTAGATAGTGGAAAGTGGACCAGCCACAGGGAGAGGGACATGGACTGACCTCCTGGCTGCCTTCAGAAGACTTGGCCCAAAGAGCATTTCCCTTTGTACTTTTCCTGATAGTCCGATCTCTTAACTTTCCCCTCTCTTGAATGGATCTGCCAAGTTCTCCACCTACCTGCCCCTTAGCTTTCTTTCTTTCCCTTTTCCTTTTTTCATTATCTCTCCCTCCTCAGATAAGTCAGGCCCCTGTCACCTGCTGCCTAATCTGTGAAAGCCTGGGAGGCCCCAGGCTGGAGAGAGCCCCACCTGGATTCCAGGTACATACCCATCTTTGATGGAGAATGGCTCCCTGAACAGAGCAGGTGCTCAAAGATGGGGAAAAGGAGGGTGTGAACGCTGAAATCGGTCCAGCGTCCTTATAGCTTGCTCCTGCTCTGGGTGCCCTGACAAGAGTACAACTGTCAGACTTGGAAGTAAGACGAGGCACCACATCCTCCCCAGAGATGAAAGCCCTGGCCCTGCCATGGAAACACCACAGGGCTACGTGTCTCAATGAATCATCTTCCCTCTCCTTCATGCCCACTTCATGCCTGGTTTTCCTGCCTTCTTTCTCCGCCCCTCCCCCTCTGTGAGAGGACTGCATCAGTCTGCCCTTAAAAGAAGAAAGTGCTGGAAACAGACAGTAGTGCTGATGGGCATGAAAATGACAATATAAAAGCACCAGCAGCTGATGGCTCACTCTGCCCCACCTCCATTTGCCTGTGTGGTTCAATCAGTCTTCATATCCATGGCATGGGAGATACCCCAGTCCACTGTAGCCCAAATAGTCTTCCTAGTTCATAGCATCACATATTTTATAGGTATACAAAGTCTATATAGGTGATAAAGTAAAAAACCACCTTTCCCAAGGTAGGAGTTCATTGCCATGGTCTCAAAAGGGACACATTTTTATTTTTTCTATATCATTCTTGGCATATTTTATCTAGGTAGATTTTTCCTAAAATTCTCTATTACAATCAGTGTGATTTGAGTCTAGGCAAAGTTATTTTTTCCCCTAGAATTTCCTATTAGAGTAAATACAGCCTATTTCCTATTAGAGTCAATATCATACTATTAAGCAGTTAACTAGTTCTCAAATTGTTTGGGGGTATTCCTCACCAACTAGACTGCAAGACTGGAAAGAAAGAATCATGGTATATAATTCAGGAGATTTCTCTTGGATAGCTACAGGTCACCTATAGGTGCTCCATAAATACTCCTTGACTTATTGACTGGTGATTAGCGTCTCATCTCTGTCAGGAGGAGATTCATAGTTTAGACTAGATGTCAGCTACAATGAGGAAGGAGCATTCTTGACCCTCTCTTTTAATCATAGTGTATTTTCATCTGTATATATGCATTGTGTCTTATACTGTGCCCCCCTCCCTATTACAATCTCGAAAGTACAGACCTACCACACAACCAGTGGAGTCCAGCTTGCGATCTGAGATGCAACGGAAGTTCTTACTACAGCCCCCATTGTCCTTGCTGCAGTCCCGCACTGGCCCGAAGGAGTCGAGGAGCACCTCCAGGCTGTCGAAGGAGGACGAGGTCATCAGCTCCTCTCTGTGGGGAGAACACAGGGACGTGGGAGGCATCAAAAGGACTCCAGGAGCAACAAGTAGCATCCTACCTGGCCAGCCAGGTCATGTCTTACTCCCTCATAAAAATTTGGGATCAACCATACTCTGAGCCTTGAGCTAACAAATTACTGACATTCTCCATATTTGGGAGCCAAGCCAACCCTGAAAGGCCTGGTCAAAGAAGGTCTCACCTTGGGCTAGGAAATTAACATGTTATCCCCTGTCGATCCTTAGGGGACCTGAGAAGTGCTTACAAATTCTACTTTTATGTCTTCTCCCTGGGCCTGAGCCTTGGGGTGTGCAATGCTGACCCAGATAGAGGAGATCCTGGCACTGCATAGAGAGAATGTAAAGGCAGCTGCCAAGTTCTCTTTACAGCTTGTCAGGATTCCTTTCACATGGTCCTGGACCTTCAGGTGGTTTCTCCCTCAGTCTCTCCAGCCAAGAATGGGCCTCAGCACCTGGAGGCCGAACTCACCTGACCTCCACTGCATCCTCCATCACCGTCATGTCCGTCTTACACTTTGCTGATGGGTTGATGGCCAGTTCGGCTGGTGGGATCACAAAGCTCTTGCTGAGGGGCAGCCACATGCCCTCGCCCAGGGTGTAGGTGAATCTGCAGGGACAGCCACCACCAGAGGGTTAGGACATGGTGACCACCGCCCCTGGGAGGACCTGGCATCCACCACCAGCAAGCTTCCCTCTCAGCCTCCGCAGAAAAGATAACTGATTGCCACTCTGTGGATGAGCTGCCTGAGTCTGAGGGAGGCGGCAAGGCCCATTCCTGCTCACATGTCCAGACAGTTGGAGAACTGACATGGCACCCACTCACCAGCTGTGAGAAGTGGTTTTTATCAAGTCATACGAAAGCGTGTTCCAGTTTCCTTCAGATCTGAAGCTGGGCGTCCCCTATCTTAAGTCAGATATAATTGGAAGCATTTTAATTGAAGAGACATTCTGGCCTCCCAATACCCCCATCCCTCAGTTTGCGCACGCGCAGGGGTAGCAATGGCATCTCTCTGTGCCTGGCAGAATGCTACCCAGGAAAAGGAGGGAGGACAGCTCCCTTTTTCTGGCTTCTGTACGATGGAAACAGAAATTCTGGAACCAGGAGCCAGGGAGAAGGGAAGGGGGATGAAGGAGACTGGCCCAGATGTATCCTCCGCACTCCTCCCCACACCCTCGGCTAATGGCCTTAAACCCTGGGGAGACAGGGAAGATTTGGTGGTGTGTGTTTTTATTCTCATAACAAGGGCTAAAAGGAATAAAAGAATCAATCAGCATTTCAAGGGAGAGCTTAGAGAGACCATGAGTGATTATTTGTTTATTTATTCATTCATTTTATTTCAAAGGCATTCAAATGCTCTGTGTTCACAGTCAAAAATAGTCTATGGGATAAAAGCCAGTGTGGGTGGGATATCACAAGGCAGTGGCAGTCTGGTGTCGCCGTCCAACTTAATGTGCAGGGAGGAACAAGGAAGGATGCATACGATTAAACAGAAGCCGGCACAGGCTCCATCAGCATGCTGGTCACAGAGGACCATCTCAGAATCCTGCTCCTTCTCTCCCCTAACCCACGTGCACCCCTCTATTCTCTCTGTGCTACCTGAGAGCTAGGAGACCAGATGGGTGACTTGAGATATTTGGGGAGGAATGTTGTCCTCTCTAGGATGCTGGCCATGAGAATGCGCACTGACCAAGTCTCAGGAATTGCAAGCAGCCATGAGATTTCACTCACTTCCTGAATGGCAGTCCTGCTCATAAGAGCAGCTCTGAGAAGAGAAAACAGGTGCCCCAGGGAGAGGCAAGTGGGAAGTGGCCAGGATTTGGGAGACTTTCTCTCCCCATCTACACTCTTACCCTTAGTCCCATATCCTAAGACCTGTTAGGCAAACACCTGCATTAAAGAGCCCTGAAGTATCAGAAGAGCTTATTGATCTGAAGGAGACACTCAACCCTTCCCATCCACAGGGAAGAGAGGCAAGAGCTGGGCTAGGTCTGTGTAGGCGGGGTCCACACCAGATGAGGGAAGTCCATTGCTCCCTCAAGAGGAGGAGACCCACCACTTCACCCTTCTCTAAGCAGCTGGTAAAACTGAAGGCATGGTAGCCCCTTTATACACATGCACACACAGGTCAACTGGCAAAATTATGGAGCCCATATTTAGGGCAAGTCATTGTCCCAAGGTACCTGGGATCTGGGACTTAAGGTTAAATGTGTGTTGGAGGTAACAGTGTGCAAGATTTGCGTTCACTTTGCATTTAGTAATAGATATTCTTGAGACAGCAACATTATGATAGGCCCCACTACTGTTGTGCAGCATGTACCATTTCAGAGAAAACAGGCACACGTTTGAATGATGCTGGGGGGTGGGGGTGGGGAGAGTTTATTGGGACACAGAGCTTTGTTTTCTATTTTGGTTTTAAAATGAGAAGTTTTGCATTGATGCACAGCAACAAATCTGTGACCTGTAGCTCATCATTTATGTGACAGATTTTAGTCAACGGTTGGCAGGCCTAGCACTTCCTGGCAGTGAGTTTTTCTTTTGAAAGAGAGAGATCATGTCCATTCATCTCAGTTTTCCCTTCCTCCTCTGCACACAGAAATATTTCAAAGGAAAAAGCAAACCACATCTTTCCCCAAGTGAAACTGTGGACAGCACCCCGGGCCCACAGAACGAAGTTCACATCTCCAAAGACACCATACTCTGTGCTTCTACAGAGCAACCTGACTCTAGTTCCTAAAGATGCCCTCATTTCTCACCTCTCTGCCTTTGCTCCTAGTATTTCTTCTTCCTGAATTTTCTCCCCTTTCTTCATTGCAGGAGTCCTGCTCATTTAAAGACTCAGGTAAGGTCCCACCCCATCCAGGATCTTCGCATCCAACCCGCAGGCTGATCAAGGGACTCCCCTATTACACAGGCTCCCGTGATGATGAATTGTGCCCATCTTCTCACCGCTGCTCAGCAGAGGTGCTCCCTTAGATAGCAGAGGACAGTGCTTGTTCATCTTTGTATTTCCACTGCCTGATACAATTTCTGACCCAAGGAGGTCACTCCTTAAATATTTACTGACTGATCAATAAGTAGATTGTCCTTTAGTTTGCACATGCTACCGGGAGAGAGAGTCTCAAATTTCAAATGCAAAGGTAGGAGCAGTGGGGAAGACTCTCCTTCGTTTAGAGCAGGGTATGGGTTCATCTGGGCTGGAATGGACTTAATGGTCAGGGTGGATCTGGGTTTGACATTGTGAAAAACTTCCAAAGTTCACAGCAGCTTCTGAGACATGACTCTGTACCAAGTTAACAAGAAAGATAGTGTCACATTCCATCTCTGGTAGGGTCAAGGTGAAAGCCTGAAGGGCAAGCCAAGTCAGGTGTGACATGAGACGAATCTCTACTGAGAACTCTCAAAGGGGCAGGTAGTATGCAGAGCCACCTCATTTATCCTCACAACAGCCCTCCAAGAGGGGTCATTTGGCCTATTTTACACATTTGCCTACTAATATTTTAATGTGTTTAGTGGCCTCTTCAAGGTCACCTTTCCATAAGTGGGAAGATGGGGGCTGGTCTGATTCTCTAAGCAGCTTTCCAGCTCATGCTGGCTCATGCCTAAGAAATTCTAAAGTTTTCTTTTATCTGCAAAATTTACTAATTCCAAATATAGCCCAAACTGTCAGAGAAAAGCAGTGTCCTGAAATCTCATCTGTCCCTCATTCATGCAGATTTGGCAGGAACCACCTCAGAAAGCCATCAAAGGGAAGTTGGTGAGCATCTAGAATGCTCTCCCAGGTTGGGCCTTCTCTCACAACAGCTGGTGGGACTGTCACAGTTGGTGGCTTGGCTGGAGGCTGAGTCATGTACGTGGCTTTGGTAAACAAGAGCTTGAAACTTCTGCTTCAGAGGCAAATGCTCACCAGAGCACAGTGGACAGAACAGGCCTGTGCTCTCATGTGGCTGGGCATGAGGCGGAATGCGGAGAAAGGGACAAAGAGCTCGTGGCCCACCGTCTCCACTTTTTCCCAGAGCAGCCATTCCAGGAGGAGGTCATGTTCCCTGGGATGCAGGTGCATACTTGTGGGGAAGGTCTCTGAGAGAGAAATCTGGTTTGAAGTAATTCTGGCCACCAGAAGATCCGGTAGGACGGAGTGATCTGAGCCACCATGGAAAGAACACCTTGGGCACTAGACTGGGCTTGATGCAAAGACTCAGCCTTTCCCCTTGGACCCTCTGAGTCTAGCTTGGACCCTTTCCAGGTTCTTTGGGATTGCAGATTACCAAGGTCAGGTTGAGCATCAGGTCTTTTCCTAATCTGGTTTCAAGTCCTCAGGAAATACCTGAAATGATCATCTACAGATATTTGTTGAAGACCAACTATGTTCAAAATTTCATGTTTGATATTAAATATTTAAAGCCATATATGACACTTCCCTCAATAAGACAACCATTTCACTGTAGAAAAAAATAGGTAAATTAAAATAAATATGAAATAAAATAATTGACAAGTAAATATTATAGCCAGTAAATTACAGAAATTTGGAGGGGGAAGGTCATTGTGGATTGGTGCAGTGGGTTGAAAAAGCTTTAGATAAGCATTTCTCAACACTAGTACAGATTAGAATTACCATGGGGTTTGTAAAAAAAACAACACAAAAAACAAAAAAACACCACTCCCATCCCCAGAGCTTTCGAATAAATTGATTTGTGCTGCATAAGATCACTAGTCATTTTAAAGCACACTGGGGATTCTCATGGAGGCCCAAGGTTGGAGAACAATTCTTGGATGAGACCATAAATTGCATGAAGTCAGGGACTATCTTGGTCATATTTGTTTGGTTTTAACTACAGTATCTAAAACAGTGCTTTGTAATAAATAGCAGGTGCTCAACAGACTTGATCTAGGCCATGAAAAGGGATAGTGTTTATATTAGGAGGAGAATATATATTCTTGCTGGAGGGAAGAGTAGGGGTGAGTGTACAGAGTAAAAAATATTCAAGTTCTAGAAACAGTGCAGCAGTTAGAAGATAGATCTGATGGTAAGAATGGAAGGCTCCATAAGAGAAAAGCAGCCAATTAAAAAGGAGCTGCACATTGGCATTCAATTGTGGGAAGATTTGAATGTCAAAATTTAAATTTTCTTTTACAGTCCAGGGACATGTGCAGTTCCTGGAATCCCTCAGAACACGAAATCACTGGTGAGCAGAGTAGCGGATAGTCACGTTCTCCTTCAAGAAGCAACAGTCACTGAGCAGGTCACAGGATTTTCCTGTGGCCACTGACAGTTAGGTTTACTCAGAGTGGTTTTGGTTCAAGTTCTTAATACCTAAAATCAGGGAATCATGACCCACTGATTTCATCTGAGAGATGCATTATTGCCATGCTGGTGACCAGAATGATTCATCACTTACTGATGAACACACTGGCTCCTGAGAGAGCGCGCTGACCGCACAGTCCAGCCTCATAGCCAATCCCATCTGTAGTGCTCAGGTGTCACTTCCAGGTGGCAGCTAACGAACTTGAAAAGAGTAAATGGTGCTTGTGGGGATGCAAACACAGTTTTGGTGCAAGTTCTGCTCTAATAGCAATTTCATTAAGGAGCTTGCTTTTTAAAATGTTAGTGTTTGACTTTTAGGGGAATGGCAACTTATCCATGTTCATCAGCCCGACTCGGCCAGGCTCTCCATCTGCCTTATCTTGATCACCCTTGGAAGGTCCTGGCAGTTCAGCAGCAAAAAAAAAAAAAAAAAAAAAAGGGGGGGGGAGTGTCAGCCAAATGATAAATCATTGTTGGAAAATTTCAATGTCCAAGTCACAGTCTAAGGATATAGCTGTCTTCTCCTGTAGCGTAAATCCTCAAAAGAAGCCTGCAACCAATGCCATAAACATGGCGCAGCCTGCCCCAGGAGAGACAATCAGGAGAGAAAAGTTCGGGAAGGGAAGGCCCCATAAGGTGTGAATCTGTAAATCTGCACTCTTGCTCAGAGCATGCCTTAGGAAAACGCCTCAGTGGACAAGCCCAGCCCATCCCCAGCAAGCAGGGAGGAGGAGCAGGAGGAGCTGGAGCAGAGGAGCCAGCTCCAGGAGCAAGTGCAGGAGCAATATTAACATCTGGGCCAGGACTGGATGACAGGAGGGGTTTGCAAAGGCAGCAGTGAATACGTGAGGCTCAGCACACTATCCAAGTGCAGTGAAAGGAAGCACATTTGTCCCACCTTGCTCACCATTCCTCCCTAACGCAATGTGGTAGCTCAGAGCATCCTTTTGACATCAGACACTCCTGCAGAATTGTTTCCTGCCTCCACCAGAGGGCGCCGTCACAGAGGGTGATGTATTCCTACCCACAGTGGCAGGCCCAGCAAGGTCTTCACCAAATGCAAGTTAAGTGAAGGATAAATTGACAAAATAAATGGATAAAATCTTAGTTTGGAAATAAAGATGTTTTCCTGCTAAAGCCTGGTGTGAATGAGACTTTATAAAAATCAAATAGTTTATAGAACCCAAATTCTTCTTCTGCTCATTGACTTTTCTAATATGTGACATTCCCTGGTATGTAGGTAGAAATTTGGGAGGGATTAGAAACATCCAATTTGATCAGGAGGGTGGCAGATAAAATAATAATAAAGTAGATCTGAAAAAAAGGGGTGGCAGGGTCAGAGAGATTAATTTTGAATAACTTAAGACTTTATGAGGAAGGTAGAATTAGGTGCACAAAGGAGATGCAGAGAGCCATGCATGTAATGGAGCCCCATTTAACAAAGTGGAAAGGGGAGTCTCCAAGATGTAAAGTGAATCACAGGGATCAGAGAGCAGGTGAGGAAGCCAGGACCCCACAGAATCCGTGTGACTGCAAAAGCCTCCACACTGTCACTGGGCATGATTGGGGGACAAATGCTTTTGTTACTAGGAGGGCAGAATGACTCATCAAAGTGTTGCCTTTCCACTTTACCGCTAGGAAAGCAAGCTCAGTGGGAAGTGGGACATGGGGCTTAAAGACATATATAAGCAAGTCCCTAGACAACCACTCACCTGAATATTTTATCAGAAGGCTGCTCTCCCAAAACCAGGTCAAAGCCTCGCTGAAATATTGTGTAAGGCCAAGGCCTAAAAGGAGAAACATCATTCCATTAAAGTCTACTCAACACACACTCCCTGCACATCTGTCCACTTTGTGCAGGCACCAGGCTGGACTCTGGAGGCCCAAAGACAGCGAGTACCTAGTCCCTGTCCTCAGGAATCAACACTGATGTCGGTTTACACAGGAGCTTGAATGCAGGAACCCAGCCAATAACAGGATCAATGTAAAAATCACTGAGCCACAAGGAAGAGTGACATTTAATAGACATGAACACTGGAACGATATAGAGAGTAAAACTATATTAAGGTGGACCTCCCATCACCATAACTCATGGATGGCCCTTTGGATGTGGCTTGAACAGAAACAGCTTAGGCTCACTTAAAAGAGGGGGGGTGGGCAGCATGATTTGTCAGAGAAGGTGGAGCCTCTGGAATCAGACAGTTCAGGTTCAAATCTTGTTCTGCTGATGAAACAGCTGTCTGACTTTGGGCAGGTTATTTACCTTATTGAGTATAATTTTATCACTTGTAAAAATTGGGTTAGCAAGAGCTGCCTCATAGACCACTGTGAAGATTAAGCAAAACTTTTAAGCCAAGGTAAAGGTTCATACGGGTCCTCCACACGTTCCCTTTCTCTACTCAGAATGGCATGAAGATTCCAGGTCTTCTGGTTCCAGATGTTTTTTAAAATTTTAATGTCACCCATTTCTCAAACAGAAACCACTAAAATGGTATTTTAAAAAGAATCCTTAACCACAAGCCTCCCTAGTGAATAAGTGTCTCATATACTTGAAAGTAATAAAACTATTTCTTTTAAATAGTATGTATCGTTTCACTAACCCAGATGTCCAACCCCAAGATTATTTGCTCACTGAAGCGAGACTTAGGAAAGCCCAGAATTGTGCTGGGTTCCAGATATTTTGCACACTTGATGGACTGAGCCCTTGCTGTCATGGACAGCAGTCTTCACGTATCACCCAATTATACCAACCCAATAACCCAGTAATAGAGGATTTCACTGTAGACATGCCTTTACTTTTCAAGGCCTATAAAAAGTCAGGAGAATACATCAACATAATTATTTGGGGCTAAATCTAATACTAGGCGTTAACCCAGTGTTTGTCAGGGCAGGGGATATCACCCAATAGAGGGCATTTAAGGGACGTCTGTGGCAGATGAATGACACAATGACTGAGGACACTACTGGCAGTTAGAAGGTAGGGCTAAGAAGGCTAGAACAGGGCCATGCTCAGACAGCTCTGTAAACAGCACATTTCCCCAAGCCCTCCAAACTTTTGAATGTCTTGCTACACTTTTATGAGGTGAAAACCTGCTTATAATTATCTGAGCCTAGCTACTAACTCCATTTACTAATAAGCACAGAGTAGCTTATACAATTTTAACATATGATGAATTTTCTAGGTGCATAAATTCCATATAAATTAAGGGAAGATTATACATTATTACTTAGAAATTTTACCGTTTGTTCATAATTTTGGAAAATCATGTCATTGTCTGAAATGCTGTTCATGGTCATTGAATCACCAATAAAGAATCTGCATTAGACTGGATTGTTCTTAGATTACATTTTGGTGAATCTACATTGGCTGCAAATGTCTGTGAACTATATATACTTCTCCTATTTTAACATTACAGAATATTTACTGGTACGCATTAAAAGTTACTATATCATTATAAACTCGAGGTCCGGTGCACAGATTTGTGCACTGCTGGGGTCCCTCAGTGTGGCCTATGGGGATTGGGTTAAAACCGGCAGTCCAAAGCCGCCTGCCGCTCCTGCTCATCCTAGCCCCGCTGTGCTTGCTGCCGCTGCTGGGTAGGCTCGTTGCTGCTCCACTGCTGTCACCAGGCTGCAGTGGCTAATCATGAGCCCTGTGTCTGGCGCCCATCAGTCAGCTGAGCAGCACTCCCACTGTGGAAGCGCACTGACTACCAGGGGTCAGCTCCTGCGTTGAGTGTCTGCCCCCTGGTGGTCAGTCAGTGAGCATTATAGCGACTGGTCGACCAGTCATCTGGTCGCTTAGGCTTTTATATATGTAGATTACTTCACTGTTAAGGCATTATACTTATTTTTTGAAAAAAAAATTTAACAGACTTTATTATTTATGAACTAGAGGCCCGGTACACAAATTTGTGCACTGATTGGGTTCTCTTGGCCTGACCCGCAATTGGGACTGATTGGGGCCATCTTGCCCAGTCCTGATCAGAGCCAATGGGGGTTGGCTGGCCAGGGAGGGACCTTGGGAGGGCTCCAGGGCGTGTCCAGCCCATTTGGTCCAGTCCCGATCAGCCGCACCCCAGCAGCAAGCTAACCTATTGGTTGGAGTGTCTGCCCCCTGGTGGTCAGTGCATGTCAAAAACATTTGTTATAAAATAGCATGCTGGGTCTGGTGAGGTTGAGAACCACCAACTTAACCCAACCTGTTAACCAATTAACTACTCCAAGGACTTGGTACCTGCAAAGGGAGGCCATTGGGGCTACACGAGGGAGTGGTTGGGATGGATGCATTCATTTTTTATGCTTACTATTTATACACACTTTATTCCTGGAATCCAATTTAGAAATATTTGGAGGCAATTAGAATTGGCTCCAAAAAGTACCCAAACACTGTGCTATGAATAACCAACCCCTGCATCAAAGGCCCAGCTCTCATGTGGTTTTATGTTTGTTCTGCTAATTTCACTGAAGGTGACCCCATAAAGTGGGGTTTAAGTCTGATTCTTTTTTGTTGAATAATAAATGATGATTTAAGGCCAGCTAAAAAATGTCTTAATTAAAGAAAAAAATCCAGAAATCATGATTTGTCCCATATGCTTCTAGACACTTAGAAAAGGCAATCAAGAGAGGAGAGAGACATGCAACTTTCTCTTTTGGGCAAAGTCACATTTTCTTTACTAGCTATTTAATAATTTCAAATAGCACACATTTGCTTTTGAGTCATCAGTAGTACTCAAAACTGGTATAATGTGTAAACTAGAGTTAATTCTTGGCATGGTTCCTAGGTTGTTTGAAAATATATTTGGAGGAACCAAACTTTAGGATGTTGTTGATTACAATGTGAACAATTAATTTCATAGAGTAACATTAATAAACCTACAAGTCATAGGTAACAAAATAAGCCAGGACCACTAAGCCCACATCACCATATTGCTAGGTAGGTCAGGGCAAAGGGACTTCCTGCTCTGGAGAGGCCTGAATGGTAAGAAAGGCAACTTAGATTCAAAGGACACAGATGTGCAGTGTGGATACCACCCTGGTCACATTGAAAGGCAGGAGCGTGCAGTGGTTAGGACATGGGCTCTGGACCAGCCTGCCTATTTCAAATTCCAGCTTAGCCAACAATCGCATTGTGACCCATGAACAAGTCCCTCAATCACTGATGTCTCCATTTCCTTATCTATAAAATGAGACTGATGGTAATCATTGTATCTACCTGGTAAGATTGTTATGAGGAGAAGCTAGTTAATATACAGTAGTTAAAGTGTTCAGAACAGTATCTGGCATTTAGTATTATACAAGCATTAGTTAAATAGGTTAAATTTGCTAGTTACCTGAGTCAAGTATAAATACTATAATAAAGATATCCCCCAATTTCTCTAGAGGAAGAGGTGCAGATGCAATGGCAATACCAGGCTTCCACTCAGACTGTAAATGTTGGTGTGTTGGCTGGAGAGAAGGCAATAATGAGTATGGAAGCCTGGGTGCCCCACCCATCTCCTAGCCAGCGATCACTTTGCAGGCAGTGACTATACAGTACTGACATTAAACCCACAGAGAGGAAAGAACATATTGTGAAATGGTAAGAGGAATCAGCTGCATAATTCTTCAGCAAAGGAATAAAAGAGAATTTACTATTTTCTTCCCTCTAGTCAGGAATGATGTCAGAGAAATGGGAATTCTTATTTGACTTATTTAGCAAACATTTATGGAGGGCCTATTGTGTGTAAATTGTGATGCCAGGAAATAGGAGTTGGGATTAAGAGATTTTTCCTTCAAAGGAACCTATAGTCTTTTTGAAGAAACACACATAGATCCAAATAGAAGAGAATGAATAAACGGGAAGAGGGATGGAGGTATAGGGGACATGCTAAGTGACAGTGAGGGGAGTTGTGTCAGTTCACTCATCACGGGTGCTTGGAAGGCTGGGTGTTGGCAGTGCATGGAGTGATAGTTGGGGGATTACATGAGTGAAGAAGCTACCAAGGGGCCATATAGGAAGAGGCACAGACAAAGCAATGGAGAGCTGGACCTAAAAGTACCAGAAACATTTTGGAGCTGAGTTACCTGAGACCAACTGAGAGGAATGACCTATGTAGAAGGGCTCTCTGTGTCCGAGTGAACTGAATTGGCCCCACCAAAGAAGAGGCCATCACTGAGCCACATGTCCATGCATAGCTGGACATGGCCTTGAAGATGCCTGGAAATACGGTCTCTAGGGCTGTAGAATTGTCCTCCTCTCCTTGCTATTTCTCACTCTGCAGGTGTCATTAGGTCACACTGGCTACTGCATGTGCTAGAGGCAGGGCCTCTGGCAGCTCCAGCTCCTATCTTTACATTAGACCACAGAGGGGCACTCCCCCTGATCATTAGGAAAGAATAATCCCTGGGAAGACTGCTGGGCATATCCTGGATCAGATGACCAACCTGGGCCCATCAAGGCAGAAGGCAAGTCCCATTTGGTCTTCAGGGCTAGAGCTGGGGAGAGGGTGAGTGTCAAGCAAAACAGTAATTTCCACCTGAGTTGCTCTCTGCTCATGGTGGCACAGGTGCTGCCTCCATTACGAGTGGGTGGCAATACTGAGCAGCTGGTGCCAACAGTAGTTTTGTGGGAAGAGTGCCCAAGGACAGTGTCAGGCCCGATGAGCCCTGCAATTGGACAGAACCTTTAGTCTCTTGACTTCAATTTAGATGTGTGGCCTCCAGCATTCTCTGTTGTGCATTGGGCAAGCCAGTCACATCTTCTTGGTTTAGGAAAATTGGCAGAAACAAAACTCAGAAGAAGTCTGTTTGCTTGTTTATGTCTTCTTGCTGACAAATCAAGACCGTGAAGACTGTCCTCCCTGTGGGCAGCTACAGATGGCAGGGGCATCGAGGGCAAGCACAGGAACCAGCTGGGATCCCTGCCTCAGGCAGACACATGATCTGTGCCTCCGAGGAGCACCATTGTCATGAAAACACAGCAGCCCAGGACACACATGCAGACTGTGTACACTGAGGACAATTAGTAATCTTCCCTTTGCCTTTTCTCTTCTCTCCCTGCCTAACACAATTCCCACAGTTTATGCAGACTTCTTCCTAAGCACTGGCAATTTCTAAGCTTTCAGCTTCTCTCAATTCTTGCTCCTCCTCTTCCCTAAGACACAGCAGCTGTTGCAGGGTTTTTCCCTTCATTCTTGGTATTGGGCTTGCTTCTTGTGCCTTTTTTCCACTGTGTAACACAGACCCAACTGAGCGATGACCTCCTACATGGCCAGCTTGACCAGAAGACCTGGATATCCCTTCACAATGGCTCTCTCAGTGCAGAAAGTGACCACATCTGCTCTGGACAACAATCCTTTAAATGATGTTTTGATTAAGTGCTAGTCCCAGCTTTTTACCTAACTGTGGCACCTGAGATGGAGGTTGGAAGCTTTTGGTCAGTGTACCTGAGATGGGCTTCCTTGTGGAAAACTTATCATGGGGGGAAAGGAGGGGAACAGATGTGAGATAGTTATATAGATACATAAAAACATACAAAATAGGTGGGGGATAGAGAGACTACATGTATGTATGTATGTGGTGTATGCATGTATTTAAGCATGCATGCAGTATGTGTATACAGTTCAATGCAGAGAGAATGTTTGAGCTAGAGCCAATGCTAAATAAGGCATTTTATGATGAGCTGGCAGAATCTAGGAGCTTCTTTTGAACTTATATAACCCTCCACCTATTACTAAGAGAGCATTTTACAAATGACAATAATTTGTCCATCTCTATATAAAACTCTAATATGCAAATATATCTTATGGCGGAACAACCCAACAACCGAAAAACCAAACAACCGGTCGCTATGATGTATGCTGACCACCAGGGGGCACGCACGGAACATGGCAGGCATCTGCCACGGTGGGATGGTGGAGCAGGTGAGTGGGGCACCAGACCAAGGCGGGGCGCTGGTCGCTGTCATTGAGGTGAGCCTCTGGTTGTTACTGAAAATTCTTTGCTCCCGCATGCCGCGGTCCCACTGGGCACTCGCACCTGCTGCTAGCGCCAGAGCCGCTACTTCATCCCCTGCCGGTGCCCGCCTGATTGCTCAGCGCCATCAGTGGGTGTAAACAGCGGCTGCCGGCCCTGATCACCCCTGAGGGCTTCTCTACCTTCCCTGCTCCTGAGGGGATATTGGGGTAGCAGCTGCCACTCGCACCCGCTGACAGTGCTGGCCTTGCTTGCACCCACTGCTGGCGCCAGCCCCAGCCCCAATCACTCCACGCCATCAGCTGGTGCGAGCAGGGCCGGCGCCATCAGTGCGTGGGAGTGGCGGCAGAGAGAATGGAGCTGCTGGCAGATAGGGGACCTGGGGGTGAAGGGGTGGCTGTGGGAGGGGCCAGGCAGGGGCTCGGAGGATGGGCCGAGACCTGCCTCTGTGCCCACTGCAGCCTCGCGGCCCACAGTTACTTTCAAGGTACACAAATTCATGCACTGGACCCCTAATTCTATCTAGTAAAACAGTAATATGCAAATCGACCATACCTCCACTACACCCACAAGCCACGCCCACCATCCAATCAGGGGTGAGTATGCAAATTAACCCAACCAAGATGGCTGCGGCCACAGAGCGAGCAGGAGGCTTGGGTTTCCCCGTTGATGGAGGAAGCCATGTTTCCTGCACACTCTGGCCAGCCCAGGCCTCTGCTCAAGGCTACAAAGTTTCAATTATAGAAGATAAATAAATCCCAACAAAAATGACTGTGGCCACGGAGAGAACAGAAGGCTTGGGTTTCCCCAGCGATGGAGGAAGCCAAGTTCCTAGCCTGCCCTGGTCTCCGCTGAAGGCTACAAAGTTTCAATTATAGAAGATAAATAAATCCCAGATCCCAGAGCCTCTGCTTGGGTCTCTGGGGGGCCTGGTCAGCCTGCAAACCACCACAGGCCCCTGGCCCAGGCCGCCCCATGCCCCAAGGGAACCCCCACCCTGATTCAGGACACCCTTCAGGGCAAACCAGCTGGCCCCCACACGTGCACCAGGCCTCTATCCTATCTAATAAAAGAGTAATATGCAAATTGACCGTCACTCTAACACACAAGATGGTTGCCCACATGTGATCAAAGATGGCTGCCCCCATGTGGACACAAGAAGGCCAGCAGGGGAGGGCAGTTGGGAGGGACCAGGCCTGCAAGGGATGGCAGTTGGGGGCAATCAGGCCTGCAGGGGAGGGCAGTTAGGGGTGACCAGGCCGGCAGAGGAGGGAAGTTGGGGGCGACCGGGCCTGCAGGGAAGGGAAGTTGCAGGGGGACCAGGCCTACAGGGGAGGGCAGTTAGCGGTGACCAGGCCTGTAAGGGAGGGCAGTTAGGGACAATCAGACTGGCAGGGGAGCAGTTAAGCATCAATCAGGCTGGCAGGGGAGTGGTTAGGTGGTGATCAGGCTGGCAGGCAGAAGTGGTTAGGGGCAATCAGGAAGGCAGGCAGATGAGCAGTTGGGAGCCAGCAGTCCTGGATTGTGGGAGGGATGTCCGACTGCCCATTTAGGCCCGATCCTACCGGGATTGGGTCTAAATGGGCAGTCAGATATCCCTCGAAGGGTCCCAGATTAGAGAGGGTGCAGGCAGGGCTGAGGGACACACATCCCTGTGCACAAATTTCGTGCACTGGGCCTCTAGTAGTTAAATAAAAGCACTGTCTTAAGCTTGCCTTTGGCCCACATTAGGCCAAGTTTCTGGTGGAAGCAGGGTTTCAAACGTTCCCACCCAGCTACTCCCAACACTGGGGTCCTGGTCTAGGATTTCACAACCATACATAATGTGGGAGTTTTGAAACAAATGTTCCTTTTCTCATTCAGGTAAATTCATTTGCAAGGGGAGAGCAGTGAAATAAAGAGAGAATAGAGATTCATTTTTTAAAAATGCTTCCAGAAAAGGGTAGTTTGTACAAGATACAGAAGTAAAGAAATAAAGGGTAAGAAAATGATTTCTCCAGGTACCCAGTTGGCTGAAACACCCCATGCCTCAGTTGACCTTAATGGTGATCTGGTGTGACGAGTATGTGCCACTGTCCTCACAGCCAGTACTGGTTCTGGGAGGAAGAAGTACTGGAACGCCTGATGCCTGGGTTATCTGGTAAACCTGTGGTTTTATCCAAGGTTCAATAATAAGGACAATGATGCCCAAAATTTCTACAGGACGCTTTAGGGTCTGGGGCCTTTGCATATGTTATTACTTTACCTGGAATTTCTCCCCCTCTCATTTCCTCAGATGACTTACACTATTATTCAAGTCTGGCTAAAAATTACTTCCCAAAGTAGCCCTTCCCTGGTTCCCCAAGACTAGGTTATGACCCCTTGTGATATAAAGCACCTATAACCATAACTTGTACATTATATATTTAGTAAAGAGTTTCCCCCACCAGATATGTCATCATCATTGCTATATTCTGACTGTCTAGTATAATAATGCCACAGAGCAGGTACTCATGAAAGAATTAGACTGTCACAAATGAGGCTGAGAGTCTGACAGACCAGGGTTCAGTCCTGGAGGATGGTGTCCATTGCACTATGCAACCTCAGGTAAGTCACTTCATCTCTCCCAGCTCCAGTCTCTTCATTTATAAAATGTGGGTAAAGTAGTTCCTGGAATTGTTAAGTAAACATGTATATACTTAGCACAGTGCCTGTCACATAGAACAAACCTAACCAAGTTGGCTATTATTATTAATCATAATTAACATTCCCACTGGTGAATAGAAAATGCATTTCTAACATCACATTTTAAAAAGTTAATGATGATCATGGTATATTTTACAAACTCTTGCTATCTGTAAACATGTAAATTTCATATAAAAAAGTTAAATATTGATGTGATTTTATTCATTATTTAATGTTGACTAACAGCTAAACAAATTCATTTAGAATTTTTTATGCAAAAAAACAACAACATATTTGTCACTAACGAGCCAGGCAGCTAGAAGTGTTGGCTCTGGAGCCAGACGGAGTAGGTTTAAACTACCACTAATGAACTCTGCCCTTGGTTAAAGTCATTCATCCCTGATATCATACTACTAATGGCCCGGTGCACGAAATTCGTGCACATTAAAAGGGAATTAATTAGAGGAAATCTTACCTATCAATAGATAGACTTGTAAATTGACCATACCTCCGCTATACCACCAGCCAATCAGGAGTGATATGCAAATTAACCCAACAAAGATGGCAGTTAATTTGCATACACAGGCGTTCTGCCCCACCCCCGGTCTCTCAGGGCCTCTGGGCAGCGTGGGAAGGCGGGTCTGGAGTGGAAAGAGGAGGCTCTGGGGCCTGAGTGGAAAGGAGCTGGGCCAGAGTGGAAAGGCGGTGCTGGCAGCCAGAGAAAGGAAAGCCCATTCTAGCATGAATCTTCGTGCACTGGGCTTCTAGTATCTTAATATTGCTATTTGCCCTTTCTCTATAATAGAAGTGTCAGACCCGGCTGGCCCCACCCACATTGGATGAGATCCAGACCTGGCCGGCCCCACCCCCATCAAGTTCTGCTGGGTGGGGGGCACAGCCTCAGGTCCACTGGCCTGGTGCTGGGCGGGGGGCACAGCCTCCGGTCCCCCATCAAGCCCTGGTGTGTGGGGGGTGCAGCCTCAGGTCCCCCGGCCCAGCGCTAGGGCGGGGTGCGTGGCCTGAGGTCCCCCGGGCTGGGGCAGGGGGTGCACCTTGAGGTCCCCTGTCAAGCCTCGCCGGGTTGGGGGCACAGCCTGAGGTCCCCCGGGCAGGGTGTGCGGCCTGAGGTCCCCCGGCTGGGCACCAGGGCAGGGGGCATGCCTTGAGGTCCCCCGTCAAGCCCCACTGGGCAGGGTATGCAGCCTGAGGTCAAGCACTGCAGGGCGGGGGGCACAGCCGCAGGTCCCCCACCCTGGCCTGGCACCACACAGCCTCAGGTCCCTGCTGATCACTTGTTATGGGAACCCCGCCTCCGCTGTTGGTGCAGCCATCTTGTGATGGTGTGGGGGTTAATTTGCATATTACCTCTTTATTATATAGGATTCCATCCATGTTCTCTTCTTGCCCAAGTCATGTCAATACCACCCAGCCCCCCTCCCCCGACACACACATTTCGGAGCCTGGCTCACTGTCCTCTCTGACACTTCCCCACAATTTTTGGTGACTTCAGTAGCTACTGAAATGATCCTTTTAATTCTAAAACCATACCTTAATTTTTCTCCTCAAGTGATCCCCCTCACTCCATGGTCATAGCCTAGATTACCAATATCTACAATTCTTCCTGGGCCACAATTTCAAGGATCCCAATAAGGGCCTTCTGGGCTCAGTCCTCCTGGGCTTAGTCCTCCTGGTGCCACTGCACCTTTCCACCCACCTGAGACTTCACATCCATTCATTCAACCACCGTCTTCCTGACCCTCAAGTATCTCACGTACTCTCTCTCCTCTTTACTCAGATTAAATTCTATGACCCACTAATATAATCACATCTTTCATGTAACCTCAGCTCTCTCTCCCCTCCGTTACTTTATCAACTTGTCAGAACACTCCAATACTGGTCAAGCTCAACCACCCTTAGGCTCCATTTCTGCGTTTGCACAAATGAATGCAGTTGGCAACCACCCTGATTGGTCTCATTTTAAATGTCACACCACTGACCTCAAGTGGGCTCTGAATACTACCTAATGATCAAACTACATTTTCCGTTGGTGTCTACTCTCCCATCTCTATATTGTTATTTCATATAATCTTTCTCATCAAACTTCCAACACTGTTCCCCGTCCTCACCTCAGCTAATGACCTGCTTCCTATGTGATCAAGACAACAAAGGCAATCAGATTACAAGTTTTCCTCACTATACCCACCTATCTTTCCTTGTGCTCATTCCTTGATCATCCTTCCAGTAATTAGGCATCAACAGTTTGTGTTCCTGTTTAGGATGCTGCCATCCCAACTCACCTTATGAGTCTATGGGACACTAAGATATAAGGGAAGGAGCCCTAGATGGAAGTTACAAATCAATCTCCCTTTTGTTACTATAACCTCAATCAAATAAGAACACCCTGGAGCCTCAATTTCTTCATTTGCAGAATGGAAATCATGAGGGACAGCATACTCCATACAAAGTTCACATTGTTGAACAAAGTGTATATAAATAAAATTCAGATCCTTGATAATCTTTGATTATTTTTGAATCAACTTTTTGTTTGCAGTTGGATTCTATATTTTGTGTATATGTTCATGTGTGTGCTTAACATAAATTATCTCATTTAAAGATAGAACTTGGGAAAACTGACACAATTCCTGCTGCCTCTCAGTGGTTCAATTTTCTTGTCTATAAAATGGGATAATAGTAGCCCATCAACTTCAGTGAATTAAATGAGTTAACATGTGCAAAATAACTTAGGACAATGTTGGATATAGTATAATGGTAGCTATTATTCACACATTATTAGGAACACTAGTTCTAAATGTTGAAAAGGGTTTCTCCTTAAGAAATTTTAGAAGCATATAAAACCATTTTTAAATGACAATAATAAACAAAGTGCTGTGACCCCCCCCCCCCCAATTTTGGGATTCAAAGATATAACCCTTTCCCCTAAAATTGGCAATAAAAACAAATACATAATTATGATGGTTAATTTTATGTGTCCACTTGACTGGGCCATGGGCTGCCCAGAGAGATGATCAAACATTATTCTGGGTGTTTCTATGTTTGAATAAGATTCACATTTGAATTGGTGGACTGAGTAAAGCATATTGTCCTCCCTAATGTAGGTGGGCCTCATTTGATCAGT
The DNA here is from genome assembly GCF_951640355.1 of Cnephaeus nilssonii. Taxonomy (NCBI): domain Eukaryota; kingdom Metazoa; phylum Chordata; class Mammalia; order Chiroptera; family Vespertilionidae; genus Cnephaeus; species Cnephaeus nilssonii. Next base: position 20,908,137 of record NC_137092.1, read on the forward strand.
TGAAGACCTGAATAAAACAGGAAGGCAGACCTTCCTCCAAGAGAGAATTCTTTCTGCCTAATGGACTTCTACATGAGACATCAGTGTTTTTTTTCTGCCTTTGGATTCAAAATAAAACATGATGTTTCTTGTGTCTTGAGCCTCCCAGCCTTCAAACTGGAACTACATCACTGATTCTCCTGACTTTCAGGCCTTCGGACTCAGAATGAAATTACACCATCACCTTTCCTGGGTCTCCAGCTTGCTGGATGCAGATCTTGAGACTTGTCAGCCTCCATAATTTTATGAATCAATTTCTTATAATAAATCTCTTTCTATATATTCTGCATGTTTTGGGTTCTGTTTCTCTGAAGAATGTTGACTAATATACACATATACACATACACAAATGTAGAATCCATGTTTAACCTTCATGTTAACACAAAGCATGTCAGAGAATAAGGGACTGACCGAGGGGACATGGACACTGACCCCAGTTATGCAAGAGACTTCAGTCCTTAACTTCTAACACATGCCTTATGGGGAGAAAGGACAGGCATCTGCTTCTGTAGACTCACAGATAATCAGAGAAGGTAGGGTCAGAGACCATCTGTCCTCATGGGGGAAGTCAGCCCAGAGACTTGCAGCGCCCCTGTATATTCTGGGGTCAAGGATTACATAAAGCAAATGAAAAAAGTCGAATGGGTCAGAAAAAGCTGATAACAGTAGCTGCCATTTATTGAATGAATACTGACCACCTGCCAGGCAAGCACTAAGCTCAGTGCCATACACGCATCATTTCACAGCCACCTGGAGAGCTATCAGCTATACAGTTATTATCCCCAGGATGCAAAGGTAAACAAAGGTTCACCAAGGTTATGATTTGTCCAAGGTCACACAGTTAGTAAAGGACAGAGGTCAGCATTAGCATGGATCTCAGAGCCTATAATTTCTCCCACACCTTGCTCTCCCCCTCTCACCATCATGGGTATACAGCTGCTAGAGGAAGTGTACAAAGACAGTACTGGGTCTCTAGGCAGGGATGCTGCCTGGGTACTGGCCTGGCTTGCCTACCCCTGGCCTCTAGGTGCAGGTGGTGGACATGGCAGATGTTACCTATTGTGCACAAGAATTACCTGTTCGCCTGCCTGTTTTTGTAGGGCAATTCTAGCATACACCATGTGGTATTAGGTCACCTGTTTATCTGTCTTCCTCTCTAAATATCCTCTCACTGACATAGCTACTAAATCTCCAAAATCCTTGTGTCTTTCACAAGTGACATTTGGCGGAATGATTCTAAAGCCTTGGGGGACATTAGATTCACCCCAAAAATGGGCACAATTATTCTCAAACTTTAGTTGCTCTCATTCCATATATCTAGAGTGGACCACACCTTGGTAGTTTGGAAAAGTGGATTATTCTAAAGCACACAATAGGTTGAGACCTAATATGTGCCCTGCTTATACACTCTCTGCCCCAGCGAATCGTTATGAATGAGTCTGGCAGTCTATAAAATATGATTGCCATAAAAACAGCAACTGTAATCTCGCCTAAAAATTCACTAGAACCCACTTTTCAAATTTCGGAATAATCATGAGATGGAGCATACTGAGTTCCTTCCTATCCCCTTTATTGATGAATTAAGATTCCCAAATCGCATTACAAGTATACTAGTATAAGACATACATTTGTTTTTATAAACTGTTTGTTATTTTTATTTCAGTGGGTCAACATTTCCATTAAAAGAGTATTATATAGATTTGAGATTTTCATGCATTCATAAATGAATCCACAGGTCCAAATGCCCTCCACATGCATACATACATATACACACACATACATGTGTCTGTGCACATGTCACATATATACACATACACACACACAAATTCACACACGTTGCCACAGCTGCAACAATTCCCTTGGGGTGGGAGAGAAGGAGTTAGGTGGCTGATAGGATGCCTCTTCTGCTCTTAATGCCCTGGCAGCTGTTGTGAGTTCTGAAAGCAATACTGAACAGCCACTGACAGCAGGGTCCCTTGCAGACCACCCCTGGTCTCTGAATCACCCCATGACTCAACTTTTGTGGGTGGGCTCTGGAGTCGGACAGATGTGCATTGGAGTCTGAAGTCTGGGTTAGAGCTCCTTGCTGTGTGAAACTGACCAGACAGGTAACCTTTCCAAGCCTTTCTTCTTCTGTGAAATGGTGACGATAACTGCTGTTACTTACAGGACTGTAAGAAGATTAAATGAATGAATACAGTTCCACTTCAATGGCTGAAATACACTTGTCAATTTCTAACTGTAACTTCCCCCCACTTCTCTCTAGAGTCTGAATGGAAAGGCACAGTTGATTTTTACCCTGGGATAATGCAGCCAGGGTCTCACTTCAATCCCCCTGAAAGCTTCTTAGTCTCACTCCTGTCCATGGGCACAGCCTGCCCCAGGAATCCCTGGACACCTATCTTTGCTCACAAATGAACAGGACAGAAGCTTGGTAATACATCTGTGCAAATCCATCCCTGCACAAGAAAAACAGCTTAACACCTATTCATTTTAGAGTGATACCTCCTTGTACAAATGAAGGTGCAAACAGAGGGCTCCCCCTTCCTTCATCAAAGCAACAGACATTCCAGCCAGAAGGTCGGAGGGCAAACAGCACTAACACGAAAGAAGAGAAAAAATAAAGAAGCAGAGAATGTGAGAAGAGAAAGCTTCTTACATTTCATAGGCAGCCTGGAATTAATAAAAGAGAAGGGAGCTAGACTGGCTGGGCCTGGTTGAGTCTACACATTACATTTAATCAGACTTAAGTCTGGAAGTTATAGTTTCAAACACCCCAGGGGATAGCACCCCTTGTCCTGTGTAGGTAGGCTCTTCCCCAGGGGACAGCCAGTCCACTGGCCCAGACTATGGGTGGGAGAAATAAACAATAAAAGGGAAATTCCTTTGCTAGGCACATGTGCAAAACAGAAACCAAGATGGTGCAGGGGGAGGTAAGCACATGTGCAGTAGAAACCAAACGATGCAGCAGGATTTGGGGTCATGTGCAGTGGAGCCCAGCCCAAGAAAATCTGTAAAAAGAATCAGATTGAATAAAGGCACAAACCCAGAAGGTCCAGGAAAGGGATTGGTTAGGGGAGGGCCCAAGTCTGGGAAGAATTAGGAAGAAGGTTGGACAATTTGAAAGATAGCCTACTCATTCCGAAAACCAACAAAATATATGGAGGATTATCAGGAATCTTGGAGCAGTTGTTACTAGAGCCTGCCTGCTCTCCACATCCCCAAGGGCGTATTATTTCCCTTCACCCCAATAAATCTTGCCACTACGCTTAAACTTCTCCCACACCTGTGCCCTTTGAAATTCCTTTCTTGAAATACTGCAAGAACCCATTTTTACTGGCAACAAGGGGAATTTGACAAGTTAAATAAACCAGGGAAACATCACCAAATCCATCAAGGACTTGTATTTAGTATAGAGCATTTGCCCTTTCCCCAAAGTCCTTTCCTATTTACCAAGTCATTTCAATTCAACATATACTTAGCTAGTTTCTCTATTAATTCAATCCCTCATTCACTTATTCATGTATTTGTTTACTAGAAAAATATAATTAACCAATTGCCACGTAAAACACACTTTGCTAAACACTGTCAAGGGGCACAGAAATGATTAACACCCATTCTCTGCCATCGAGGACTTCATTAGTGTAGTGAATCATTCCTCAGCAGTTATTACACAACTCTGAGGAGCCAGATATTATGGAGAGCTCTGGGACACACAGATACAAGGCTGGGTCCCTGTCGCCGATTTTGGTCTAATGGGATAAAAGTGACAAGTAAACAATCCATGGCACTTCATTTGTCAATGTTTATGACAGAGCAAACAAAAGCCATTATTTATTGAATATTTACTTTACATTTATTATTTCACTTATTCTCATAAAAATCCCTGAGGCATATGCATTTGTATTACCTCTATTTAACAGATGAAGAAAATGAGGCATAGGAATGTTGCATATTATTAGCCAACTTCTCATAGCTAATACATAGCAGAGCCAAGGCTCAAGCCCACTGCTCTCAGAGACCAAAGCCCTTGCTATGACCTTGCTGTATCCCCATTACCATAGTGCTGCCAGAGGGCCAAGGAGATCCCTGAATTGCACTGGCTGGGAGGGTTAATGAGATGAGGCCACATCCACATTCCCTGGCAGAAATGAGAAGGTAGGATTGAGTTTTAAATGTGAGCATCTGGCAAGAGGTACAGCAGGTAGCTAGATAAGCAGGGCAGACAACCAGTTACATAACTGCCACGCATCCAAAACGGAAACCATCCCCACAAGCTACAATATTTTGAATTAATTTAAAATATCATTTTGCAATGAATATAATAAAAATATATATTACTCACAATCCGGGTGTTTTTGAATATCTTCAGCTGAAATTTCTCACGAAAAATGATTTTAAAGTTGGTCAGGGCTGCCACTTAGGGAAAACATTTTTTTTTTTTTAATAGATGAGTGGCATGTGGGGAAGGTCTGCTGCTTGCGTCTACAGACGCTTATGGCGTACAATGGGTTAAAAGAGAAGGAAGCACAGAAACTGGGAATGAAAATAGAGGCCATGGAGGTAGAAGAGACAGCAATATAATAAGGCTACTGATCAATCATTTACAATCCCCAATTTCATAGATAAGATCACTGAGACTCAGACAGGTTAAATTACCAAAACTCATACAGTAGATATACAGTAAGATCATTCAATCATTCATTCAGCAAATATGTGTTCAGCAGCTGGCATAGGCCAAGCAAGCTCTGTGCTCTGGGGGTTCAGAGATGAACAGAAGTAAAGACGGTAAGGTTCTGCTTCATGGAGTTTATACTAGTGGAAATATTATCAGTTGAGATGAGTGCTCTGAAGAAAGGATTGCAGTCTTTGAGTGTGTATGGTCAACAACAGCTTGCCTAAGAAGGCAAGGGTTAAGCCCTGGGTTAGGGGATCTTCATATATACATATCTGATTATGTCACTCCCCTCCTTTAAAGTCCTATTCTGGCTCTCAAGCCCCCCACCCATGTATGACCTAGCCCTTACCTACTTCACCAACTTCATTGATAGCCGCTCCCTCCCTGTTTATTCCGCCTGAACCATGGTAGTGGACAGTTCCTAGAAGGGGCTGGGCGTTTTCCTCCCCTGGACATCCAGGGTGTGCTAGTCCTGGAAAGCCCCAACTGCTTCCCGATCTGGCTGGTGCCTTCTTATCTCTCACTTTCCACTGGCACACAGCCTCTGAGGCCCCCGTCCCCCAATTTCAAGTTACCCTGCTCCTCCCCTCACTTTAGTGCTTCTTGATTCCCCCTCTATTTTCCCTCAGTGCACTTTTCAAAGCCTGTAAGTATTCTGTGATGTGTACGATACTTGTTTGTTCTAGTACCTTTCCCGCCTAGTGTTTATCCTTTGAGATCAAGAACCCTATGAGTCCTTTCTATGTAGTATCTGCAGCTCATAACAAAGCCTAGCACACAGTAAAGCCCTCAGGAAAAAAAATGGTTTAATAAATGAATTTGATAATTATAAATAAGCAAAGTGCCTGATAGTAGAAAGAACAATTTCTATATGTGTGTAGTACTGTTGTGTGTAAGAAAAAGGGAGATTGGCAAACTGAGTTTAAAATTTCTAGGTAATTTAGCACCAGCATCAACAATCATCAAGAAATGAACTGATGATAAAAGCAGAAACAAACTCTGCAGATATTTTCCTTATGAAATTTGAGCTGTGCAAGTAAGTGAAAAAATGACATGGAGAGATAATAGGGTCAAGGAATCATGTGACATTTGAATAAGGGATAGAAGGTGTCTAGGTTAACAGTCAGTGCAAGAAATGATTGGCTGGGGGGCAAGACTCCATAGAAAGTAAGAAGACTTGGACTGTCAGATTAAGGTGGCAGATGTAGCTGTGACACGGAGAAGGCCACATCCACTTCAGAGACAGCAGTGAGAAGGGCATAGATGGGGACAGACTGAAAATAAGATGGAAGAAAGGTAAGGGGGCTGAGCCCTATGGCTTCGCTAAGTTAGATCTGAGCTTACGGGCTGAGAGTAAAGGGCCAGGACAGAACTGGGTGCTTGAGGAGAAAGAAAGGTCTTTTGGTCCATGACAAGAGATGAGTAAGAAGATTGTGATGCTGTAATGAGTCCCTGGTTTGAGATACAGAAACAATCAATACCCGTCAACAAGTTCCCAGCTCTGGGAAGCCCCTGAGCAGCAGAGAAGCAAACGGGGAGCACTTACAAAGTCTGGAGTGAGCCAGGCAGGAGTGGCAGGAAATAAAAAGGCAAGGATTTGGGGGTGACGGTGAATGTATTTTTGTAAATTGCTTCTCGTGGGCTCTAGGCAGGCTGGAAAGCAACAAAGCTAGCAAAGGGACAATGGATTTGATGGATACTAAAAAACGAGGTCAAGGAGTCAAAGCTTTGGGAGGATAGAGTAGGGCAAGGAGGAGAAGCTGGAAGGCTGTGCAGAACTTCAAATGCAAAAGCTTAGAGAGGTGGCATGCTTTTAAAATAATAATGCCATCAAGGACTGGCCTAAAATAGAGAATTGGAAAATACTGATGCACTAAAAAATCTGTTAGTTCACCTACAGTCTAATTAAGGCACCAGATAAATCAGTGGATTATTATCAGACTCAGTGATGTGGGTGGAACTGTGCCCCCAAAAGTTATGTATAAGTCCTAGCCCCCAGTGCCTTGAATGTGAGTTTATTTGGAAATAGAGTCCGTGAAGACTTAATTAGCTAACATGAGGTCATACTGAATGAAGGGAGTCCCTCCTCTTCAAAATGGCTAGTGTTCTTGTAAGAGATGACCATGTGATGACTCAGACATGTGTGGGAACACCAGGTGCAGGCTGGAGTGCTGCACCTGCCAAAGAACACCTGGAAGGGCAAAGACAGCTGCAGAGAGAGTGTGGCCCTGCCAAAACCTTGGCCTTAGACCTCTGGCCTCCAGACATGTTGGGCAATGCATTTCTCCTGTTCTGAGCCACCCCAGTTTGTGACACATTTTATGGCAATCCTAGGAAACTCATATGCTCAGTAAAATGTACTCATTGGGGAATATTTTAGGTATTATGGATTCACAGAGCACTGGGGGGCAAAAAAATGCTTTGCAGAAGAGGCGGAAGAAACCCAATTTTGAAGGATACATATGAATAGAATTGAGAAAGATGTGTGGAAGTACAGTCCACAGAGAGACAATGCCCTGATTTAGTCACAGATACTTAGCACAGCAGGTGGATCTAACCCTTGGAGCCCTGTGATCAGGAGACAAGCCCTGGACAAGAGGCCAGAGGTGGGGCAGAGCAGAGCCAGATAGTGAATGCTTTGTGTGCAAACATGGGGAGCTGGGATTTTATCCTGAAAGGTAATGGATCGATGCTGAATGATTTTAAGCTGTGGAGGCAAGAATGGTTAGCAGGCTCAGGGAGTAATCCATGAGAAATAAGGGTTGGAAAAAGGGAAGCAGACAGAGGAGAAAAGGCAGCTCTAAGTGATATTAAGGAAGCAGAATTAAGGGACTTGGTAATTGATTGGATGTGGAATGAGAAAGAGAGAGGAAGTCAGGAGGAAACCCAGATTTCTGCTTTGAGCAAACAGGTGGCGAGGGCTCCACACACTGTCTAAAGGAGAAAACCTTTGCATTAAGAGTTCATCATCGGACACAGTGAGTTTTAATTGTTTAAACTGGGTAGGAGTGAGGTCATGAGAGGCAAGAGATGAAGACCTATCCTATTTTTTTTTGTGCCAAAATAAGAGTCTGGAGAAGTAGAGAGTTAGGCGGTAACTGGCAGGGCTATGTAAGCAGAAAAATGAAGGTGACACAATTCTGTTAGTAAAGGGGCTTTTTAGTTTTTAAAACTAAGCCTGCCCCAAGCTTCCAGTTGCAACATGTGTATGAGGCAGTGTCTGCCATTGTCCTTCTCTAGGGGACTGGCCAGTCCACAGAAAAGTCCCAAGAGTTATGTCGGTTGGTTATTAATTGACTCATGCGGAGAAGAAACAGGAGGAAGGAAGAAAACAAGATGCCAAAACCATGGCTTCGTCAGCTGCATGGATTTTGGGGAGTAATGAAGGTCGGCAAACCAAGGACCGGTGAGTCAGGGTGAAACCTCATGATCTTGATCTCACTCAGTGACTACTGATCGGCATTGTGCCTTGTGTTGCCGAGGCTCTCCACCTGCAGTGTACACCAGAATCTCCTGGCAGGCTTACTAACATGCGAATTGCTGAGCTCTCCGCCATTTCTGATTCTGCAGGTCCGGAGTGGGCTGGAGAAAGTGATTTTCAAAACACATCCCAGCTGATGGTGACACTGCTGGTCTGAGAATCACACTTGGAGAACCAGGTTATTAGAGATTTTGACCCTCCCTGGGCACCAGCATCACCTGGGGAGCTTTTACACTATGCCAATGCCACGTTCAACCCCCCGAGAGGTCTCATTTTATAGGTCTGATAGGGGGCGTGGCAATGGATATGTTTCAGGCACCCAAGGAGATGCTAAAGTGCAGCCCAGGTAGAGAACAACCTGTGTATGAGCTGACATAGACATGAGGATCACGGAGTGAAAAGCCCTGGCCAGGTCTTCAGGGGTTCTTGGGCCAGTGGGAGGAAGACAGGTGCACATGGAAGGAAGGTGAGGTACGGACGTTTGGAAAGGTGCAGGGAAAAGCCACAGAGCTGATGATGATTGCGGTCGGGGTGGGTGAAAGACAGTGCAGGTTTGGCTTTTCCAGGTTGGAAAATGGGGAAGAACAGGGCAGCAGTGATGCTGGGATGTGGGAGGATTAATGATGACAGAGGGGCACACACTCCAGTCCAGGAAGGGGAGAGAACCTAAGAATGGGTGAGAATGGGTGTTTTTTTTTTAGATAACACAAGTGGTTCATTGTAACAGATACACCATCACCACGGAAGTAAAGCCCAGGATGAAGCCAGCTCGGCTGGCAGGTAGCTGGTCAGCAAGGGGCAAACTTGCCAGGCTGAGGCTCTGGGCCATTTGGGGGTTATGGGGACCCCTGAAGAACTTCCCACACTGTCCCTGGCATTCCCCGGGGCTCCCTTCCCTGTCTCACAGTTACAGCCTCCCTCTGAAAATCATTATAACTCTCTACATTTCCTTATTATTTTTCATGTAAAAGACAGATAGAAAAAAGCAATTCTGCACCTCCGTCTTGTTACTCTGGCACACAGTAGATTTCAATCCCCTTTCCTTATTTATGGACCTATTTTTCCCAAGTGCTTCTTTTCCCTGGTATATGTGTAAACACCATTTTTATTTCTCTTAATCCTTGTGGCAGCATTAACTCAATCTGCACTCACAGCCATTATCTTTCCTATGAAAAATGTTCACAAACACAGTTAAAATTCACAGATTTTTAGTTGCTGTTCTCTCCCAGTCCTTTTTCCAATTTGGGCTTTGGGGCCGTTTCTTGCATAGGCCATTTTTTGCTGAAGACAACTCACTCATCAACTCATGATGTAGTTTCTACTGTTTTCATCTTAGGGCTCCAGTGTCCCACACACAGGCCTGCGCGTGCCTCTCTCTCTCTCTCTCTCTCTCTCTCTCTCTCTCTCTCTCTCTCTCTTCCCCCCCCTCCCTCCCTCCCTCCCTCCCTCCCTCCCTCCCTCCCTCTTGGAAAGTACTCCACTCTGACCTTGGACTTGGGCACAGTGGTGGAGCAGCCAGGGGCTCTGTGCTAACAAAAGGTTTCAGATCCCCATGGCTGTTCCTCCCACATCTCCCACCAGCCTCAGATGCATTCACACAATCGACAGCTGCTGGGCCTGCCACAGCTGGATTACGCTGCTGTAGAAAGTTCCAGCCTGAGCCTAATCCATTCTGTCAAGCCGAGTGCAAGTGGAGACTTCAGGAAGTCCAGTGACTGTAACAGCCCAGCCAGAGGCGAGACAGAGAAAGACACCACAGCAGAGGCTGTCCTCCCCGCCTCATTGAAACAGTGAAAGCTGTGCCATTTCTTGGGCCTTTTAGCATTCTCCAAGACAGGGCCTTTATTCTCCCTCCACAGGGCGGGAGCAGCAGCCGGGAACAAAGGCCGAGGCTCAGTAATTGTTCAGTACAGACGGCAAGGAGAATGGAGTATTCGAAATGCCATTCTGCAGTGCTGGGCTTTTCATTTCCTCTCTCTCCGATGTAAGTGCTGGGGGTTTGTGAGCACTGATCCGGGGAAAAGGGAGCAGAAGGACTTTATCTACATCAGCACCATCCAGAAATGAACACTATTACAGGTAGTGAGGTCGCTGTCATGCTGAAAGCTAAAGGCCGAACCCTTTTGGAATTGTTGCTGATATGATTAATCACAGCCCCCAGGGATAGACTGAGCTTTGGGAGATCATAGAGTCACAGGACTCAGAGACCACAGCCGTCACTGCCAATCCACCACCATGTTTTGTCCACTGCACCATTACAGGCCTTGGCTCCCTAATTTCAGAGGCCAAGACACTCACTATAGGGCAGAGCACTGTATTTTTGAACTGGTGCTAAGCATTCAACATATTTCTTATTTGAATTAAAATCTGATTCCTTCTAATTTGTACCTATTGGTTTGAGTCTACCTTTCTGGGACAAAACAGACCTAGTTGGATTGTCTTCCTATAGCTACTACCACACCTTCCCATCTAGACTGAACACTTCTGGGCACGTCACCCAGTCCTGCCAAAGGGCTGACAGCCTCTGGCCACTATTATCTGGGCACTGTCCTATTTGTCACTGGTCTTCTCAGACTTAAAACTTGAACTCTAGGATTGACCAGTTCAATGCACCACAGAGCAAAATGCACACAGGCCCCACCCTACCCCACCCCCATCCCCCCTTTCCTGACACCCTGACAGAACCAACTCAGTGCAAGGTCACCTAAGACATGGTTCAGAGCAAAGTTCCCATGTTCCCACGAGTTTGGCACCCACGTTCTCACCCGCCTGCCTGCTATTGTGGATGATAGGTGGCCACATCCAATGGCTGGTCCATGTAGGGTTCAAAGGCCCTATCGATCCCTTGCTTGTTTGGGATCCCTCAGAAGGGCTGTCCCAGCTCCAGAGTTCCCCTGAGACTGGCTAAGGTCACTGCCTGTTAGGTGAGCATCTCCCCCTGCCCAGCTGCTTTTCTCACCCCCTCGCACTGCTGCTCCCCAGAACTCTTTCCACTCCAACCCTGCATGCAAATCCTGTCTCCCAGTATGTGTCCTGGGGAGGCTGGGCGATCCAGGACCCCACACACCACCCCCTGTGCACAGGCCTCAAGTCGGGCGGTCAGGCAGGGCTCAGAAGTATCTCTGTGTCCTCACCTTTGTTAAGTTCTCATCATCTGCTGCAAACCTGGGGACTTCTGAACACCTGTCTGGCTGGGGAAATCACCTTTCTTTTTTTTTTTTATTGAGGTATTATATGTGTACATATCTTACCATTGCCCCCACCCCAACCCACCCCATACATGCCCTCACCCCCCTGAGTTTTGCGTCCATTGTTTATGCTTATATGCATGCATACAAGTCCTTCGTTTGATTTCTTATCTCCCCCACCTCTCCCTAACTTTCCCCCTGTAATTTGAAAGTCTGTTTGTTGCTTTACTGTCTCTGTATCTATCTTTTTGTTCATCAGTTTATAATGTTCTTTATTATCCATAAATGAGTGAGATCATGTGGTATTTTTCTTTCATTGACTGGCTTATTTCACTTAGCATAATGTTCTCCAATTCCATACAGGTTGCTGCAAATGATGAGAATTCCTTCTTTTTTTTTATATGGCAGCATAGTATTCCATTGTGTAGATGTACCACAGTTTTCTGATCCAGTCATCTGCTGACAGGCACCTAGGCTGTTTCCAAATGAAATCACCTTTCTGTGTGCACCAATGGCAGTGAGAGCAACTAGGAAGATGTTAGAAATTGTCAAAGGTAATAGGTGTCCTGGAACCACACAACAGCTTTGGGAATAGAGAGGAGCAGCTGGGTTAGAGAGACATTTCTGAGAACAACAAAGAGGATTTGGTGACTAACAGAGTATGTGTGAACAGGGTATGTGTGAACAGGAGTGAGGAGAAGGTAATTGTGGGGGATTATGGAGAAAAACCCCGAAGTTCCTCATCTTGGAGACCGAGTGATCATCAATGCTATTTATAAAGGCCAAGGATTGTGGAAGTTAGAGCCAGTAACAGGTGGGGCATGGGTTTCAGGGTCAAGTCTAGACATGTTAATTTGAGACACTAGTAGTAAATCTATAAGTAAATGTCCAGGAGGCAGTTGGACCTGGAGGACTGAAACCAAGAAAAGAAATTTGGGCTAGAGATACAGATTTGGAAACCACAAGTATACAAATCACGTTGGAGATGGTGGGAGAGGAAAAGGTCTCCCTGGGGACACAGACAGCCTAGTAATAGAAGGGGACCAAGGACCCTGTGAAGACCTCCAGGAAGAGATAGGGAGAGCTGGCTGAGGATGCCACTGGGAAAACTTCCCTTTCTGGCGCTTAAATGGTTGACCAGGGTAATTTTAATGTGAAAACCCTAAAGGCCAAGGTCTCACTTCAGGTTATTTGCAAATTAATAGACATGGACAGGGAGGGGGAAGAAACCATCTTATCCCTAGTTATAGTAACAAAGTAATTTCCAAATTAATTTTTGACTCCTTTGAAAGAACTTGGTTCTGGGTATAAACCTACATCTACCCAAACCTCAGTGGTTTTGAGAGTCTTCAGCTGATACTAATTCTACCCTTGGACATGAAACCTGGAGGCAGCATTGATTCCTTGAAAGAACCTAAGATAGAATTGCAGTAGCCTTTCTGCACTTTTTGAAGGTATTTTGATTTAAAGATCTTGGAAGTTTTTCAGAGTTGCAGTTAGTAATTATATGGATGTTCATATGCTTGGCACCGGGTCCTGGGTCAGGGCTGTTAAGTACAGGGACAAGAGGACAAGCTCATGACAGAGGAAATCAAGGTGCAGCATTTAAGGTGTAGAGCCCAGAGGCAGCTAAATGTTTGTAAAAATATACAGTTTTTTGTCAGTTCAGGTGAGCTACAATGATCGCTTTCATGAGTAAGGATAGTCACTCTTTTGTTAAAATCACATGGCTCTGAACAATGGGTTTAGCATCGCCTCTAACTAGGTGCAATGCCTACAATGATCTGAATTGACACTTTATAAGCACCTAAGAGGATGAAACCCAAGGGGGGAATGGGGTATTCCCCAATTCTGACTTGGCCCTGGCCCTCTTTAGAACTGGATTTGGGAAAGTAAAGTGGCTCTGCCTCTTTTGGACTCTCACAGTGTTATAGGTGTGATGGGTGCAGAGAGCTCTGACAAGGTGGTTCGTTTGGCTGTTTGGGGTCTGTGTTACTTCCTGATGGACTCTGGTTTAGACATTCAATTTATTCTTATTTAGCATCTTTTTATCCAGCTATCAGGGGCACTAGATCTAATCACTGCCACTTTCTTTAGAGAACTAACCTCTGCAAGGAGGTATTTTTTCTTTATGTCAGTGGTGGGAACAGAGCCAATTAAGCTCGGTCCTGCAGAGGTAGAATGACGAAACAGATGAAACATAAACCTAGCAACTCCATTCAACTTGTGCATTCCTATCCCTAAAAAGATGAAGTAGGAAAAGATGATGTCAGTCACTCCAGGTCTTTAAGAGTCACTTTCTTTTTCTAAATCAGGAATCTGTGTGGCCCCTTCTCCCGTTTATTTCTTCTCCCTTCCTGCAGAGCACAGGGAGAAGAGGAAAAAGATAAAGGAGAAGTATGGGGGGAGCCAGGACCATCATTTTTTGCCAGCCATGGACAAATACTGGCTCATTCCAGGAAGACGGAGAAAATGGGCTAAATTAAGAAAACATTTCACAATGCTGGGCCTCAGTATCAAGTTGAGTCCAACTCAATCAAGCACGGCAAGTTCCCACTTCGCAACTGCATCTGCCTGTGCTCAGAGCACCAATTATATGGGCCTGAATGCTTTTCCCAAGAGGACTATGTCTCTGTCTGCCTCTCCTTGCCCCCACCTGAGCTCTCTCTGCAGAAAGGGAATTTTGACTGTCAGTGTTTTTGGCTTCATCCTCTTTCAGCTTCCTTGAGCTGCCTCTCTCCTCTCCAGCTCCTTTTATTAAAAATGCTAATGCTACCATTTCTGCTTGGATTTCAGAAAGATGCAGTAAACGAAGGCTGGGCAGGAACATGAGAGCTGAGATGCCATGGAGCCAAGGAGAGGCGTTTCATCTGGTTGTCCTTCCACTGACTCTCCCAGCCCAGAAAGCAGTGAACATCCAGCAAGGGAGGGAGAAGAGGCTGGCATTTTTTTTTCTTTTTAAAATTAAAACCCCCTAAAAAGGGAAAATGCTGTCCTTGTAACTTTGGCAGGGACTTGCAGCTTTTTCTCTCTTTGTCAGAGTGGCAAAATTCATCTTCCATGTTGGGAGAACAGAGAAGAAGAGCAATGGCCCAGAAACTGGAATCCGCCAGGTCCTAGAGAAAGACTAGGAGGAAGATGGGCCAGAGAAGAATGCCTAGAGGTGGAAGAAAGCAAATCCAAAATCAAAGAGAAAGAGAAAAGTGGGAAGAAGAGCCTGGAATAGATATAAATGAATAGGAAGAGAAAATACAGAAAAGGGGGGGGGGGGGGAACACAGAAAAAGACAAAAAAAGTATGGCTATTAAAGACTGATAGAAATTGCAAATAGAAACATCTAGGCAGCCTCCAGGGGTCAGCAGAGTCATCCTCTCAGGTGTTTTCCAGGGTGCAGGGTTCAATCCAACTTTACATAAGTCAGGCAACACTGAGCCTTCTGCTGCCCCTCCCCCACCAGCTGATAAATATCAACATCACATTTTCAGCCTAAATTTTCCTTTCCCCTTGTAATTTAATTTCCTAGTTACATCCCGTAAATAACTTCTCTGCCCTTTCCTGTGACATTTATACCACTTAGATATGAATAGATGATGCCACCTCCCATTTATGTTTGTTTGCTTAGCAAAATTGTACATGGCATGATTGCTTCTTCCATCTGTCCTTGCAAACCAAACCCCATGCCATCATAATTAGTCTTGGTGCTCCTTCCCCAAAGCTCCTCACTTCTCTGTGCTTCAGGTAATGAAGCACCTTCGGCATGTCCATCATGAAAATTAAGGCACAATAATGAATGGTTGTCCAAAGCTGAGATGAGATAGGAGTGTAGGGTAGGGAGGAAATAATGCAGCCTTAAGTCAGGAGACCGATCCCTACACTAAGTTCTGCTGCTTACCAGTCGTGTGATGGGGTCAGACGGTGAGTTAGACTGGATTTTTAAAATCTCACCTGTGAATATGTTTTTATTGATTTTAGAGAGAGAGGAAGGGAAAGGGGGAGAGAAAGAGAAACACAGATGTGAGAGAGAAACATCGACTGTTTCCCAGATGCATCCCAACTGGGGATTGAACCTGGGATTGATATGTGTCCTGACCGGAAATCAAATCATGACCCTTTGGTGCACATGCATGGGATGACGCTCCAACCAATTGAGCCGCACCAACCAGAGCCAGACTGGATTACTACTGAAGCATGTTTTGGCTCCGACAGTTTAAGATCTAATCTTCACTGTCTCTGCAATAGAGTGACTTTGTGGAGGCAGGAGGACTTCAGGGTCTGGAGATCTTGGGTTCAAAGCTTGGCTCCACCGTTTACAAGCCCTGTGACCATGAAGTCATTTTCTTGACTCCTCTATTCCTTAGAGTCCTCAGAGATAGACTTGAGAACATAATGCCAACCTTCTTGGAGAAATTGCATGAATGAAAAATATCTCCCAAACTTGCTCAACTCATAGCACCCAAAGTGACTTAATTTTCAGTCCCCTATGTCCAAAGAAACATCTACTACTTTCATTTGTTAAGTAGTTAGATACAAATAACTTGGTAAGTATTTGCATCCTGACAACTGAGGAACCATTTGAAAAAAATAATATCCATAAAACTGAAATTAGTTTGTGGTATCTGACAGATACACCTGTTTTCCTTCAACAATAGAGCCCCAATAAGATTTCTGTGTTATCCCCTCGTTGCATAGTTAGGGAACCATGGAAGTAAAGTGTAAGTAAAGTTCTCGGTAAGCACAGAGTAGGGGCCCAAAAAGATGGCAGTTATTTCTGTTATCAATCAGAACATTCCCCTGGCCTCTAAATTGGACCAAAAGAAGGGAATTGAAATTGATCCCATCCAGATTCATTGCCTCTCCTGAGTGCTAAATACTGGTCTGGAGGAGATGGAAGAAAATGGAAAAAGTGACCTCCTGGGTTAAACCTGCCTTTAAGAAAAAAACATGTGCCTTGAACACTGTGGAAGAGTTACAAAGGTGACCTGCAAGAGTGAGAATTCTGCTCCCAAACTCATTAAGGAAACCTAGTTGGACCCCTGTGGCTACTGCATGAAAAGGCAGCTAGATGAGGATCTGAAAGCATCCTTCTCAACTGTCTAGAATAAAATGACAAAAGAAACTATTGTCTCCCTTCCTCTCTTTCCAATAAGATTTGTTGTCTCTTCTGAGATGATCTTTGTTGCAGTCTCTATTATCAGGTATTGCTTTGGACACAGGTATAAGAATAGACAAAGACTCAGAAGAGCA
This sequence comes from Cnephaeus nilssonii, assembly GCF_951640355.1. Classification (NCBI taxonomy): domain Eukaryota; kingdom Metazoa; phylum Chordata; class Mammalia; order Chiroptera; family Vespertilionidae; genus Cnephaeus; species Cnephaeus nilssonii. The sequence goes on from NC_137092.1 coordinate 20,924,767, forward strand.
AGAAAAATGTCTGTCTCTCTTCTCTGAAAGTGACTACAGTGGAACTATCAACCACCTGGCACTATTGGTTCACTGATTCTGTGATGGAGTTAATGTTTATTGGACACCTATTCTGTAGGATTAAGAGGACTAAGCATCATAGACAAAAACAAGACCAAAAAGCCAAAATAAAAAAGGTAAGGGCTATGTCCTTAAGGAGTATGCCACTGCTGTACAGTCCAGTTGGGAAACAGACAAGAATACCAATGGTTATTCTGAATTGAGCTCTCATTTTGCTGCATGTAGGTGCTATGGAACCCCAGGGAAGACTTTTAAATTCACGACAGCAGAGATGAGGAGCAAAACAGGAAATCAAGATTGTTATGGGAATTTTCTTGGAACAGAAGTTATAAGTAAATAGAAGGATAATATTTATCCTTAAACACTACCTTCCCTCCCTCTTCCTTGCCAAAAAACAAACAAACAAACAAACAAAAAACACAAAAAACCAAAAACCTAAGAAAACTCTCCTTTCAGAAAACCACCAGCTATAGTCTGGCTGCACCCATCTCACCAATAGTAAAGGGTCAGTGGGGGCTCTACTAGGTTGTCCTCTTGCCAGGGCTAGAGACACTGTCCACTTGCATTAATACTTTGTTATCAGTGGAGCCATTTCAGGACTATGCTGGTTCCCCCTATTGCTCCTGTCTCAGTCACTCTTTGGGATGCTTCCTCTTCATTCTTTAATTCATCTAAACTTTTCATTCAATCACTTATTCATTCCTTCATTCCTTTATTCATTCATTCGACTATATTTATAGTCAGACTCCAACTTTCCTATAATAAACTCTCTTATATCCTATACTTTCTGCATATTATACATTGATATTTGCCAAATGTGAATTTTTATTATAATTCTGATGGAACTTCCTTACTCAAGTTTGTCCCCTATCAGAGCCTCATCTGAATTTTGTGTGTGTGTGTGTGTAGCATAGGCTCCCTTCAATCTAACATTGAGGATGATCATGGAAGTTAATACCCCCATCAGAACTATGGACTGGAAAGAACCAGCATATAAGTTCCTCTCCCCATAGACTGTTTGGAGGTACAGATTTCCATACTTTTCTACACTGCATCCTCTGTGTCCAAAAACTGGCATCTTATACACTGTGGCCAGCATCACCTGACTTTGCTTTTCTCCCTTCCCTATCTCCATTATCTTGCCCCCTCACTCTTGCTACCCTGGAGTTGTGCCTCCCTCAGAAACCTTAGTATATAAGCTTTGTTTCTAGGATACTCTGGCGAGGATAGTCTCTGCTCTTTAATTTCTTCAACTTTAAAATAAGGGTGGGTAGTAATAGTACCTACTTCATACAGTTGTTGTGCAGATTAAATGAATTAATATTAAGTGCTTTGAACAGTGCCTAGTACATAATAAGCCCTACATGATTGTTGGCTATTATTACTCATCTCTTTTTTCCCCAAGCACTTAAACCCTGAGATATGGAAGGTAAATGTTTTTCGAATGAATGAATGAGGATGCACCCTACTTTAGTGGCACTTGGGAAATAGATGAGCTAATTCAGAAAAGAATATCATGCCTAATATTAAATATAAATAAGCTGACTTCTCTTTTGTGGAGAGACCTAAGCACCAGAAAATGCACAGAGAAAATCATGCAGAGGTTTGCACAAAACTTGCACGTTATGATCCTATATGCAACCATCACTTATTCATTCAACAAACATCTATTCAGTGCTTAACACTGAATGTGATGGGGAAATGCCATATGGTTACAAAGATGAATAAGACACAGTCCTGAACCTGAGAAACTTGTAACAAGCTAGGATAGTACAGGCAGAGGCAGATACATGAACAGATGATTACAGAGTTATCAGATCATTACAATTATAATGTGAAAACAATGCAGAGATATGATGGGGTCACAGGATCACAGGAGAGGGTCACTTTATAAAGATTAGGTAGCATCAGGTGTTTGTCTCCAAGGGGCTATGTAAATGCAGACTTAAACAGTAAGTAGGGAGGGAGTAGCCAGAAAAGTTTGGAGTGGGCTAGGGAGGGGAGCAGGAAAAAACATCCCAGGCACAGCACACCCCACAAGCAAATGCCCAGACATGTGGCATATAGCATGGAGTGCACAGACTCTACAACAGATTAGATGTCACTGGAACATAAAATTCTGGGAAGAGAGTGATTGGAGATGCTGGGCTGAAAGGGATGGCAGGAACCAAGTCAGAAAGAGCCTGTAGGCCACATTAGAAAGCTCCAAACTTATTGTGTAGGATCATAAGTTTCACTGATGAGTTTTGGCAGTACATGAAATGGAAAACTCTTTTGCATAGATCTCTTTGGTGCCTGGAGCGAAGAGACATGTCATGGGGCAGCAAGCCAGTTGAGAAGCCTATCATGGTGGCACAGGTGAGGGATAAAGTGCTGGCCCGAGAAAGTGTGATATGGATGAAACTCCATGTATGTGGAGCCAATGAGATAAACAGGACAGTGGAGAAGAGATACTAAATGCTGGCATCCACTAGGGGGCACCTCTTGGTTCTTGGCAAGGCCCTCCAGAGGTCTGGAAGCAAACACCCGCTTTAAGAATTCCATGACATTGCTCCACCAGCTGATCTTCTGAAACAGAGCAAATCAGTCTGCTCTGAGGCCTAGGACTTCAGTGCCCAGGTCCACGCAGAAAATCTAAAATCCAGGCCTAAGGAAATGGTTGCTAAACATTTCATTTACCATAGTCCCTGAGCTTCCAAGGAATCAAGCCACTGAAAGTCAGAAATAAAGAGGCTACCCAGGTAAATGGCAAAAAAAAAAAAAAAAAAAAAAAAAAAGGCAATGCTGGGATGAAAATCTAGGTTTATTTGAGTTAAGTCCAAATTTTCTGTCTCTTTGTCTCCCCACCTTACACACACACACACACACACACACACACACAGAAAACTTTAACTTCACAGCAGATTGCTCACAGCTACTATCAAGTACATTCTCAGTATCACTTTCTCTCCTTTCCCACCCCCATTTCACAGCGCCTTAGATCACCAACTGGAACCTTAACCATGGCCTACATTCCACATCCCTGGACCTAGCAAGTTTAATTGCTAAAGTGGTTAAAAGTGAAAGAATGGGGAGAGGTTTTGCGATAGCATCGCGAGCCCTCTCCCTGGGCTTCAGTTCAAAGAAAATCTCAGTTCAGGACCAGAGGAGAGAACAGCAGACTTAATGTACTTGCAGGCTTTCAGCTCACTCCCTCCACAATCCTTGGGTGCACAAGGGCGCAGCAGGGGTTGCTGGGAAACGCAGTCTTTGATGATGTACTCTCCCTGCTGTGAAGACTAATGACTTCAAAGAGGGCATCCTGCCACGCTAGGGGCTTTCGTGGAAAATCTGATTGCAGTGTAATTAAGCAGGAGACTTGAGTTTAGGCTGGTGCTTTCCACAAAGCCTAGCACTGCCTGGTGGAAAGCACAGTTTGGGGAAGGAATGACAAAGCTTTTGAAGACCAGAAGAGGCAGAAGCGTATTTTCAGGATAACTACTTTGATGCTGACCAAGAGAAAGAGAAAAGTAAAAACCCAACCAGTGAAAAAACCCAGGCTGGCAAGTGGTCAAAATGGAGAGTTTAAATAATGGAAGCAGGATCTCTTTCCTGAAAACCAACCCATGACAAGTATTAAATACCTGAGGCTGGGTCCCCTGATTTGGAAGGGCCACCTAAACCACTAATACCTGGTATTACCAAGCACCTTCCATGATCTAGATACTCTCATCTTCCAAGATTCCTATTTCCCTCTTAGGTATTACTATCCCCAATTCCCAGGGGAAGAGTTATGGCACAGAGTTTATGTAATTTGCCCAAAAGAAGTGGGAAGAGCCGGGAAATGGTACAAGCAGGATTTGGAATCAGGTGTCCACTTCTACAGTCTTAACCATTTTGTTCAATGTGTATTTAAACTCGTAATGGGTAGAACCTCCCAGGACTGTTGTGAGGATGAAATAGGGGTCTGGCTCAGAGGAAGTCCTCAATGGAAGTGATGTGCTGTGAGTAGGATAAAGATGTGCCCTCCTTCTGGCCCCAACATAAATAAATACCTGCCATAATACTTGAAATCCCACCAGTAGTAATTATTCTGTTTTTATTGAGGACCTACCTACTATGTGCAAGACATTGTGTACTTGAGAATGAGGCTCAAAATTAAGCCATTGCTTCAATACTCTTAGAGTCTATGAGGGTCAAGATGAGTCTAGAGATAGAATAACACAAGGCAAATGTGGCTGTGGACACAAGAGAGCATTACAGACTTGAGGCAGGCCAAAGGAGAGACAGCTTCCCATTGGGGAACTAGGGAAGGCATTATGAAGATGTTTGAGCTGTACCTTGGAGAATGAATAGAATTAATTAGGAGGCAGGCATTGTAGGGGGGAAACCAGAGGGGAAGAAATGTCCTGAGCAAACATGGGGAGAAGGTAGAGTAAACAGAGAAGTGTGGTTAAGAGTAGGAAGCTCAATCGGGGTGGAAACCAATGCCGGAGCCTTGAGTGCTGGGAGGGACCTATCCTGAGAGGCTACCCATTGGCCATACTTGTTCTCACTCATCACACTGAAAGTCTGGACACAGAGCCAGATGTAATGCTGGGGCCATTCCATCTCCTTCCATCCCTACTATGTGCTCTTGAGTGTTACTAGACTTGTCTGTGCCATGGCTTTATCATCTGTAAGATGTGAGGAGGGAATTATATAAGCACCCCTAAAGCATTTACACATAACACCTGTCACAAAGAAAGCATTCAGAAAATATTACCTATTATTATTTAAACAAGGTAACAGATATAAAGTAAAAGAGAGAGTGCCTGGCCCGTCAAAGGAGCCCATGACACATGGATCTCCTCTGTCCTCTCATGGAACACCTCGAATAACTCTAAATGTACTTTACTGATGCTTGGAGCAGTTTATTCCTTGGGACTGAACTCCACCTTTCCACAGGCTTCTTTCAAAGTGCAAATGCTCCTAGGACCTTGGAGGAAAACCCATTAAGCTCCTCACCATGGAGAGATGATCACATGAGCTCAATCCCCCATAGCTGAGAACCAAGAACATGGCTGGGCTGCAGGGCAATCCTGACTACCATGCCTGCCGCCACACCAGTTTTCTGACTCACAGCCTGCTGTGCATCCAAGCAGGGACTGTGGGGGAGGCGCAAGACACAAGAAGGGGCCTTTGCCACCCACAAGTCTGCTTGTCCACAGAGTGCAGGTGGCGACCTAAGGGTTAAGTGCAGGCTCCAGAGAAACTGCCTAGATTTGAATCCCAATTATACCACTTACCCTTGGGGAAGTTACCAAACTTATCTGTGCCTCAGTTTCCTCATCTGAAAAAAGGGGATAGGTTTAAGAGTTATGGTAAGAGTAATGCATAGAAAGCTCTTAGAAATGTGCCAGGCACGGTAAACTCTCAGGAAATATTAGATACTGTTATCACCTTTTCTTATGCTGTTCATAGTCACATCATTAGAACTCCTGGTAAAGCAATACTCTGAATGAGATAAAACCCCATGAACTACTCTTCCCGAAAGCAGCCAGAGGTGACCTCTGGAAATGGTTCACTATTCACTCAACTTAGAAAACCCCACAAAATCAAGCAAGGCAAGAGGTTGAAATCTCCATGTTCACTTTAAGAAGACTTGTGAAACTGCCCAGGCCCGTGGTCGGCAAACTGCGGCTCGCAAGCCACATGTGGCTCTTTGGCCCCTTGAGTGTGGCTCTTCCACAAAATACCACGGCCTGGGTGACTCTATTTTGAACAAGTGGCATTAGAAGAAGTTTAAGTTTAAAAAATTTGGCTCTCAAAAGAAATTTCAATCGTTGTACTATTGATATTTGGCTCTGTTGACTCTAATGAGTTTGCCGACCACTGGCCCAGGCCATCAAGGGTATCTCTATATATAAAAAGGCAGCTACCTTAACAGCCATAATGACCTAACAACCAGTTGCTATGACGCCCACTGTGGCCAGCAAACCAGCCCGATCAGCGGGTGGGGCTGGCGGCCAACCTTGCAGCCCCTCCCCCTTGCCAGCCTGCTCCTGATCGGACTCTCCCACCACATCAAGAGTGGGTGGGGCCTGCCGGCCAAAGGTCCTCTCCCTTCCCCCTGGCCAGCCGCGTCCCCCAATCAGCCCACCCCATCACAACAGGCCCGCAGGCCCTCCCCCTGGCCGGCCTGCCCCTGATTGCACACCCCCATCCCAAGGGGGCGGGGCTGGGTGGCCAACTTCCTGCAGCCCCTCCCCCCAACCGGCCACGCCCTCATGGGCCCCCACCACCCTGATCGGCCTGCAATCCCTCCCCATGGCCAGCCCTGCCCCTGATCGCCACCCCACCTCAATAGGGGGTGAGGCTGGCTGGCCAACCTCCTGCAGCACCTCTCCTCGGCCAGCCCCACCGCTGATCATCCCCCCAATCCCAACAGTGGGTGGGGATGGCCAGCCAATCTCCTGCAGGCCCTCCCCCCGCCTGGCCCCACACCAGATCGGTACCCCCACCCCGATCAGGGGCAGGGCCAGTGGCCAACCACCCATGGCACCTCCCCCAGGCTGCTGGCCCCGATCAGCACCCCCCACCAACCCCAATTGGGGGCAGGGCCCGCCAGCCAATCATCCATGGCCCCTTCTCCCAGCCGACCCAGCGCCAATCTGCCCGATTGGGGCCAGGTCGGCCAGACCCCACCCATGCACAAATTCGTTCACTGGGCCTCTAGTCCTATCTAATAAAGAGGGAATATGCTAATTGACCCTCACACCATCACAAAGATGATGGCGCCCACAGCCACAAAATGACAGCGCCCAGTCCCCTCAGCCTTGCTGGGGCGGCAGGTGCACAACAAGGCCACCTGCCTCTGGAGTCCACCATTCCCCTCAGCTCCCCAGCTGCCCAGGGCCAGCCCGAGGCACAGGCAAGCCTCAGATGGCAGCTGCCCAGCCACCCAGGGCCACCCGAGGCTCAGGTAACCAGGGCCAGCTGAGGTTTGTGCTGCCGGCAGTGGCAGCAGCAGAGGTGTGATGGGGCGTTGCCTTCTCCTGATCACCAGGTTGTCTCCCGCCCCTGAGGGCTCCCGGACTGTGAGAGGGGGCAGGCCAGGTTGAGGGACCCCCGCTTCCAGTGCATAAATTTTCATGCGCTGGGCCTTCAGTGCATACATAAAAAACCACGAAGTATCTGAAGGATGTCACCTTGCAGAAGCAATATGTGCCATTCCGTCATTACAATGGTGGAGTTGGTAGGTGTGTCCAGGCCAAAAGGAGTACTGAATTGTTGCTAAATGTGCTCAAAAATGCAGAGAGGAATGCTGAGCTTCAGGGTAGGGGTGCAGAGTTTCTGGTCATTGAGCACATCCAGGTAAACAAAGCTCCCAAGATGCGGGGCAGAGCTTACAGAGTTCATGCATGAGCTCTCCCTGCCACATGGTGATGATCCTTACTGGAAAACAGCAGATTGTTTCTAAACCAAAAGAAGAGGTTGTGTACACACACACACACACACACACACACACACACACACACACTAGAAGAAACAAAAACTCATGTCCTGGGAGTAAATTCAGCAAAAAATACATGCTAATAAAGGTAAAAGCAGAAAGAAAACCCTGCATGAAGGAAAAGATGGCCTAAGAGCCACATGAAAAGTGTGGAGGCAAATTTTTAATGACTTTGAGCTCTTTAGGGAAAGAGGATGGATCAATATTAAAAAAAAAACAAAAACACAAGAATGCAAAGATGTCTAAGAGCTGGAAGGAATTCACTGACAAGGAGAAGTCCCACACTAAGCTCATGACCATTTCTGATGGCACCTCTAGGTTGGCATTTTAAAGGGTGCCACAGGAATCACCTACCTTGGTTTTAGAGAGGAATTAATTCACTGGTTTAGAAGATGCACTGAGTACCCATTCTGAGACAGACACTTGACATAATCTTTTATAAGGACTAGATAGACTTATGTGGCTTCAATGATTGTACATCTGGTGAATTCCTGTGTAGTTAAATAAGGAAACCAACAAGTTTCATATGAGGGGTCAAGGTCAACCTGCAGGAAGGTCTCTGATAGGAGCAGGGCTTGGTAGTATTTTCTTTACAATTTCATCAGATACTTGGAGAAGGTCACTGAAGGTGAGTTAATTGAATTTACAGATAATGTACAGTAGGAGGGATAGCTAATACATAGGATAACAGAGTCAAGATCCAAAGGATTTCAGCAGGCTAAAGCTAAAATTTGATAGGGTTTTTATATAAGACCTGAATCTAGGTTAAGACAATTAAATGTTGTCTTGAATATACCTTTTTTTTTTTTTAACAGCGGTCCCTCTAAAAATATCTTTAGTTGGCCATTACTATGACTCTTTTCTTAAAGGATCTAATACAAGCTTAGCTTGAATTCATTAATAGAAAATGCACAGGAAGAAACAGGCAGGATATATGCTATAGAGCGATTTCATCAGTCCTGGGTAACATAGACTGACAGGTAAAATGACAAACTAGGAAGAGGCAGAAAACAGTAGGCTCTTTCAGAAAACTTGCAGTCTAAAAGAAAGTTGATGGAATTAGCTATATTCAGAATAGAAGGCTTGTTGAAGAGATCATCACAATTACATGACACATTACCAGGTAGCCCACCCATTCATGGTGACCTATTTGTTCACAGGCACCCACCCCAGGCTCAGCAGCATATGGTCACATTTCTCTAATCCACACAAAGGCATCATAGCCAGCTACCAGTCCTCAGCATAGACCATGAAAATCAACATATTCTTTATTGTCCCAAAGGACAGCTGACCATAGAGGTGAAAATTTATAGGAAAATGTATTTTGGCTCAGCTTAAAAAACCGTCTAAGAATCTGCATTACAACAATGAGGTAGCTGCCTTTTCAAAGAATTTAACCCCTGTTGCTGAGAGTATTTGAACATTGTTTGGTGGCATCTGCGAAAAGGCTGTAGGAGGGATTTTTATACCAAGTGTCAAGTTGTGACCTTGAGGTGGGCTCCCAGCTCTGAGTGTGCAGAACTGCCAGTGATTCAGCTAATATTCTTACTGACATTGAGGAGGTGATCCGACATTCAGGAGAGAGTCTAGAGATCCAATGATCAGAAAACAGTGGCAATCCTGCCCAAAGATGGACATGATTCTTCATTTATTTAACAAATATTTGTTGAGCATCTATTACGTGCCAGACAGTATGTTAGGGTATGATAATGTAATGATATATAAGAGACATTGTTTATGCCCTTGTGGAATTTGAATGGTAGAGGTAGGTTATTCTAAACCCATCTGGTCAAATTGAGGTTAAGATCACATCAGTGGGTGGCAGTTCAAAGAACGAAAATGAGGCCTTGACAAATGCAAAATATCATTGACTGGAACCTTAATGCCATCACCTATTGAGTGCTTACACAACTGGTGTAACATTATTCAATACAACATGTTTCATTTAGGTTTTCTTCATAATTCTATGAAGTAGATACTATTATTATTTTTACTGGTGAGGAAATTGAGGCTCAAAAAAGTTATGAAGCGCCTGGCCAAGGTGGCACAGTGGTTAAGCGTTGACCTATGAACCAGGAGGTCAGGGTTTGATTCGCAGTCGGGCACATGCTTGGGTTGCGGGCTGGATCCCCAGTGGGGAACATGCAGGAGGCAGCCAATCCATCATTGATGTTTCTATCTCTCTCCCCCTCTCCTTTCCTCTCTATGAAATCAATAAAAATATATTTTTTAAAAAGTTATGAAGCTAGCCAAAACAACAGGGCTCTGAAGTAGAAGAAATGAGACTGTGTAAGATTTGAGCCCAAGTATGTCTGACAGCAACCCTGCACTCTACCCATTATGCACCACTGCCTCCCACACAGATAAAAATGTGAGCAGGGGGACATTAATCCTCTTGGAAGTGAGGTGTCCACAGCCTCCTGGCTTGGGTGAAATAGTTTGACCAAGGCCATTAAGTGAAGTCTGGTTAACGATATCCAGAGAAACCTCTGATCGTGTCCCAGTAGCATGGGGAAAATGGATGGCCCCATCCTTCATATGTGCCGATGTCCCTCCTGACCCACTGGACAGGTCTCTGAAATCTTGGCCAATAGCAAGGATCTGCCCAGGTGTTTTATTCTCACACTTTTGATCCAGTAATAGGCAAACACAATCCTGGACAGGGTCCACAGTGCGGGCTGGACTGTGCCCTCTGCTACACTGGGCTATTTTGACCTGCACCCATGGCCATGATTTCACATTAGCCATAGCACAGAGCTCCTCAGTAACAGATGCCTGCTTCCCACAGACAGTCACCAGCCTGTGGCCCCCCAGGATGTGTCTGTGTGCTTCTTTTTTACCTGAATTAGGCAGCAGCCAATGGCACTTTTTAGGGCCTCTAGCTAGGTCTCTCCCATGACTTGTCTTGTCACTTCCCCTAGGACTCTGCATCATTCTGAAAAAGATGCTTAACTATGCACTACATACTTGTCATTCTTTTAATCTATGCATCCATTCTGGATTCCCTCTCCCAGAGCCTCAAGGCTGAATTGCAGCTTCTCTCCTGCTTTCATTCTGAGATTCAGAACAGTAGCCTTTGATGAGCTTGGCAAGAGGAAGTTCTCTTTAGGAACCAAAATTCCCTCTTCTTGTCTATGAGACTCTCAACATTGCTGCAATATTCAATTGACTCACCTGTAAAATAGGGACAATAGTTTCTACTTCACAGTGTTAAAATGAAAATTAAATTGATGCCTACATGAAAAGCACTTAGAAGAGTGTCTGGTGCATCAAAAGGATTATACAAGCATCAGCTACTATTATTACTAATTTGAATATCACTACTATTACTACTGTAGCCGAAGGGCAGAGTGTAGGGAATGCTACAGGGCCAGGCATGCTAAGTACCAGGGCTTATTGATGCTAATTCAACTCCAGGCAGGTTTCTCCTGGTGGGGAATACATTCCCAATTTGTCATCATCCCACAATGGCGAGCAATCACTGCATTTAAAGTCACCCTTCTCCTGTGGTTACAAACGAGGGGGTCCCAGATGTATTTCAGGGTGAGAGGAAGTCCATGGTGAGAACTGTGGTCTGGGCAGCCCCATGGGGATCCTCCACCTCCTTGGCTGACTGGGCCAGAGCTACATTTGAGCAGGTGTTTAGGGTCTCCTTTCACTGTTCCGCACGACAGAAATTTGGGCACTCTTCTGCATCCCAATGTCTCAGACCTAAAGGCCAACCTCAACAGAAAGCCCAGTTGGTTTGGGCTATATCTTCTCAAACCAACAATGTTATTCTCTGTGTGGAAAACCTTGGGGAAAGGTTAATAAACTTGGTAGGAAGGAGAGCATAGAGAAGGAAAGATTATTGCAATTGTTGCGTTGCATTATGGTTTAATTAAAAGAGCCTCGATGTTGGCATCAGTCTGTTCTCCACTGTGTGATTCTGGGCACCTTAACACTGAGCCTCAAAAAACAACAGGCACCCTTCCCATTATATATGGAAAGAGAGAGATGGGGAGGGAGGGAGGGAGGGAGAGAGAGGTGCATATGTTAATATAGAAACATGTGCATATACACGACAAAGCAAGAGATATAACAACATGATGCAATTTTTGTCAAAAAATATTACACCCAAACAAACAGAAGTTCAGGGCATGTTCTCTCCAGGGCATGGCACTTTGGGTGGCTTAGATTTTCTTCCTTTTACTGCTGCGTGTTCTTTTTTCTTCTACTGTATTTTCTACCAATTACATGCAGTGCTTTTACATAAAGAAAAAAGATGAAGTAAAAAAAAATGTGCAGTGACAAAATGTTTGTTCTCCAAGTTCTGAAATTATCTAAAGTCAAAATTAGGAGAAGATAATTTTAGTATGAATGTTTGAACAGGAATCCAAAATGCTTCTATAGGAAGACTAAACCTTAAGATTACTTTTCCTGAAATTGTTTTCACAGAGATGGGAGGTGGCAGAAATACTGCAAACTGCTCACCTCTTAACTGGTTTGTGGAATTTTTATCCAGAGTAGAGATGATGTTAAGAAAACACACACACTAAGCCCAGCATTACATGAAAATAATAAATGAAAGCCATTAACCTGCATTCTATAAGGGACTGCTCAAAGTCTTCAGTGACATTAAAGTTCTACTGCTTTAAATATTATGCTGAACGTCAGGGTCACTGCCTGGCGTTCATTCAGCCCTCTGTTATACAGACTTGCAGACATGCTCATATTAGAGGATATTTTTACCTAAATGCCAGACCCTGAACTACTTTCTTCTTTCCTCCAAAATCAGGTTAAAGTGGGGGTATTAAGTTAGACCTGAAGAACAACTTCCCATGGAAAGTTTTGAGAAAAACAATGTACCACAAAGATACTTTTGAAACTTCCTCCTTTATCTCCCCCCACCCCAAATTTTGTGATTATACAAGTAATACATGCTCACTGTGACACTATGCAAGTGAACAAAAATACATACAGGATTGAGGAGGGAAGCAAAACTTTTGATGCATACAAAAAGAAACTGGGAGGAAATATGCCACAATAGTAATGGTAGCTTTCCCTGAGCATGGAATAATGAGTGGATTTTTTTCTACTTACTTTAAAGAAAAAAAGATAAATAGCCAAGCTCTCCAAAGCCAGGGGAAGTGACAGCACTCTCGGACCTAGTATTCTTAGACCGAAACCCAAGGAAGCTGGTGGTCCAGACAGCATTCCCAATGGAAAACATCCATGCATTCGGTAGAATATATAAATTCAGGACCCTATCTGAAAAGCATGGGCAAGACATAAAACATTCATTTCTATAAAAATTGAAACAATTTATCTTCCATTCTTGAGCAGATGGGAGGGTAAATTGAGGTTGATTTTTTTTTTTCACCCGGTTGGTCTTGCTGCAGGAAATATGAGTGTTCCCACCTCCGGCCCTGTTTAAAATAAGTCTCTTGGTGCCGTGACTGGACTCATCAGTGAGAACACAGTGGTGTGTGTACCCTCTTCTGGGGGGTGGGAAGTACTGTAGGGGGACTGCAGATGCTTGTCCCAGGGGGTGGGGGGAGGATGGGATAGAGATGTGTCCCCATAGTCCTGGGGGAGGAGGGTGTAGAGAAGCAGATGGGTAACCTCTCATCAGCATCTGATCACAGATGTCCAGACTGTCATATGCTCTTCTCACTGTGCTCTCTCTGAAGTGTGAATTTACCTGAGTGACTGCCACTACTCACCTGCACTATAAAGCCTGGCCATCAGCCATGTGACCTTGAACAAGTGTCTTCACCTTGCTGCCCCCCTATTTCCCAATCAGTAAAATGCAGGCATCCTTTAGGATGTACTCAGCCTCTAGTCTACAAACTAGTTCTTATTTTCATTGGAGAGGATGGTCCTCTGGTAAGTGATGCCCTTCCGAGGAGTCTGGAGATACCACATCTTGCTTGGGAAGGGCTCTGAGTCTGACTGTACTTCAGAGTCAATGGGGGCCCTCTCCCAGACCTATGAATTTAAAAGCTATGGAGGCAGGTCGGAAATCAGTATTTTTAAATAAGCTCCAAGCTGATTCTTAAGTGTTTGCTCTATGAATTGGCCTCAGGGAGTCACATTGACTAGGGCAGTTTTGCTCTTGTGTCGTCCTGAGTAACCAGGAAGGTTAAGAGGGAGCAAAGGGCATCGCCTAAGATGACACAGCCAGGGTTGGCACTAGCTCATCAAGTGTCTGTGCAAATTAGGAAAAAGTGCCCATCACCACACATACAGCCTTTGTCAGAGTTCCCCTGCCCGCAGGGGTGCACATGAACTAGGTTAGGCTCTCACTTGCCTTCCCAGCCAAATGTCTATCTGCCATGAACGGAGTGTAACTCTGTGCTAGCTGACTGACCACACTTTTTGTGAAAATGGGTCAAGTTAAACACGTTTTCACTTGAGCAAAACTGCCCTAGTCAATGTGACTTCCTGAGGCCAATTCATAGAGCAGAGAACAAAGTGTGGAGTTTCCCAGAGCCACCTGGGTGACCTGAGCCCATGAAGCAAGGCAAGGAGGCCCCAGTAGGGGGAGCTCCATTGCCCATCCCTCAGTTCCTGCCTGATCACCAGGGAGGGTCTGCTCTCCTTCTATGCCCCAAAGTTTCAGCTGGAATGAGGCAACAGCAGGGGCTTCTGTAGAGAGGTGAACCTGGGGACTCGAGGTTGAATTCTAAGAGCTTCCTTCATTTTGAAATTGAAATTGGTGGGATAAAGGCACACTTCTCTTCCTACAGGAGTTCATTTACATGAACTCCTGTAGGAAGAGAAGGAGATGGGAGGAAAAAAAAAGGGAGGAAAGAAAAGAAGAATGAGAAATAAAGGGACATATAAATACACCAGAAACCCTTGTTAGGAATAAGTTAGGAATCATAAGAAAAAGTGACACACACACACATGTGAACACACACATACACAAACACACAGAAACAGAGGAAAGGAGAATAAAAAGAGCTAATGAGGAGATAATCCCATTTGGGTATGGCATGGCAATGACCAGAGCTGGGCATGGACAATCAGGTCGGTTGCCTGTGGGGGTGGAGGGTGCCCTGAGATAAAGGGGCAGCAGTAGGCTGGCCAGCAAATCTTGTCTGAGGGGCTGGAGCAAGATGAGTGGCATCAGTGACACGGGCATGTGGGCAGGGGAATAAAAGCCAGATAATGAGCTAGAAATGAGGAAAGGAAAGTCAGAAAATGTCATCTGTCACATAGAACTGTCTGCCTCCATCTGAGTCACATTTGAAGAGAAGGGGCAGGTCACAGAAGGCCAAACACTGTCCAAGACCAAGCTGGGCATCCGAGTAAGGGCTCAGCATTCTCATCACTGGCCTACAATGGCTCAGCATTTGCACTTTGATTGGAAGCTCCTGTTCATTTTTAGGTGGCCAGGAGAAGCGAGGATGAGCTTGGGATCATTTTGAATAATCCGTGGAAGCTGATCTCTGCTCAATCCCCAGTACTCGAGGCAAAGGCACCCTGCCCAGGGGCACTGACCACTGTTCTGTGAGCAGACTATAGGGAAATGTCAGGGGTCATCATTCAGGCCTAAATAGAACCACCTCCTGCCAAGCATGCATTCTGAGCAAGACAGAGAGACTGAGGCGACCATGACAAACACCATCTCGCTCTCAGGTAGAAGAGAAAACTAAACTCCGTGGTGGGACACTGGCTCCACATACACAGTTAGAATCCCTAAGCAGTCATTCTTGGGGGACGGAAGGGTGAGCAGCAGGGAGGAGCTGCAGAAGCAGGACAGAATGATTAAGATCCTGGGACAATGGAAAGGACATATTCAGGCAGCGTGGGCTGTGTCTGTGTGTATATATATGTGCATACGTGTGTGTGCACCTGCGTCCATGTGTGTGCATGCGCACTAATCTGGAGACGTCATGGAAATTGTGTTGCCTCCTGAGTAGGCAGTGTGAGGAGGAGGTGTGCTGATGAGCAGGGCCATTCCTGACATCAGCTCCTAACACCTTGGAGAAATACCTGTTCATTTCCCACAGTAGGGCCCTCCTCCTCTCATGAATTATCGCTCTATCACCAACCTTCAGCACGGAAAGTGAGTGATATTCGATAGGTCTCTCGGGCGGAATCTCCTTGGAGCTGCCCTCTGTATCGGAGATGCCAGAATAAGAAATCAGACTATTATTTACCGGGAATCTTCACATGCATGAATTTAATCTAATACTGGTGTTCTGGAAAATGTTATCTAGAGGCCCTTGGGTACACTTTTAATTTAACAAAAAACCACTAGTATAGTCTTCCTTAATATTCTCTAAAGTAGCTAAATAAATTTGTTTTTCCTCCTCCAATATTTTCATATCAATCAATCTCTTTTGCCTCCTCCACCCTCATTTATTGTTTTCACTTCTCATCTGTGAAAATTTTCAATTTGTCCTTGTTGCTCTAGCAAACAAATATCAAAGAGACCCTAACTGGCCCTGGCTGTGTGTACGCAACCACGGAGATGGGAGACCGAGGTGCTGTTCAGTGAATTCACGCAGGTTAGACAGACACATGGCAAAGCCCAGGCTGGGGTAGGACCCTTCTTTCATCCTGGGCCCTCTGTCAGGCAGCAGAGTTGCCAGGTTGCTGTGGCTGGAAATAATTTTGTTGCCAACTTCATGGACCAAGGATGTAACTTCAAGCAGGCATGTTCTTTTAATACTCACGAGAAATCTGTCACCCATGACTTTATTACATCCTTTTGAAGCTATTTTTCCTTTTAGTGAATAGGAGCTTCTTGTGTAAGGAGCTCAGTGACTTTATAATCTTCCACCTGAATCCTATCACCTGGGTGAGCTACAGTGACTGGCTCCCCACCCAGATACCAATGTGAATGCCTCACCCTCCTCACTTCTCCTTGGCCATTTTTGGCAGAACGAGAGTCAGCAAAAATGGTTGCAACCCCCTTGATTCACATGCCTTGCACATATGGTTCCCAATTCTGTCATTATTTGCTATTTTGTCTTGAAAAACTTTATCTACAGGATAATTTTAGGTCTATGCTTTACTTATAGAATCCAGATCAATAAAAATTTAGATAGTCTCAAGAGATTTTATATATGTTTACTGTAGTTTTTGTTTTCTTTTCAGGATTAAATTATTTTGAGGGGTTCAGAAATACAATGTAAGAAAATGCCCAACCAAATATACAGACACCTTGGAACTTCTCCATCCTGCTACCAATTCTAGAGGACTATGCCCCGAGCATCAATGTCCAAGAGCAAGAGCTTGTGGAGATCTAGTCCTCCCCACCTTCTCAGCCTCTCCTGTCTCTGTAAACTGCACTCTTAAGCTACATTGAGCTGTTTACTTGCCATTCATGAAAAACCATGCTGCTTCTCTCTCCCTGCCTTAACATAGGCTGTTCCCTCGGCCTAGCACTACCTTTGTTTCCATTAAATAGAAGACTTCAAAATCTAACTTCTCCATGAAGCCCATTCCAGATTCTCCCACCTCACATAAGTCACCCCTGAAGCCATAATCCCACAGACCTTTGCTCGCCTTTAACAGATCTTATAATTCACTGTACTTTTTTCTTATGTGCCCATTTATCTAGATACTAGTTCTTCTCCAGCATACAACACATCTTTCTTCTTATAATTAGAAATCTAGCTTATCCATGGCTACAATAGGTAATGAAATGAATGTGTGCTAAAAACATGAATGAGCGAGAGAATAAATGGTGTGTACTGGTGAAAGGCTTTCTATAAACAAACCAGTTTGTGCGCGCACACACACATGCATACACATGCATTCACATGCACACACACAGACCCACATGCGGGTCCAGATAAACCGGAGCATGAGGCAGAGGCTGGATAAAGGTGCAACTCCTCTGCCTCATCCTATCTAATAAAAGAGTAATATGCAAATTGACTGTCACTCCAACACTCAAGATGGCTGCCCCCATGTGGTCAAAGATGGCTTCCCCCATGTGAACACAAGATGGCCGCCACAAGATGGCCAGCAGGGGAGGGCAGTTGGGAGGGACCAGGCCTGCAAGGGAGGGCAGTTGGGGGTGATCAGGCCAGCAGGGGAGGGCAGTTGGGAGGGACCAGGCCTGCAAGGGAGGGCAGTTGGGGGCGATCAAGCCTACAGGGGAAGGCAGTTATGGGTAACCAGGCTGGCAGAGGAGGGAAGTTGGGGGCGACCAGGCCTGCAGGGAAGGGCAGTTGGGGTGACCAGGCCTGTAGGGGAGGGCAGTTAGGGGCAATCAGTCTGGCAGGGGAGCAGTTAGGCATCAATTAGGCTGGCAGGGGAGTGATTAAGGGGTGATCAGGCCGGCAGGTAGAAGCAGTTAGGGGCAATCAGGAAGGCAGGCAAGCGATCAGTTGGGAGCCAGCATTCCTGGATTGTGAGAGGGATTTCCGACTGTCCGTCTAGGCCCGATCTCAGTAGGATCAGGCCTAAACGGGCAGTCAGACATCCCTCGAGGGGTCCCAGATTGGAGAGGGTGCAGGCTGGGCTGAGGGACACCCTAACCCCCCCCCATGCACGAATTTCATGCACCAGGCCTCTAGTTTGTAATATTTTTGTATTAGTGTCCTCGATCAATTTTCCTCCTTGTCTGAAAGTCATGAATGCTTATTGCTATCTTTCCCTAGGTATATTAACTAAGATTTTTCCCAAGGGAATTCCTTTGAACTATTACTAGCCTAGGATCTGCCAGTTCTCAAAAAAATGTTCAGCTGTTTTAATGTACACAATCCAAGAATACTAAGTGAAAACATAAATACTCACACATGCTGCTTCCCTCCACCTTCTGGAACATTAAGTAAAATATTCAGGAAAAAGAGGCCTATCATTGATTTTCCCATCATACCCCAATACGTATCATTAGTTGGCAATCTGTCAGGCAGTTATCAAGTCAGGTGACAGTCTTCCCCTTCAAATCAATTTAGATTACTTTTGTAAGAATCATTTAAGGAAGCGTGGCATCGGGTCTCTGATTTAAATAAAGATGTATGACATCTTCCACTTTTCATTTATCTTGTCATTTTATGAGGAAAATGCAGTCATCTGTCTGGCACTATTTTATATACACATAAACTCATGCTGCTTATCACTCCTGGTTCCATTATTCTGAAGATAGTCACCCCCCGCCCCCAACAGTTGCTCCATTATTTTATTAGTGTCCAAAATGAGACCTCGTAGACAGTGATGATCAGAGAATAATGGGAATTAGAGATGGAAATGACAGATTAGGTCTCCTTGTCTGTTTCCTGAGGCTAATGTTCCTGTCAGTCAGTACCTCAGTGCTTTAGCCTGTCTTATTTTAAATGACACCAACGTGGGGCTTCCGCCATTTCCCTGGAGGCTTTTGTCTACATCCTAAAGACTGTCTCTACACACAGCCAGAGGGAACAACAAAGCCGTGTGCAATTACCAAGTGAGGTCAGGCCCATCCGCACATGATTTGTCTACAAGGCAAGGGATGTGGAGGCTTGAGTCATTAGCCACCAAATCCAATCACTGCGGAGAGCCAGCATGGATCATGCAGTGCAGAAAGCGAAATGACATTTTGCCATTGTTTTCTTCAGTAAGAAGTTTGCAGGCTAAGAGATAGAGAGCTGGTTATCCATCACCCTTTACAATATTTTACTCAATAAGAATCACAGTCAACTGAAATTCTAGCCTTCCCATAAGCAAAAAGTCTGGCTCCCCAGAAGCTATGCAAACATTTCAGAGACCCTCTTTATTCAGACCTTAATGGACATCTGCTAGCCTCCTGGCCAGTCCTTCCACAACAAGCCACCTCATCTGCATTTACCCTCCTACAAACACCTTCATCTGACTTTTGTGGATGGCCTCTCTGACAGGATCTCAAGTTCAATTGAAAAGGAACAATCCCTCAATTTCACTAACAGAAACATTTCATGGCATTCTGACTTCCCCAGGCTTTCTGACCCGTGACTCAGAGTTCCTTTCTCTACCTTCATTCTCTCTTGTCCTTATCCCTCAACCTCAACCCGTTCCAGAACATTTGCCCTCTCCTAACATCTACGGGCATCTATCATGCCCTGACTTAGTCATCAGCTGGCCAACTTCTCCGCGTTGAGTTCTATCCCTTCATCATAAATCATTCCCCTGGGCTCTTCAATCATTTTTATTGCTCTTCTCCAAACTCTCACCCATTTGTCTCCATATTTATTGCTCTGAGAGTCCAGAACTACATCTAATATTCTAGGCTTGGTCTCGTCGGCATCACACAGAGGGGGCACAGTGCCCTGCGGCAATGAGTGACATGATGGTGGCTTCTTTTCTCCACCCTGTCCTGCAGCAAACACATTTCTAATCTGCACTCCAAGCAATCACTCCGAGATAGCTTTTGCCTTGATTTCTCTTTAGTTTTCCCTGGTTCCATTGATTGTTGTTATTAGTTAGTTTTTATTAGTTAGTGTTTCTCCTTGCTCTCCTCCACAACCCAGCCAATGCAGAAAGCAAGCTCACAGCACCCAAAACAAAACACAAATATGCTCTCAAAAAGCAATAGGAGGAGGACAATGGTGATGGTTGCACTATAATGTGAATGTACATAATGTCACTAAATTGTACACTGAGAAATGGTTAAAATGGTGAAATTGATATTATGTATATTTTATCACAATAAAAATTCATAGAAAAAAAGAAAGATGCAATAGGCAAGGTAACTTTTTTATCCCAGTCACGTGTTCTTGGGGGAAAGCAAAGGTCTCACAGAGAATTGTTAACTGGGGATCAGGCAAAGAATACTATTACTCAACACCAAGCACACCCTGTGTCCTTGCAATGCGCCCTTGCTGATAGTCCCCAGGAAAACAAGTTTCCACTCAGGTCACTCTCACAAAGCTCGCCAAGCCTGGGAGAGCTATATGGGAGTCCGTGTGGCTTCATGTCCCTCCAACCAAATCAGCAGCTACATTCTGCCAGTGGGATCCTTGTGGCTGGCAGCGCTATTACAAGGAGGAGAGGGACAGCTTGACTTTCAAATCCCAGCTGAGGGCTGTGAGTCAGAGACGTCATCTCTGAATTTGTCAATGGAAAAAAGCTGATAGGGACATCACTAAGATGGTATAATATGGAAACACAGCAGGACATTTTTATCCGTTCGCTGTTCAGAATATAACCACCCTTTAGCTCTGTCTCCCTACATGTGGTGGCTTCACATCAGGCCTGTGTGACAGAGTGGTGACATCTGGGGACTGGCTACTGTGCCATCCCCTCACTTACCCCTGGTTGGTCCCCCATTCATTCCGAATGCAAAGGTGCTTGTGTACTGGATCCTTCATGTAACCTTCGTAGCAGAGGCATTCCCCTTAGAGGCAGGGTAAGGAGAGAGAAAAAGAAACATAAGGGAATTGATTAACATGTCTGTGTTGGGGAAAATTAATATGAGACAATCAAACTTGGACTCTACAGTGGCATGGATGAGACCATTAATTCCCATGATGTCATATATTCAGTCTCCACCACCCACATGAATTAACACACCACCCATCCCTCCATGTTCCACCACGTGATAATGTTCACTACCAGAGAGATCTAACATTTACAAAGGACCCGTCATACGTATCTTGTAAACACAAAACCCAGGAACTCTTTGAGCAGAGGGACTTGTTCATATTTATTTCCTCAGTGCCCATTACTAGTATACTGCCAGACATACTTTAGACTATCAGTAAATGTTTAAAGAGTGCATAGTGAGTTATTTCATCAAACATTTCTAAGAATCTTGAAAAGTAGGTATTATTGGCTATGCTATACAGATGGGGGAAACTGAGGCTCAGAAAATTAAGGGACCTGGAGACAGCTTGTAAATGGCAGAGTTAATACTTCAATCTATGTCTGTCTGACTCCAGGCCTATTTTCCCATCATGCCATGCTGCAGGCCCACAGGACAACTACTATAAGGAGGCCACTTAAACTAATTATGGTTTTATAGGGACTCTGGGTTTTAGTTTTTAAGTGAAAAAAATATAATCTTCTTTGCTGCTAAACAGAAGGCTCACTCACAATTCTGTATTTGTTTAGGATATTACTATGTTTCATTATCATTAGTTACCCCATTAGTATACCAAGAGGCCTACAATCCCCATAAAATTGTATGCTAAATTGCATATATATGTATGTGCATCTTCCCGCCAAATATTTCATAACTTTCATCAGTATATCCAAGAGCCCCACAAGATTAAGAGCCATTGCTCTGCTTAGCCCTGATCTTGAATATTGTTGCTGCTTCCTCATATTAATAATTCCTTATGCAATGCTATGAATTCCTACACTACAGAGAACAGTTCCACTAAAGCACTTGCACTAACTCTTTTACAGGCTGGTTATTTCATTTGTAGGGTGTGATTTCCTGAAATGTGTAAATAATAAAGGGGCTATGCCCTAAGGAGACCAGGGTCCTACAGTTTATCTCCCTTTTAAGGACACACTTAACAAGGATATTGATAGAATAATGGCTTTGAGTGATCTTTTCTTTTTTCAAAGACAAAAAACAAGGCAAATGAAGTGTTGAGGAAAGGGGCTGAGTAAGTTCTGAGCAGGTTGTTTACAGGATCTTAGCTCAACCATTCATTTCAAGATTGACCTATAAGTCACTGTACATCAGCTCCTCACTCCCAGATGGCAGGCATTTTCTTCCCCCACACCTGCTCAAGGTGCTGAGGGGTGCAGTGAAAATGAGTCACTTCTTAGTGGGGAGTCAACAGAGACCATCAGGATAGTAACTTTGTCTCCTATATGGCAAATTCAGGCTTAAAATTAGATAGCTGATAAGGCTTTCAGATGAAGGCTGTTTGCATTAATTCCAAAGAAAGCATGAACTCTAGGCTATAAGCTACACAAGGGCAAGACAAGGTTAGCTTTCCCCCACATGAGTAGGACTTTTATAAATACTATGGAATGGAAAATAATGAAATTAATTAATTTGCCCTAAATTTATAGATAACACCACCATCACCTCAGCCAAGATGCAGATTTCTAAGCCAGTTAATGGGTCTAGGGCCCAGCTATGCTTCTCCCTGAAGGATATCATTTCTCAACTGTCCTCGTGGACATTAGACAGAAGATGATATTAAAAATGAGAGGTAACCTCGAAAGGCTGTCAAATCCATTACTGTACTCTGACTCTTAGAATGGCCTTGGTTGGATACCTTGCCTAGAATTAAGGACTGACAAAAAAGGGAGTCCTTCTTCTACATTTGATATCTAGTTACCACAAAACATGTAAAAGTAAGTGCAGTAACAACTCAGAGTTCAAGCAGAGCCTGATTTTCCTAATGATGCCAATACCTACCATTTGTAGGCACATCTACCTTTCTCAAATTGCCTTCATAGTCATTATCTCCTTATGTGGTTTCCTTCACTCACTCCTATGTGGGGACACACTGCTGACAACAGATAAAGCTTTTCTCCATATAATGGCATATGCAGCTCAAAATCAGAGCAACAGAGACATGTTCAAACACATCAGGATAGAGTTTGAGGATATCCAAAATCTGCCTCTCAAATGATCCTCATTTCCAGAACCCTCCAAACTTTCCTCTTCTGTATCCCTCCTCAGAACCAGTTTGGCTATCTACACTGTAGGGAGATCAGACTCGATAAGGAAAGTTGCTATGGCAACCAACTGCAAAATCTTGACTTTAAGAGGGTTGTCGTGCAAGCACAAGCTCCGACTGTTAGCTGTGAATTTTAAAGACCCCCACAAGGATATTGGATGCCCTCCTAAGCTAGAAGTGTTACAGTCTCTGCATTTGTTGTGGCAGATGGCGGGAAACACATGACGTGCTGACTCTGTGGCAGTGTACATAGGATCCAATGAAAAGAGGTGGCACTGCCACAAATATGTATCCAAACAGGATGGATGCACTCACAGGCAACCACACCACCAGAGGGCAGAAGCCCACCAGGAGGTGATCTGTGCGCCACCTGGAGATGGCCACAATGATTTGTGCTCAGTACCCTGAAGGCTGACACCTCGAGGGACTTTGTATGATGGATAACAGCTTTATCATTTCCTGCTTACAGTTGAGGACGGAGGCACAAATCTCATGGAAGGATTAGAGAAAGACCGTATAGCTAGGGCTCCTCAGACATGACTGGGTTCACCACACATTCTCCGTGAATTAGATACAGAGCAAAGCTAAAGTTCTGAGTTCCCTCTCTCCTTCAGGTATATGACGGCTTTCATGAGATGAAATTGGGTGTGCTTTATCTAAAAAGGGAAATCCTTGCAAGACATCTGGTCTTGGGTAATATCTAACTGCCTGATCTCCTTCCTTGTGGAGATACCAGGCAAAAGCCAGGCCCAGAATCAAAAAAACCTCATGTGACTCTGGGAGGCCAGACAGAGGGCAATGAGCCCAACGTACATCCTGAAGCCAGGTGCTTTAATCACACCACGAAAGGGAGTACGTAGTGAGCAGGCCCTCTAGGTGACAGGGACAAAATGAAGGCTGTGCTACCCGACCAAATTGGGTTCAAAAACTAGAGAAAGCTAGAGGAAGGTAGGCGGTGGCTCAGAGCACAGAAAGAGGAGGGCTAGGTTGAGTCTGGAAAATTGGTCCAATGGCTTCACCAGATTTTACACATTTCTGCATGGTGGGAACTGGCTTATGGAAAGATCTGGGACAAAAGAAATTTGGGGACACATCTTGGGTGGTGATTACAACTTGATTGAGCTTAGAAGGCTGTGCTCCTGGCAGACCATAAGCCTACACATCTTGAAATGTGGCCAGGATTGATGGGGGCTGTGAAATTAAGCAGGTGTGTGAAGTTTTTGCAGCTGTCCACACGGCAGAACTGAGGCCAGGAAGGGAGTGCAGAGAAAGGTCACCAAAATCAGTTGGTCTGTGTTTCCATCAAAAAATAATCAAATAAACCTACAACCACAACAAAACCCTTAGAAAGTAGAGGAAAAGTCAACCTTTAGCTGGATCTAGCTGGGCGTTAAGCCTTACGACCTTACTGCTTGCTATTAGCCCAATTTGAGCAGAGACACATCTAGGATTCCAGATTTGGAAGGACCTGGAGAGAACATCAATGTGCAGTTGGCAAAGGGCTTCTAGGCTACATTACGCCCCCCACCCCTAATAGCATGGCCGCTAGAATGGCAAAGAAAGGCTGGAATGGAAAACAGATTAGCAAATGGCCTCAGCCCAGGTTCTCCCATAGACTCCAGAAGCATCTTCACAAAATCTATGAAACCACCCTCAATAAATTGGGTGGGAATGATATAAAGGGTCACACAACAATGCTCCTTCTTGTTCTATCATTTCCTCTTTCTGGTATATTAGTTTTCCATAACTGCCATAAACATTACCATAAACTTAGTGGCTTAAAACAACATAAATATATTATTTTGCAGTTCTGTAGGTCAGAAGTCTGACATGAGTCTCACAGGGCTAAAATCAAGTTGTCTAAAGGTTGTTTTTGGAGGCATTAGGGGAGAATCTGTTTTCTTGCCTTTCTCACTGTATAGAGGGTGCCCAGATTCTCTGGTTCATGCCACTTCCCTCCATCTTCAAAGCCAGCGATGGCTGGTAGGGTCCTGCCAGTATCACATCATCTGGTCTCCTCTTCTGCCTCCCTCTCCCAGTTTTAAGGACCCTTGTGATGACATTGGCAGTATTTTAAAGGCAGTTGTTTAGTAATCTCAATTCCATGAGCAACTTCAATTCATCTTTTCCATGTAACATACCCCATTCACAGGTTCTAGAGGTTAGGATGTGGACATTTCTGGGGACCCCTTACCCTGCCACACCTGGTATTCAGACCACTGTGCAAGTGATGAGTAAACACATGCCTAACTTTGGAAGACTTTGGAAGGATGCCCAAGGAAAGCTCCAGGCCCCAGAGGTGGCTCCTTTGCAGAGACTGAGTGCCTATTTGTGTGTATGAAGAAGTATTCATGTGCACTTGCCCAGTTCCACCCATTCCCATGGGCGGACCCCTCAACATGGCTGGGAAAGCACATGTCCCAACACTATGACATTTCCCAGTAAGTGAGCTGGAGGATTGCAAAAATAACGTCAACTTGACTTGCAGCCAATTCCCACACTCAGCTTGTTGGAGAAAGGCTCTAGGATAGAGTGTGGGAGGCGATAAAATTTCTTGCTGATGAGCATGTGGGATGACCACATCATCCCATGTGCCCAGAGAAGTAAGGCAGAAAGAGGGAGCGTTTCTAATTCTAGCATTAATGAAAATAAAAGTCTCCGCACCATCATTTCTCAGCTGCTAACCCAAATGAAGACTCTGTGCCTCAGCTCTGTTGTGGGGTTTTGGTTCTTATTTTTAGTCTCCCTCCAAGGCTTTCCAGTTGGAAATCCATTAATTGTCATGGATACTGGGAAGCCATTAGCAGGGGAACTGACCCAAAGTCAGTTTCAGCAAGGACTGGAAGTGAGACATCTGGGAGACACCGAAGATGGGATGGCAGCCTCCCTGTGGACATTCAGCTTCCTGAGCTCCTGGCTAAGGAAGCAGTGATACTCAGTAATGGTGTTGCGTATAAGTTTTGAATGACAAGTTTGCTGGATCTGACATGTCTGGGAAATTGACCAGCCCTTTATAATCCCACATTTGCTCTGCTTTCACGATGGATAGAGCGCAGACTCTGCCAAGGGTCACTGTGGGACTTTGGACAAGTCATGTGCCTTCTTGGGGAATTTAAGCATTGATCTAAAGGAGGCAGTTTATCTCTGAAACCCCTCCAAGCTGCAAACGCTGATCCCTTCTTTCCACATGTAATTAGTGCTTTCTGTTCTTAGAAACCTCAGAAGCTTCCAAGGCCTTCTGACAATTATGCTTCTCGCAGACGTGAGTTTAACAACTGAGACTGTCCCAGGTTCTCATCATTCAAGTCAGCAGGGGAATAGAGACTAGCTCACTGCATGGAGAGACCCCCCACCTCTAAGTTGACTTTTTTTTTTCTTTCTCCCAAGCACAATGGATTTGGGCCTGGTGCACAGCCCATCTGTTTGGTTTGGTGTTTGCCTGATGGCGTGGGAAGAGCAGCAAGTAAGCACAGCCTTAGATACCAGATGTTCAAAATGCTGTACTTTCTCCTCCATATGGGGGCCTGGAATCTGCAATGGGCCTACGTGAAAACTTTTAGACCTAAGAAGGTGAACTTTAGATGTTGCAGTGACCATTACCCGCCTCAAGACATAGAGTAATCTATATATAAAGCCTAATAGGCAAAGTGTCCCCTCAGGAGTTTGTCGCTTGCTATGATGTGCGCTGACCACCACGGAGCAGCACGGAACGAAGGAAGGCTCCAGCCAGTAGCCGGAAGGCCCTGATCCCTGATCGGCCCTGATCGCCTGCCAGGCCTAGGGACCCTACCCATTCATGAATTTCATGCACTGGGCCTCTAGTGGACTATAACAGAAGTAAGGGCTAAATGGACCTCCTGTACTCAACCTCCATCCTAGCATCTAAAAAAAGATGCATATTAGGTGTGCATGTGTGCGTGTGTGTGTGTGCGCGCGCACGCACATGTGTAGGAGGGGCTGTATGTGAGGAATTGGCCCTTGGCTCCAGCAACATTTCCCTTGAAGGTTTTAGTCGTCCCTACATCCCTTTCCTTTGTTCTAAGGCATCAGACTACTTCTCTGGGAAGGATCTATTTCTGGTCCTGAATCTACTGGAAACAGATCTTATAGAGATGACTGTAGACACC
The DNA here is from genome assembly GCF_951640355.1 of Cnephaeus nilssonii. Lineage (NCBI taxonomy): Eukaryota > Metazoa > Chordata > Mammalia > Chiroptera > Vespertilionidae > Cnephaeus > Cnephaeus nilssonii. The sequence goes on from NC_137092.1 coordinate 20,951,976, forward strand.
TCCTTCCATAGTGAAATGCAAAGCCTCCTGGAAGGAGGGACCCATACTGCTGGACATCTTGGCACTTAAGAAGCACTGAGGTCCTGGTGTATGACGCTGAATGTGGACCCTCTCTCAGTGAAGCCCCTGCCCAATTTGATGATATAACACCTGAAAGATGTCTATACCCTTTGGCCCAGTAATCCCTCTTCTAAGATTTATTGGGAGAAATTAACTTCAAATGTATCCTGAATTTATGTGGAAAGATAGTCAGTTTAGTAGTATTTATATAAATTAAAAATTTTAAGCATCCTAATTGTCAAATAATAAGAGAATTATTTAAATGAGCATTAATATGCACACACATTGGGATAGCAAATGGCCATTAAAAGTTATACTACTGAGGATTATTTAATGTTCTGGAAAACTCTCATGGTAGAATAAGTAAAGAAGAATAAAGAAAACGCGACTGGACTTAGTGTGCTTGCAAGCCTCTAAATATCATGCATAAACAAAAGATAGAAGAGGGGATATGAAAATTTTAAAATGATTTCTGCAGGAGACTGAATTATAGATGATTATAACTTTCTTCTATAAGCTTTGCTAGATTTTTCCAAATTTTCTACAATAAACAAGCATAAGAAATCTAGCCCTAGTATTGGATATCCCAACTGGATGGCTAATGCGCTGTGAATGTCATCCCAAACTGATCTGTGTGGCCAGGGGCCACAATTAGGATGCTTTCCGGGCTTCTGCCAGAAGATGACCCCACCTTTGAAGCCAACATGCTCAGGGGCCCACCATGCTGGCAGCTCAAACGGTCTAGGCTCCCATTGCAATGGGATAATTGGGAGGGACTGCCTAGGTTTCAAGGGGGTGATTGCAAGAGGCATGATCTCTGACAGTTACCCGCTGCCCGGCGCTCCCGCCTACCAGTTTCGGGGTCACATTGGTGTTCACAGGGGTCCAGGAGCCGCCGGGCACAGAGGTCCATGGCCCACGGCCCACTGGAGTTCTGTTGAGAGAAGAGGACCACCTGGGCAGGGTTCAGCCAGTCACTGGCATCCAGCTGGCTCCCTTCCAGCAAGATGAAGCGGCTCCCTGCAGGGGAGAGAGAGGAGGCATGCCGTGTGTGCACACAACACATACACACCAATAAAAACATACATACACACAACACACACAAGCACACACACAAATAGAACACACTCATACACAGAGAAACACACAGAAGCACACACAAAAATAAACACACATATACACACAAACACACACATATACACACACAAAACATATCCACACAGAAATACATACACACAAACATACATATACACATAAACACACACAAGAAACACACACATGCATGCAAGCACACACACACAAATACATACACACACAGTTCAGATTAGCCCCAGTCCAAGGCCATTCCTCCTACTATTCTGGGCCACCATGAGCTGGTACCCAAGAAAGGTACCAGCAGATGGAGGCTAGGCCACCCCTTGGATATCCCACTGCATTGTCTCCTGCTGCCTTGCCCCAGGTCATGCCCACTAGGGTGGACCTACAGGATACAGGGGCAGAGCATCTCTGTGATGGTCGTGGCGCTGCTCCATCAGACCTGGCCACAGGCACTGGCACTCATCCAAGGACAAGGACCTGCTGCCTGTCTTCACTGGTCATTAAAGAGCAGGCCCCCTGACAGTGGGAACAGTCCCCATTGGTTTTCAGCCTTCCAGCAACCAAGAAAACAGATTCTAGCAAGTCACTCAGGTGCCCTGGCCTGAACTAATACGGGGGCTCTCAGAACCTATATCACTCCTTCATTATATTGGAGTTTGATGGATTAAATTGTTGCTATGGAGTTCTAGGCTTATGATAAGTTACTATAATTAAGAATTTCTCACCAGGGCACATCAAACTGAGGCACTGCAGCCGAGACCGGTTTGGCTCAGTGGATAGAGCGTTGGCCTGCGGACTGAAAGGTCCCAGGTTCGATTACGGTCAAGGGCATGTGCCTTGGTTGCGGGCACATCCCCGGTGGGGGGTGTGCGGGAGGCAGCTGATCGATGTTTCTCTCTCATCGATGTTTCTGACACTCTGTCCCTCTCTCTTCCTCTCTGTGAAAAATCAATAAAATATATTTAAAACAAAACAAAAAAAAAAAAACTGAGGCACTGCTGATTCAGAAACACCTCTGCTTCACTACTCAGCTTCTCCCCTCTCAGGGGCTACAGGAATCTGTATCAACCTACCTGATCTGGGATGCTCTGCATTTCTCTACCAAGATGGGAGCTACTGACAAACAACAGAAATGGGAAACGGAGTGTGCACAGAGAAGAGGTGACCTGTTCAGTTTTTTTAACCTGCTTTTTGATTTCACGTGTGAACAATCCAGTTTTCTCCTAAGCCTTATTTATCTGTGTTTATTTTCCCCCCACCTATAAACATAGGTAACTATAACCACGACCCTGGATACCCTCTTGCCGAACCCAAAACCTTCCTCAGTGGGGAGGAAGTTGCATCTCAGAAGTGGGCTCACCATCAGCGATTAGGTGCTCGGGGACGTGCAGGGTGATTTTGACAACGAGAGGGCAGCTGACATGGGAGGAGCACACCAGGCCGATCACACAGCTGCTGAGGCTGATCAACATCAGGGTGGTCTTATTCACAGGACTTCGGGGAGAGCCCACTGAAAGCAAGACAAGCAAGATACTTGGTGGTAAACATCTTTCAGTGAGAAGCCAACTTAGTCTTTTGCTGCCCAACCCAGCAAACAGGGGAGGCAGCCGGCAAACCTGGGCAGCAGATGTGTGCAGCTGCATGACCTCAGTGACATTCAGCCTCATGGAACACCATGGCATGGGTCAGAATCAGAGGGGACTTGGCCTACTGGTGGCCCTCAGGGTCAACAATGGTCAGTGGTGTGCAAGTCATCTGCAGTCCCCCTGGGCCAGGCTCACAAGAGAAATGATAAAGGAGGAAGTTCTCCCCAGGTCTGCACCTGGCTGAGCTCCAACCACTTGTCCAAGGGTGGCAGGACCCTGCTTGAACTCCCTGCACTTCCCACAGCTGTCCACAGAGGGCACTCTCCCAAATCAGCTCCATCACTTCCCAGTAATTTCCTGAGCTTAAGGAGCTTGCACCTATTTTAATAGGTGGGAGTCCCTGCTCTGTAGGGCATGGGTGGAAGAAACTGAGGCAAATCCACTCTGTATGAGTTGAGGATGTCGCACCCGAAGGCTCTCCCCAGTCACTGGGTTAAGGTCACAAATGGAAGCTCAATGAGAAAATAATGGAGCTGGGGAATGAGTACACTCCCAGTCAGGTGGGGACAGTGATGGGAAGGAGGGGTTTTAGTGTGATTTTTGTTTTAGGTACCAGTGAAGATGATTTCACATGGAGACAGAACAGATGTGGGAAAGGAAGAAAGCAAGGGGAGTTGCCAACAAAATATGTCGGTCCTTTGGACTTGTCTTGTGTTCTGTGTTAATATTTATTACGAATAGAAATAAAAGGCATCTGTGATATCTGAGAATGCTGTTTTATATACTTTTTGAAATTTTGAATATATACTTCCTTTCAATAAATCTATGTGTGCACAGTCACTACCCACTTTATAGGTAAGAATAATAGGTCTCAACGAGATTAACCTCATAGTGACAGTTAACACTAATGAAGTATATTAAGTGTCAGAGACCAGGGCCCAGGGCCTCGTGGCTCATATTACTTGACAATGACCATCTCATGAGGCAGCGCGCGCCGCAGAGGAACAATAAGTTAGAGAGGCCATAGGGCAGGTCCAGGGTCAAGCTGCTACTAGGAGCGGAGCCAGAACAGAGCACAGGCCCAAATGAGTCTAAGCGCTAGGAACAGCCCGATCCCTGGGTCCCTGGCTGCACCATCCTTTATGGGAGCAGGTTCACTAAGTGGGCGCACTGTTCTCTAAGGGGCTGGGAGGCAGAGACTCTGGGGTTGGGGAAAAGCAGGAAGCCTCTGGATCCTCTGCCCCTGGCTACCTGGAGATATTCTACTTAAGCTACTATCCTTTGAGCATGGAGTCTATTTCCCCACACTTACTTACAAATTTGGACTCCAGCCCAAACCAGGCCTGAGTAGCAGAACTACTCCCAGCATGTCCCTCGGGCACTCAAGTGCAAATCCCAAACTGGACTCTCCACTTCCCTTCACCCTTGTTCCCCTTCCTGCTTCATTGCCCAGCCAATGGCACTGTCATCTACTTGGTTTCTCAAGTCCTAATACTCTTTCATGTCCAACTCTTCCCACCCTCCCCACCACCAATGACACTAAATCATTTTTCATTTTGTGTTCAGACTTTCCTTAGTCCCCATTGCTCCCTCCCTGCTTATACTTATCACCTCACACCTGGGCAATGGCAACAGCCATCCACTCGCCTCTCATCCCTGCCTCAACCTCCCCCACCCTTACTTACCCCTCCAGGCTGCCCTAGAGGGGACAGGGCAGTGCTCTTTAAAGCCTTAACGACTCCAGCTGAAAGGTCGGGTCCAAGTCCTGTAGTCAAAGCCATGGGCTTTCTTTTGACCTTCCAGCCATCCTTCCTGAGCAAACCACAGCCTGCACCATGAGCTTCACTCTAATAAACTAGTCACTTCTCTCCAACTAGACCCTTATCGTTCATGTCTCTGTGACTTTACACATGTCACTTCCTCCCCCATAGAATGCCATTTCATCACCTTGTCAGCCTGGTCTACACCTACTCTTCAGTCTCAGCTCGAACAACAGCTCCCTGTAAACACTTCCCTGAAATGTTTAAGAACAAATTCTCACTCATTCCTTGTTGCTCCTCTAGCCCTCGGTGCACCCTGCTGTTACAGCTCTTCTCACACAGTGTTATCACTGTTACAGCCACTTGCCACTGCTCTCCTGTGATTGCAGGAATTGGCAAGACATCTTCTTGTCTCTCTAGTTCTTCTGCTTCATCAACCCATCATCCATCTAACTTCAAAATCTCCAGTCATTCCTAGGACCACCAGAACCAGGGCAGACTTGGTAGCATGGCATATGAGTGGTGATCCTGAGTTAGCCAGCCTGTTTCCCTGCTGTATATTCATATCCTGGGTTACAGCTGCCATACTGAAGTACTTCCACTTGCTTGAAAATACCCTTTTCTTTTGTACCTTTAAGGCTTTTTATACGCCACTTTCCTCTATTGGAATGCCCTTACTATAGATTCTCCTCTTTCCATAAATTCTTTATATTGTATACAACCCAGGAGCAATTATTTTCTCCTTTTCATTTTTTTTTTTGCCTCCAATTGCTGCCAGGTAGAATGTACTGTTCTCACTTCTGAGTATTCATTTTCCTTTATTTATATTATTAAATTAAGACTTATCACCATGCCATGTTTTCATGTTTCTACCACCTATCACACTGCCTGACCCATGGCAGGTAGGTTATGAAATTTCTTGCTGGCCTGATTGATGTATCCAGTTCAATTGAACAAACACTTTCAAGCATCTATCACAGGCCAAATCCTCCACTAGGCACTTTGGTAAAATAAATTAGGCATGCCCATCCCTAAGAAGCTTACAGTGTAGTTAGCAGCAATAAATAGTTGACGTGCTAGGAGAGCTTGGTATTTAAAAGAAGTAGTCTTGTCCTGCAGAGAAGCTCACTCTAATTCATTACTATGGTTTTCCTCAAACAGGATTTTATTAAAGCAGAACACATCCTGCTTTTGTATGGCCTGGGCTGACGAGCCCAGGTTAACTATTTCTTATATATAAATATGTAAGGAGGACCAGAGGGCCCCCATTCTCTCCTCAGGGACACTGGGGTATCAGACATTGCATTGCCCAGAGCCCCATTGATCTCTCGAGAAAAATGTTAGGAAGAAGTTTTATACTGATAGTTGCAAAGCCTATGGAAACTGGAGCTGAGGACTTAAAAGGGCTTTCTCCAATCTCTGGAAGAGTGCCCTTAGTACGAAAGGAACTCAAGTGGAGGCAGAAGGAGCCAACATGTAGCTGCCTTTTGAGGGCATTGGTTTTTGGTTGGGGAAAATTCAATTGGGCATAATATAATGTGATGTTACTCAAATATCCTCCGTGGTATCTCAATGGGCCCCTGTCCAAAGTTCTTTAAGATGGAGTGTTGTGGGAACCTGAGGCTGCCCTGTTGAGAATTCTAACAGCAACAACAATAGGAATTTCACAGTGCTTTGCCAGTTAGCAAACAAAAGCACGTTTTAATATAATTCAATCATGACGATTGCCCTGTTGTTAACCTATTTAATACGTGAGGAAACTGAGGCTCAGAGGAATTGTTGTCCTTATCCAATATCACACAGCAAGTAAATGGAGCTGATTGATGCTTGAACCCAGACCTCTCTCAGTAAGGATGATGATGCCCACAAGTCATAAGAAGTAGCAGCCACAGATGCAGTAGCCACACCTGAAGCCACTAAACATCAGGGTGGAGGCAGTGGGTGCATGGAGGGACAACCCTATCAATGCTGAGCAGAATAAATGAACTAACCTGAACCCTGCCAGGGGCGAGAAGGGAATTAGAGACGTGGGCTCCGGTGATTCTACTGGGGAGGGGATTAAAGGGCAAATACCATTACACACATATTTTAGGCCATAAATTGTTCCTTAATTACCCTGCCCATCCCCATCCCTGCCTCACCCAATCCCAAGGCCAGTGTGGCTGGATAAGCAAGGGTACCTACCCTGTCCATTTTTTCACATATAACACACCTTATCAACTTTATTTCCTGTCTCTAAACAGCAAAATATGAGACTCCTGAGGCTTCCAGAAGGAATTGAGAGTCTTCTGACCAAGAAATAGCCTTTCAAACAACTTGGAAACCTGTTTGAGAGTGCCATTATCTGGGAGAGATGAGTCTCCAAAACGGTCCACTCTAGGCTCTTCTTTCTTCCTTACGACACAGCACCACTTAGAGTCCAAGAATCATTGCCGCAAACTGGCTTTGGAGCACTGAGCCCACAACCTAAACCAGCACCTCTGCAGCTCCCTGCCCTCCCCTTCCCAGAGCTCCTCTCCCTCCACTTCGTTCCTCCATGCTTCCTACCTCGACTGCGTCTCCGGCTCCGTGAGGGGTCAGTATAGAAGGTCAGCTGGGGGTCGTTTTCTGTCTCTGTGCCAGAATCCCCTTCAGGGTTCAGGAAGGCGGAACCAGCTGTAATGAACAGGACCATGGCAAAGAACATCTTCAGTCTTGTCTTCATGGCACCACATCATTGGGCAAGTTCAAGATAAAAATCAATAAAAATGAGAGCAGGTTGACTGACAATCTGGGAGGAGTAGCCATGGGAATTGGAGCTTCCTGAGATACAGATTTATTGGAGAAATCAACTTTTATATGACACCAATCACTAAAGCCCTACCTCCACCCAGCCCGTGCTCCTACTAAGGAGGGCTATTGCTGACGGCTACCTGCTGGGCAGGCCCGCAAAGATGGTGGGTGGAAAAGGAAGAAACGGCAACTTCCCTCATTCCAGGTCAGGCTTCTGGTTGATATGAGACTGGATCTATGACTTAAGGGGCATATGTCTAGAAGCCTTAATATCTATAGGATATTATATTTTTCTGGTTCTAGAATTTATATATATTCAATGTGCAGGGAGAAGATAATAAAGAAAAAACACAAAAATATGTAAAGGGAACAACCCTGATGTCCCCTAAATCTTTTAAATCAGAGCAAAGCTGATGTATATCAGTTTTTAACACTTGATGTATATACTCTCTGCCTTTCCTGATAAAAAACAGATGAACATTATTAAATCTCCCCTTAAAAATGGCATTCCACTGCACCTTCTCTTTTATGACCTCACTTTTTCCCAAGTAATAGATGAGAAGCCAACTTTCCATATTAACAGGTACAGATCTCTATTGTCGTCAATGGCTGCGTGGTTGGCCACTGGATAGGAGACAGTGTGCAGGTGGTTAATCAGTTCCCTCTTGATAGACACTGAAGCTATTCCCAATTTTCCTCTCTTTTAAACAATGTGATAAAGAGCCTTTGACACCCACATATGCATATTTGTCCAATTATTTCCTAAGGGTAAATTCTTGCTGATGAAATTACTTGAGCATCAGGTTTGTATATTATTTGAGTTTTTTGGTAACTCATACTCAACAGTCCCCCAGAAAAGACTGCATGAGAGTGGTGGTCGAGGATATTAAGGGCCCTGCCTCCACCAATAGGAAGGAGTCTACCTACACGCCCCAACCTCAGACCAGGTACCTCGTGCCTTGTTGTTTATCCGCTTCCTCTGGCTGCTGGAGGTGTGCGAGAGCAGTGTGGCCTGCTGGTGGTTGGAGTCCACGGGGCTGGTGGCAATGATGTTATCTTTGTACTTGTTCATCAGCGACAGCTTGGCATTGTCACTCCCTGTGTAAGGAAAAGTCAATGCAAGAACTTTGAGAGAGAAGGTCAGAGAAAGTGAGAGCGTTGGAATCTGCATAAACCAAGGAAGTGGAGTTTTCACAGAATTAAAATAAGGAACCTTTCAAGTGAGAGGTTGGCAGAGACGGAAATACTCTGATTTCTAGGAGACCACAAAGTTGTGAAAAGAGTGAAGGAAAAGTGATTCCAACTGGAAGTTCAATTAAACTAATTCTGTGTGGATAGGGACACCAAGTGTGGCCCTTTAACTAGATACAGACTAAAAATGTGATTTGAGTGTATTCACCCAGAACATGGCTTCTCATCACCACAGTCTGCAGCAGTCCCTATTGTCTGACATCCAGCTCGTTCACATGTTTGTGCGATCTGCTTGCTTTTTGAAAGCAGCTGACTTTGTAACCCCTGAGCAGCACAGGGCTACTTGATGGGCTTAGCACCAGGCCAGGTGCTATGGGGAATCTGAGACACTGATGATCTAACCCATATTCTCAAGGAGTTCCCACCTGGTGTGAGGTCCATGCCGGCCTTCTCGTTGCAGCCCTGCAGGGAGTCGAGGGTGCGGGTGACCTGGCTGGCAAAGTCCTCCCCTCCATTCATGCACTCCCTCTGCAGGTGGTGGCGTAGGTCGGTGATGTCGTACTCATAGCCATCCAGGATGGGTGTCTCCCGGATGCTCAGCGTGCCACTGGAGTTGTGGCCCTGCACACGGGCATTGCGCAGACTCTCCCGCCCATGCCCGCCAATCAGCACAGAGGGGATGTAGTGGATCTCATTGGCTGCCTCAGCACTGGCACTCTTCTGGGGCTGGGGGACCCGGCGGCGTTTACACCAGCGGCGACGAGTGTACAGGATCATCACCAGGCACAAGATGGACAGCAGCAACGCGATCATGCCACCCTGGAGAGAGGAAAGCAGATGGAGGTGGGGGATGGTGAGCTTGTCCCTTAGAGAGGCATCTCCCCTCTGCTACCACCACCAGTCACTCATTAGTTCATTCATTCAGGTGCAGAAGCACTTGTAACAAGTGTCACTTAGCAAAAAAGGGACAGTCTGCTGTAATTTGTGTTTGAGGTGAAAGCAAGATGGGACTGGGATGACCAGTGCATCATTTCAAGTGTTCCACAGTTGCTTCCAAACAATTTGAATAAAGACATCTTTGTGATTGTATATGTGTGTGTTTCAGCTTCAGAAATAAGGGGTAGGGTTAGCCTGTTAGGCAAATCTGATGCATGCAAAGCTACTTTCAGACCAATTCCTTTAGCAATGTGAGGGGATCTGGTTTCTCCCTCTCTCACATCTGAAAATCAATCCTGTACAGATTTTTACTCTGGCTCCACCAATGATCAGTGAGTCCTCTAAATTCAAAACGTCAGGTTCCCAATCGGTGTGATGGAGAAGAGACACCCTCACAGGGTGGTGGTCAGGACTAAGTTAGGTAATAGTGTAAAGCGCCCAATAGAGTGTATCCCACAGAATCAAGGCCATCCTCAGCCTAACCTTAAGTATTTCCATCAAAGTGACTGCCCAGCAGGGAAGACCATGGACCAATCTAAAGGGAAGTTTCTATCCAAGTGTGCGCAGGAACCTTACCACCTGACATGACTTTTGGGTCACCACTGCCCTGAGAGATAGCCTTCTCCCACTCCCACTGGCCGAGTGATGCTCCCATTCTCCCTGCATCTCCAGGGAAGAGATCGAGACTCCTGCCCTGGAGTCAGGCTGGCAGGAGAGCTTTCTTCTGAACCTTATGCTCCAAGTCTACCCTCTGAGGCCATAACTTAAATACCAGGAGCTGTGAGTTTGTCAGAGATAAGGATGCACTGCTCTAAGATGGAGCCCCTCCCTGGACACCTACCCAGAACAGGGCTGGGAGGGAATGTCTGGCAAGCCTGTGCTGCTCAGCGCCCAGAGGACATAAACTGTCCTATGTACAACTGTAACCACTCTTTTATTTGGTCCATGTCCCTCCAAACCTATTTCATTAGGTGGGGGTATGTCACATGGCTCCTCTCTTGATCAATCTTGGGCTTCAATCACTGCAGCCCCGTCATACAGGCTGGAAATGAAAACCCCACAGGCTGAGTCAATAGTATTCCCCCATACTTCTTAAAGGGGACTTTTTCCAATCTCATAATCATTATGTCTTGGATTTATAAAGTTTCTCTCCCCGTAAATCTTCCCATTTACCCTCCCTCTTCTATCATCACTGTGAGCAAATAAGCATGTGCATGCACATACACACACCAACACACACATACACATACAAAAACACACAAACATTCACAACACAAACACACACATATACACAAACATTCACAAAATACAAACACAAACACACAAAAACATACACGAAACACACACACACACAGACACACACACACATTACACACATGATGTTGCCACTTTTGAACAGGCAGCACAGAGGAGTTGAGATAAGAAGCAACAGAGTAGCTGCCAAGTGACAGGTCACATCAGATGGCTTATTGGGGCCTCCAGGCTTTCAAATGTCTCTTTTATCTGTGGAACTCCTTCTCCTGGTGAAATCTCTTATGCAAGTACAGAGCAAGCATAAACATGAAGCTGCTCAGGTTACGGCTGGGGTGAGAGTCCACAGCCCCAAATCCTGGCTCCTTGCTAACTCCCTGCTGCCCTGTCCTCCACCCTCCATCCGGGGTCCTGCAGACGTGCAAACAGAGCCTCTGGGGCTTCGAAAGTGCCGCATCTGAGCCCACACCAGTTTGCCGAGAAGGGAATGCAGAGTCCAGCTCAATAGGTTCTCCGCAGACCAACCCTGTGTCTCAGAGTAAGACCCATATCTTTTCCTTCACCCCAAACTAAAACTGCAACAATAGGTAACTACGCCACACAGGAAGAAAAACTTGCAGAGTGAGAAAAGTTGTCAGACACTGAATTAGGTCTGTGCAAGCGAGAGGTAATTTCATTCCCTAAAGAGTTCTAAGAGTTGCATAAACATCCATCTCTGAAGAATGGTTTAAACACCATCTTTCCTGCTAACACAGAAGTTTCAGGAGCCCCTTACACTCGTCTCCCCTCCCCATAATTCTCATTTCAGATGGCCACTGCAGGGCTGGAAGATCAGTATTAGGTTCTTTCCTGATATTATCCTATATAATAAAGAGATAATATGCTAATTAGACCAAACAGCAGAACGACCGTCCGGATATCCATCCGGACGACCTTCCCTACAAAGCCAGGGCTGCAAGGGCCAGCTGAGGCTGCAAGGGGCTGCGAGGGCTGGCTTGGCTGTGAGGGCCAAGCCCCTTACACGATTGGGCCTCTAGTGCAGGGATAAAAAGAGAACAATTGTCTACTTTGGGGTCTTACCATGTATCAGACATCTGTTTTAATTGCTTCACACTTTTAACTCTAAGGGGTAGAGTTAAACTATTTATTTAGATTACATGTTCCCTATTTTACATTTGAAAAGGCTAAGGCACAGAGAGGAAAACACACAATAAAACCCAACTTGCCCAAAGTCACACACAGCATATGACTAGGACTGAAATGGGAACAAAGAGACTGCCACTTCAGAGCCCCCACTCCAATCCACGTGACCACAGTCATCCTGAATGAGCTTCATTCCTAGCATATATCTCACAATCCCAATTCCTCCAACATCCATCCTCACTTCTTCAAGGAAAAGAGGAGTTATTCAAAGTGCCCATCCAGCTGACTGTGGGTCAGACAGCACTGTCATCAACACACATCCTTGGACTAAGCACCCAAGAGCTGTTCCACCCAAGACCCATCGGTAGTGGGAAATCCACACTCCCATTTTCAGGTCACACATCACTCCCTGCCTGAGGAAACCATTAGTCCCTCAACTTAGTTGAATTTCAACAAAGAAATCTGTGTTCTGGTTCAACTGTGAGACTCACTGAAACTCTCTAGGTTCAGCTGCCCCTTTTCTGATGAAGAAACAAAGCCCAGAGAAACGACAAAGCTAGACAGTGCCCAACTGGCTCTAGACCCAGACTCTCATTCACTGCTCTTTCATGGGATGGACTGTTTTGTTAGGTTAATGTGAAATTTCCATTTCCATGTGTCGCCTAGGCACTCAGGACTAGTTTATGTTTATTTTGTAAAAAACATGATGACTTAAAGGGAGCTAGAACACACATTTGCATTTGGCTAAACCAGTGTATTTAGCATCTCTAACTTGCACTGGCAAAACATTTCCTAAGCTCAGAGTAAGTGATTCCTGATGATCCCAACTCTTTAATAATCAGTTACCAAGAATGAGTTCCAGACACCAGGTGAAACAGCACAGGTCCCGGAGGAAGGATTCTCAGGTACTCTCTGATGTCGTGGGATAGTTTCTCTGCTTCTAGAATCCAGATTTGTGGCAGGTGCCACATTTTGATATGACTTATTGATTGTGGATTATTACATACACTAGAGGCCCGGTGCACGGGATTCGTGCACTGGTGGGAGCGTGGCCTGCAGGGATTGGCCCGCTGTGGAAACACTGCTCATCCAGGTTAGCCAAGTGGCTGTGGACCTGCCCTCTGAGCAGCTGCTCCCACTGTGGAAGCGTCTCTCATCCTGGTCAGCTGAGCGGCTCTCCCATTGTGAGAGCACACTGGCCACCAGGGGGAAGCTCCTGCGTGGAGCGTCTGCTCCCTGGTGGTCAGTACACGTCATAGTTACTGGTCGAGTGGTCATTCTGCGTTCGGTCGCTGGGCTTTTATTATGTAGGATAATACATATACATAATGCTATGTAATATTACTATATAATTTGATATTAATTCTATGTAATCCTCTCTAATAAAATGGTAATATGCAAATTAACCATCACTCCGCTACATAAGCTACGCCCATCAGCCAAGCCAAGCCACGCCCACCAGCCAATCAGGGCGAATATGCAAATTAACCCCAATCCAAGATGGCTACAGCCACAGTGAGCAAGGTTTCCCAGGTAACAGAGCAAGCCAAGCTTTCCATAGCCGTTGCAGGCCTAAGCCTCCACTCAAGCTACAAAGTTTCAATTATAGAAGGTAAACAAATTCAAACAAATGGCGGCAAAATGGAGCTTGAGAGAGCAGGCCAGGGTTGCCGCTGGCAACAGGGGAAGCAAAGCTTTCCGAACACCCTGGCTGGGCTCAACCGCTTAAGGCTACAAAGTTTCAATTGTAGAAGGTGAATTAACTGCCACAGAGATGGCTGCCGCCCCGGAGGGAGCAGCAGGCTTGGCTCCGCTCCAGGCTACAAAGTTTCAATTGTAGAAGGAAAATAAATTCCAGATACCAGGGCCTCCCCTTGAGTTGCCAAGGGGCGTGGCCGGCCTGCAAACCACCACAGGCCCCTCGCTCAGGCCGCTCCATGCCCCAAGGGAACCCCACCCTGATCCGGGACACCCTTCAGGGCAAACCAGCTGGCCCCCACCCGTGCACCAGGCCTCTATCCTATCTAATAAAAGAGTAATATACAGATTGGTCATCACTGCAACACACAATATAGCTGCCCCCATGTGGTTAAAGATCCTGCCCCCATGTGGACACAAGATGGCCACCACAAGATGGCCAGCAGGAGAGGGCAGTTGGGAGGCACCCAGTCTGCAAGGGAGGGCAGTTGAGAGGGACCAGGCTTGCAAGGGAGGGCAGTTGGAGGTGATCAACCCTGCAGGAGAGGGCAGTTAGGGGTGACCAGGCCGGCAGAGGAGGGAAGTTGGGGGCAAACAGGCTGGCAGGGAAGCAGTTAAGCATCAACCAGGCTGGCAGCAGAGTGGTTAGGGGGTGATCAGGCTGGCAGGCAGAAGCGGTTAGGGGCAATCAGGAAGGCAGGCAGGCAAGCAGTTGAGAGCCAGCAGTCCTGGATTGTGAGAGGGATGTCCGACTGCCCGTGAGAGGGATGTCCGACTGCCCAGGGATCGGGCCTAAACGGGCAGTCGGACATCCCTCCAGGAGTCCCAGATTGGAGAGGGTACAGGCTGGGCTGAGGGACAATCCCCCGCCATGCACGAATTTCGTGCACCGGGCTTCTAGTAATATAATAAAGAGGTAATATGCAAATTGACCATCACTCCAACACACAAGATGGCCACCCCCATGTGGTCAAAGATGGCCACCTCCATGTGGACACAAGATGGCCACCACAAGATGGCCACCACAAGATGGCCAGCAGGGGAGGGCAGTTTTGGGCGATCAGGCCAGCAGGGAAGGGCAGTTGGGAGGGACCAGGCCTGCAAGGGAGGGCAGTTGGGGGCAATCAGGCCTGCAGGGGAGGACAGTTGGGGGTGACCAGGCAGACAGAGGAGGGCAGTTGGGGGCGAGCAGGCCAGCAGGGGAGGGCAGTTGGGGGGCGACCAGGCCGGCAGGGGAGGGTAGTTAGGCATCGATCAGGCTGGCAGGGGAGTGGTTAGGGGCAATCAGGCAGACAGGCAGATGAGTGGTTGGGAGCCAGCATTCCTGGATTGTGAGAGGGATGTCCCACATTGGAGAGGGTGCAGGCTGGGCTGAGGGACAACCCCCCCCCCCGTGCACGAATTTCATGCACCGGGCCTCTAGTATTTTATAATGATTTGTAAAATCACCACACACAGATTCCTCTGAATTGCTTATCTGACCTATCCAGAGAGAAAGTCATAGATAGCATAAATACACACACACACACACACACACACACACACACACACACACACACGCTCTCTACTATACTAGGAAAAGGCACAGGTGTAGCCTCCTTGATCACTTTCTACAGAGACAACTTGGAAATCCAGTGTTCACCTGTGATTACTTTTACAGTCCTGTGATAAACTAGTTTTTGATATTATCATTACTTGTAATCTACTTCCACAGAGGATTTTTAGCAGTTTCAGTGAAAAAACACATATGGTCTAGGATTTTCTTTCAAATCAGCTAATGAAACAAAGAGGTGGGGCAAATGAAATGAAAAGAAAACCTGGGCGAAGAGCTGTAGCTAGGAGCTTCCTGATAACCACGTCGAAGAAAAAAGGCAAATTGCCCACATCTTCTTGTCTGACAAAAACCTAGTCTGTTGGGAGCTCCATGCTTTCAACCCCAAACAGACTTCCACCTGGATGTGAGCATGAGCACATGACAACATAATGGATCTATACAAAGTGCCAAGAGTTCTTCACACACACGACCCTGGCTCTGAGTTTCTGTATTACCTTAGCTGTGTTCGGAGCATATTCTTCATTTATGTGTCTTAGTTTGCTTTCATGGCATTAAGAACAAAACAAAATTAAGAAACATCTGGATCCAAGTGAAACAAGTTGAAAACTATGAATCTTAAAAAAAATACCCCTTGACAGTGTGGCTCAGTTGGTTGAGTGCTGTCCCATGCATTGAGAGGTAACAGGCTCAATCAGTCAGGGTACATGTCCAGGTTTCAGACTCAATCCCCAGTAGGAGGCATGCAGGAGGCAATGGATCAATGTTTCTCCCTCTCTCTCTCAAATCAATAAAAATATATTTTAAAAAATAACACTGACTGTATGATATGAAATTATTTTGCTCTTTGTTCATCTTTCCATGAGTTTTCTGATTATTCTATTGATTTTCCTCAAAACTGTGAACATTTTGTAACTAGAAGTGCATTTGGGGTATATGAGAACTCCACATCTATTAACAAGTTGCTTGCAAAAAAAAGTGGCATTTAAAAATATGTTTTCTTTAAAAATCAATAAATTGTTTCTACTGGCTTTAACAGAGATCAAACAAATGAAATCGGCTTTTATTTTATTATGACACTGACATTTTTGGCACTTACCCTAGAGAATAGCATGAGGTTTGTCAGGTAATTTGCAGATTTTAGAATCTTTTCTATAACACCGATGGTGATTGCCCAGGGATAGAACATGCTTGGCAGATCTCCCTTCTATGCTTAGCCCAGTCATGTAGGTCAACCACAAGGCGGTCTCATTATCTGACCTGTGTATTGGTTCTGGGTATGGGTCACACCTCCCTCCCTACCTTAGTTAACTCCTCCTTGTCCTTCAAAGTGAATTTAGTGACATAACCTCAGAAAATGTTTCCCTAATCTTGCTGAACTTCCCATAGAATCCTCCATATGACTCTAACCACAAGGACATTTACCTTTGATTTGCTTGTCAATCTCATCTAAGTTTTAGACTTCCTGAGAGCAGGAGCCACCAAGGTCCAAGGTTAAGCCCAGTGCATGGCACATAGCAGGTGTTCAATAATTGTAAAAGAAAGAGACGGAAGGAAGGAGGGAAGTAGAGGTAAATTTTGAGTATATTTTAATATGGACATCTTCTATGGGCCTGCAAGCAAAGCTTATATAAGTCAGTTGCTTATGTGACTCATTCATTCAATTCATTCCTCAATCATTCAACAAGTATCTACTCACTTTAGCAAGGCATTTTGCTAGTGGTCACTGTTTTGGGGATTCTGCCAGACTAATACAGGTATAGGTCCTGATCTTGTGGAGTTTACATTGGAGTTAGAGGAAGTAATCTGTATAACTCATTTTTAAAGGTAAATGCAGGCACAAAAAGAAGATAAAAACAGCTCACAGGGGCTAGAAATAGGCAGTCATTACTCTTCTTCCAAGAGAAGAAACTGGGATAGGTAAAGAGATCTTGGACTAGATGGCACTCTAGGTAACATCTCAGGGGTGAGTGGAATCCTTCTCTTACCCCAAATCAGTGTCATATGATCCATAGATCTCAAAATAAAGAATCTGGATCTATCAATGCCATCAACACTTGGGATATCACCTGGATTTTGTGAACCCTTGGCAAAGAAATGGAAAAGCTGAGATTTTTGTTTCCAGCTACCATCTGTCAAGGGACTACAGCCAATTAATCAGCTCACATTTCAAAGCTTAGTTTCACCCTAGGAGGAACTAGAAGAGTGAATCTGAAACATAATTAATTATCCCTCAAGACAACTGGACATACTGAATTCCACTGATATTCAAAAGGAAATTAAAGGGTGGCTAACAAAATAAGATTCAAATAGACAAGTTTGGTGGCTCATGTCAACTATTTCTCCCAATTAACAAACCTGAAGGTCTGGGCACAGGTCCTCTCTCATTATGACAATAATCACTCACACCTGTCTCTGGCTTTCAAAGGAGACCAAGAGGAGAAAAACTAAAGCCCACATGGGCAATGCTGGTCATATTCTAATCTACATTAAAATGGACCAGGGGTAAGGAATGGATGAGGTAGATAGGTGACTTTTCAAAGTCTCGTCCATCCTTGTGTTTCTATGAGCCCAATGGAAAACCAGACTCAAATTACTAATAAGATGAACATCACCAATAAAACAGCAGGGCTAACCAGTGGAATGATGATGCATAACTTTCTGAATCTGAGGCCTTCATCTATCAAATGAAGTGATTGAAAGAAAGACACTGAATCTTCCAACCAGAACATGTCCTGAGTGTAACGCTGGTCCTTGGAGAACTGGAAATAACTCGAAACAGGTAAACTGATGGTAGAGAACATGTCTGTGAGCAATTCCTGCCCAGTAAAGCCAGAAACTGCAGACCAAGGAAATGGAACCTCTCCATTCAAGGTGGGCCATGGAGTCTCCATAAGCCAACCTACCCACTCCTCCAAAGGCACAATAAGGCCTTTGAAATCAGATGATGTCATTGAAATTGTAGTAACAATTCTTGACCTTGAGGCTCCTTTTACTGCCAGAAGGCATCACCTAAACTAGAAGAGAAAGCTCCTTGGTTTGTGCTTCCGGCAAATTCTCTTTTCTGTGATGGATGATGAATAGAAATCCATTATCCCCTGCCCATCTCCTTCCCAAATGGAAGACGAGAGAAACACTTTAAGCATATTAAGTACAGAGTTCAATTTACAAATTATTAGGAACATTACCTCCCCTTGGGGGCTTTCAGAAGTCTTTAATCGTGTGGAAATGCCTTTCAGTTGCCATGGGCCACCACGTTAATTAAGAGGTTTCAATATGTCCTCTGGGGCTTCCGATGTGAACTGCACATCCCACTGGCAGGGGACACACCCACCTGCCTGGTTAGCCTCTGACTGGGGCATGGTGCCACTGTAGCCTGCTGTTGTGAGCTGCTTCAAAACCTCTTCCCCATTCTTCTATATCAAGTATCCAAACCTTAGGAAAGAAATAGGATGTCCCTCCAATATCCCCTCTCACTAAAATGTAATTTGTTGGGTAAAGGTAGGGACCAGGCAATTTTCCATAAGCAAGAGGCAATTTCTAATAAGGATCTTCCAGGTCAGGCAGATTGACATTTAAGGGCCCTTCCAAACAAAGAAGCCAAGAACCTAGAGTTTTCTCAGGAGGAAACTCAACTGTATCGCTTTACTTTTTTGTTTCTACGTCTAAAAGTTTTAATTCTGTTAGGTTTGATCACTATCTATGGCTTTAATTTGGAAAGTTTGTCTTCAGTTTCTTCATGAGACTTCAGGAGTTTCATCTAATGACAGCCTGAAGCCCTACAGGGAAGTGGCCGGAGGCTAGCGTGCTGGAGTCAGCCTGGGCTATTTCAAGTTGTTCTCTTTCAGATTCTTTTTATAGAGCTGCTTTTTTGGTTCTTGCCTCAGAGCCTTCACTTTTCTGTCCCAGAGCAAAAGCAAAGGAGTGCATTTGCTCATAAGTTGCTCAGAGCTGTCTAATCATTAGCAGCTTCAGGGACCTGTCCTTTGATTTGACCTGTCTATGGTTTAATGAGAATGCTAAGGCCAACTGGCGCTGAGAAAAGTAGGGTGAGAGAGAAGCAACTTGTTATGGGCTGAGTTTTCTAGGTCCAAGGCGACCCTAATAGATCCCCTAATTCCAAAGAGTGGCCTAGCCCCCTGCAGAGCTGGCGGCAGTGAGGAATCAGGTGACAGGGGCAAAGCTGAAGTCTTCGCATCCTTCTAGATGTAGACTTAACCATGTTCTGAGATGCTGCTGCCTAGTCAGACATTATGATGGAACCCCAATCGGTGTTGTGTTAAGACAACACCAATAACCAGGTGTGTGGTTATGTGTGTGCATGCACATGCATGAATGTGTGACAGGCAGGCTAGGAGATAAAAGAGTCCACACAAAAGCAAAAGCACCCCAGGTCGCTGTCTCAGCAAACCCACAGCAGAGCTGCATGAGACAGGCTGCCTCCATGGGCTTTGTGCACCAGCCCTGCAAATCTTCACAAGCCAAGCATGAAGCCAATAAAGAAATACTCCAGCTGGGTAACACTCAATGCCTACTCTTGGCCACGTTCCTTTCTACCTTTCCTCTTTGTTTTTATGCAGTAGGTGATCTTCATGAAATAAAATAATAACAATAATCTGCTCCATTAGGACCAACTGTTACGGGAATTACTGAACAAGTAACAGAAGAGGCAGCTGGCACAGTATATGCTAATGACCATTAGACTTTAACCCTCTTTCTCTCTGAACATAATGGAGTTGTTAAACCCTTCTTCTCCTCATTTCCTCAAAGTCAGATAGTCCAGCTCAAGGGGAAGAGAGAAGGTCTCAGAGATATAGTCACTTCGTGGGCAGCAGCTGGAGCTGAGCAAATGAAAATCACTATTCAAAACTAGTCACTGAGGGCAGACCTTAGGCAAGGCACCTGGGGGGGGGGGGTGATTCCAATGCCCTGGGGGGATTCAAAGACGTCAGATGAAAACAATTGGGAACACAAGGGAAGAGAGATTCAAAATGTCAAGATTTCTCTGAATTTGGTACATATTCACCAATGTCACTCTCTGAACTAGTAAAGATTTAAAAGGTCTGTTTCCTCCCCAAATACAGATTGAGATGGGCCCTTAACGGCTGTGCTATTCAGAGATGATAGTTGGGACAGGTGGAAGGCCCTTCACATTGTGTGGGACTTGGTCACATTCTTGCCCCACACAGAGAGGTACCACCTTATCTTCATAATTGCCATTAGGTCTGGTGTGTCATTGCTTAGGATTCCTGCCTGGTCTTCTCTCACAGTGGGATCTCCAATGGCACTGTCCCTCTACTTAGAGAGGTGACAGCCATACATAGCTGATGGTTTGTTTTGTGAATATATTAAATGCTACAAACCACTGTGAAAGCTTTTCTCAGCTTCCTACACCAATCCATCCTATGTGCTCAATTCCTCCCCTGAGTTTCTGCTTTATTTTGCTATTCTAGGCATAAATTGCCTTATTCTTACATATCACATATTGGAGAGATAATAATAACTACCATTTGTAACTTATCATGTGACAAACAGCACATAGTGAATTACATTCATTGTTTTATTTAATCGTACTCACAATTATAAGCAGTAGAATTACTATTTCCATTTTTTAAATGAGAAAACAGAGGATAAGAGGGGTTAAATAACTTGCCCAAGTTTATGCAGTAGTATGAGGCCAAAGATTCAACCACTGATCTTACTTATGTATTCCATGACCTTGAGTAGAAAGGGGCCTACCACTGTAGTCTGGGCCCTGATTCTAGAACTTCCCATATTCTTTAAATTAAGCCCTGAATGGCCTTGCTCCTACACACATAACTCTTGTGGTTATGCAAATGAGGATTCCCAAACATCCACACTCAGAACTGTCTACAATGCCTGCCACAGAAACCCCCAATCTTCTTCAGTTAAGCTTAGCATTGGGTTGACTAAATGCATAATTTCAAGCAATAATTTAATTGTGCCATGGGTGACTATACTTGTCAGACTGTCATTTTGAAACAGGCAGGGAAAACCTATGGAGAGATCTGTTCTTAGGTAGATGTTTTTTAAGGGAACTCTGTTGTCTTCAGGGTCTACAGTCAACAGATGCTCACTCGTTTCCTAGAGAGTAGTCTGCCACCCATGTGCACGACTTGGGTCTGTTTGCTGTCTGCAACCCCTTGTACTGGGATCAGAGACTTAAGAGGAATGGCAGATATTTTCCACAATGTAACAATACATGTAGAAGACAGACTGGGAAGAAAATCTTGAATTTGAACACTTTCAGGGAAACTGGGAACTGCAAATTCAACAAACTGCTGGCCAAATAGATTTGGAGAAGGTAGGAGAAACCCTGCAGGTCATGTTTTGTGTTAGGTACCAAAGGGTAATGGTCATACCCAATGAAAGTCATTCAATGCTGGTCAAATACAGAGGCTAACCAAACTTGTCTGCATTGCTTTCTGCTTACAAACCTCCTTGAACTTGTCACTGATCTGACCCACAACACTGAGGAAAACAGTGAGCATCCACAGTCATATCCCTATAACACGACAGCTGTGACTCAATTTTGGCATCCAAGGAAGATGCATATTAGAGCTAAAAAAAACTGAGGGGGAAAAAACCCAAGAGGGAATTAAGGACTAGAGGAGATGACGTACATGTACAATTAGCACATCATACAATGAAATCCCTTCCAAGACCTATTCCTTGCCAGCAAACTTTGTCTGGCATGAAAGGGGGTTGGGAGTGAGAAGATTGACAGTTACAAGAGTCTTGTCTTGGGCCAAGCACAAAGTGCTATGGCTCTTATTCCACATCCCCCCCCCCCCTAAAAATTAATAGAATTCAATTTTTTTCTGGAAATAATCAAGCCCCGATCTAGGAGAGGCCTGGTTTGTGAAGGTAGCTCTGAGAGACACTGCTGTTCTCATTAGGGCAGGCTTCGTTAACCCACCAGCTCCAACATCAGCGGGAGATTGTCTTCAACTAATTACATTTTTGCTAGGAAAGCCATTGTACAAGTCTTCAAATCCTTCCCATCATTAATTAAAAAACAAACAAACAAACAAACAAACAAACAAACAAACACAACTCTGCCCTGTCTGCCTCCTCCCTCCCTGGCACCCTACCCACCCATCTCCGCATGCTGTCAGCTCTGTCCTAGTTTTCTAGTTTTTTTCTCTTGTATTTGGCTTTAGGTGGGGGGTGGGGTGATAAGGTGAGTAGAGACCCTGGCACCTGTAAGCTTGATTTCTTCCCTAGCTGACCAGGGCTCACTCTGTTCCTGGCCAGATGCTAGGCACATAAGCCATGAACTTTGGCACACGTCCAGGCTCATCAGCAAGGATGGGCCAGAGCAAAGGGAAGCTGGAAGCTGAGTCCCAGCTCTGCCCTGCCCCCTTGGGTAGTGACAAAAAGCCCAACACTGGTATTGTTTGGATTTACTAATCAGGAGCTTGATGATGAAGAGTGAATCCATGTCAGTCCAATCCAGCAAGAGACACTCACGTGACACAAAGACAGTCAGGGTTTCTTGCTTCTAAAGCAACTGATGAGACACACATCACCTGCCCAGCCAATGCTAAATTCTGTACCTGGGGCGGGCATGTGTTCCTGACCCCATGAGGGCCATTCCCAGCCAACCTGTACAACATGACAACTTAATTCAGATCACAGTGTTCCAGGGTTTCATTTTTATGTTTTTAATTGTGCCGATTTATTTGTTTTATTCTTAACATTCAGCTCTATTGTAAGGGAGAGAGAGAAATAAAAAGGAGGTTGGGAGGAAGTCAGGGAAGAGGGAGAGAGATAGCTAGAGCTGGCGGAGGGGAAAGGGGTTTGTCTGTGCCTATTCCTGAGCCTTTGTGCTCTCCTTCCCAGCATGTCCACTCACCCTCCCTCCACCCACATTCTCCAGTCCCTTAACCTTTTGCACTCGGATGGATGTCGAGTGTGACTCGACACGGTTAGCATTAAAATAAAGGAATCGAGAGAAAAAGCAAGCAAGTGCAAAGGGTTTTAAGTCCCAGCATAACTCCCTCTCTTTCCTAAAACTGATTTTGCTTACTCCAATCCTCAGATATGTCATTCTCTCCCACCCCCTAAAGCATATGTGGACATTTCTGAATTAATCTTTAACCCCCAATTCTGCTGTTTCTAGACTTGCTGGCAAAGACCTTGTGTTAAAAAGTTTCTACAGCCCCAGCCCAGCCCAGGGCTCAGGAAGGCTGTTGCCCACAAGCCGTGCACAGCATGATTAACTGCAGGGAGGCACACCCAGATGGCTTGGCAAGGTTGGTAAAGCACAAATAGCATGATGTTTACACACTGGGTGTCAGTTCAGACTCCAGGCCTCAATCTGGAAGCCCATCTTCACTCCTCTCAACTGGCCCCTGGCTGCTTTGCCCCCAGGAAGAAGTCAGCTGACAGTAGGGTGTCAGCCTCCTCTCTCACAAGAACGTTCCAATGGCAGGTCCATGCTACAGAGCCATCACCCAGAGGACATTAGCTGTGCTTTCAGAAAGCATGATGGCTTAGACTTATCCAACCTCAGTGTTGCTTGTACCTTTCTGTGCCATTAGCACCCTGCTGGGGGAGGCAGAGTGCATCTTTCAATGGACAGGGATTTTTTTCTAGTAAATGACCTGCACTTAGAACTGACCTGTACCTTACTACACAGACCTCTGCCTGAATAGGGTCTCGTTCCCAGAAAGGGCAAAGAAATGTGCCATCACATTTTATTTTATCCTCACCTGAGGATATGTTTATTGATTTTAGAAAAAGGAAGGGAGAGAGAGAAACATCAATGTGAGAGACAAACACAGATTGGTTGCCTCCTGTATGTATCCCAACCAGGGATGGAATCCACAACACCTAGGTATGTGCCCTGACTGGGAACAGAACCCACAACTTTTTGGGGGTACAGGACAATGCTCCAACTAACTGAGCCACCCAGCCAGGGCATGTCATTATATTTTATAATACCTAATTATAGGAAGAACTGGACTACATGCTTTACAAAGAGAATGATGTATTTTTTTTTAAAGTCCCATCTCTTAGAACCCAAAGCTTTATATTTTTTATTAATCTATGCATTATACACACACACACACACACACACACACACACACACGGGGAAAAGTAGATTTACAGTTGTTTGTATGGAAAATAATGCAATAATTAATAAATAATAATTTAAGCATAAACTGTTTCATGTACTCACAACTGGAAACCTACTTTTGCCTCACACTGTGTATTTGCATTTATATTTTTGTTTCTGTAGATTGACTGCAGGTAGGTATTTCTTCTTAAGTCCATTTGTAGTTGGGAAGAATACATTTGCCTTAGCAAGCAGACCAATCAACATCGGGGCCAGCAGTTTTCAAGTTTTCTCTGCCATGAAACCGTGACAGACATGGGGTACCCACAGGGAGACTCCACAGGACATGAAGGGCTGATGCATTTCCAGCACCAGCGGTGACTCCATTGTTCTCTCTCAGTCAAGAAGCCATACCCGGGGTACATGTTGAGTGAGAGAAACCTGATTACAGGTCATTTATAACGTTGACTCCACTCTAATGGAAAAAGGAAACCAGTCACAAATGTCAGCACTCCACCTACTATTATTATCCAATTCACGTGCCACACTGCAATTGATGGGGATGTGGCACTGTGGTTGCCAATTGCAGAAGTGTCAACGCAGCCACCAAGGACAGGTAAACAAGGATGTAGGGTTTTTTTGTTTGTTTGTTTGATTTTTGGGGGGCAGCTTTGCTTTGCCCAGAGGCTGGGTCAGACACTGCCAGTCTCCAGGTCCTGGAAGGGGGCTTCTCCATGGTATCACACCAAACAGTACCACCTCAGTCTTTATGCCATGCCCTGTAACACTAAAAACTGAAGTTCTTACTCAAAAAGTCTTTCACAGAGATTTTGCTCAGTGTGAATTTAAAATAAAAATTTTAATATATTTTTATTGATTTCAAAGAGGAAGGGAGAGGGAGAGAGAGACAGAAACAATAAATGATGAGAGAGAATCATCCATCAGCTGCCTCCTGCACACTGCCTACTGGGATCCTGTAACCCAAGCATGTGCCCTGACCAGAAATCAAACTGTGACCTCCTGGTTCATAGGACAATGCTCAACCATTGAGCCACATTGGTCGGGCTAAACTAAATTTTTGAATAGATATATAGAGACGGCTTTGTAACCTAGCCAGCTCTGGTGTGTGTGACAGTCTTCACCAAGGTTCCTTTTCTGTGAATATGTGAAGGAAAAAAGAGAGGTGAGGATTTGATGGAGAGAAAGGAGCCACAACAAGCAGAGAGGAGACCTGAACTGAACATCTGGCCAGAGGTCTTGCAGGACAGAGGAAGGGACAATGAATCATTGGCTGGGTCCTCGTCCCCACAGTGCCACTCCCTAGTCAGACAGCCCTTCGACCTCTTTGAATCTCAGCTTCCTGTTGTGTCAGACTTGCTTAGCAACTTCCTTACAGGCTGACCATTCAGAGTCCCTTCTAGCCTTCTGGCAAGGCCCAGGCCCCGCTAGGATCCAAAGATGCAGTCCCTGCATGCAGGAAATTCACATGAGAGGAGATAGCCTCATGCACAGGTGGGGACAATGGTGGGACTATGTATCAGGGTTCACACAGCACCATTCAACTCAGCTTCCTGGGGTGGGGGGTGTCACAGGGTGGATTTTAAACTCATGAGTCATTAGAAGCAACCCCACTTGGAGGAGCTGAGAGAGACTTGAAGCCAATGGTACAGCATTAGTGAAATCACGGAAGTGTTAAACAATAGGGAGGGTCTAGGAAAGATGACAGAGCTGGTTAGTGTGGCTAGGACAAAGTGGAAAGCAAGGAATGGTAGGTGATGGAGGGTCAGATCATGAAAGGTTTCCCATCTTGGAATTTGCCCTTCAGAGTGGAGGGAACTGCTTGAGCCTTTTTACCAGGAAGATGGTGTTTGCTCAGGAACATTTTCCCAGGAATGGCCTGGTGGCAGTGAGAGGGAAGTTTTGAGGGGAACAAGAGAGGCAGAATGAACAGGTAGGACACCCTTGTAGTAGTCTGGTGAGAGGCAAGGGGGCCCTGTATCAGTGGTGGTCATGGCGAGGGAGAGAAAAGAGGGATTCTAGAGGCATCTGGAAAATAAAATGAGCAGAGCTCAGTGCCAGATCAAGTGAGGAGGGAGAGGGAGGAAAGGGGATCTGGCTGGGGACCCTGTCGGTGGTCCTTGCACCAAGTGAGGCAGAGAACACTAAATGGAGAGGGGTTTGGAAAGACAGCTGGATGGGTTTCACTGGGCCCGTGTTGTTTGAAATGCATGGGGGACGTCCAGACAGATCTGTAAGTCAGAAGCTTGGGGGTGAGATAGAGACAGTTGTGAGGACCAACTAGAACAAAACATAATACAAACAAATTATACTCATTTCACAAACACCAACTGGGGATGTTTCTTGTGTGAAGCACTGGGCTGGAAGCTGTACGAAATATAAAGATGAATCAGACTTAGACCAGATCCTGCCATTTGGGAGCCCATAGACTCGTAGGGAAGGAAAAGGCACATCAAAATACTGACCCATTGGATGGAAATAGAGCCATGAGAGAGCCTCAGAGGGTCTTCCCTGGCAGCCAGGCCATAGGAAGGAAGGGGCAGGCATGGTCTCTGAATGAAAGATGGGGATGTAGCCAGGTGGGGACAGGTGAGGTATGACCTGAAAGGTAGATAGGATTTGAACACATACATGGAGGGGTAGTGAGGGCACAGGGCACAATGCCAAAGCCCAGGCAGGTAGAGGGCCAGTGAGCAGAGGGTGCAGAAAGGGGGATCCTGGGCAATAAGAGTGAATAAGAAAGTTTATATAATAAAATGCACTGTGTGTGTGCATATGCATGATTTTCAAGTGAAATAACTCTTTTAACCGTTCTTCCTCTTCAACCCTAGTGGCCTCGAGTGATATGAGGCTGGTAAGGCAGCATGCAGCACAGATGCTGGGGGAAATGTCTGGATGTAGACAGCCCTTGGAATGTGCTTGCTATATTACACAGGAATAGTAACATGGCCCACATCTCACCGTAACTTTTTTCATTAAATTAAATTGGTAAAAATGAACATTAGATCCAAGATTGATCAAAGAGGTGAAGGCACTCATGGGGGCATGCAGGAGAGGAAAGCAGGGGGAAGGAGGCAGCTGAGTGTCCGTGCCTCTGAGGGGACCTTGTGTTCCTGATGGACATATGGCCTGGACTTGTCCCTGTCCCTTGTGGAGGCTGCCCCAGAAACCTCCGGGCCACCTCAAGGGAAGTCTGGGAGGTACACTCTGAGTCCCCACATTGTTATTTGGCAAGTCGGAGTGCGGTAATTGTTTCTTCTAAAGCACACTTTCTCTCCAAAATACAGCTGCTGTCCAAGGAACAGAGCGCACAGGGCAACTGAGGCAGTAAGGTAAGGAAGAAAAAAACACTTAGACAGGAGGCAACCAATCCATGTGTCTCCCATCTGGCCTCAGCCAAGTCATTTTAAGTAGGAGAATCAATATCCTCTCCTGAGAACCCCAAATCCCCATAGGTGATTCCACAGTGCTCGTGGGACAGTTCTCCTTGTGAAATCCCCCAAGCTGGAAGCCCTTCCTGTGGACTTGCTTCCTCACGTGTTCCAGGGGCCACTCCATCCTGCGGCCAGTGCCAGGAGGCTCCTGGAGCACTTACGGTCAGCAATGGCCAGGGGCACATCCAGGAGATGGCTGCAAACAGCAGAGCCATCTGAGCACCAGGGTGCCTGGGTCAGCGCTCAGCAAACCCATGTGCCCCCAAAGAGGCCCCCCTGGGACATGGGAAAGGGCTCAAAGGCATCAAACTCCTTTCAAAGGATCAGCACAGCGGCGAGTGCCAGCTCCCTCCCAGGGCAGAACCGCTTTCATCAACTCCACCTGCAGGCACACAGACCCACCATTTCCCCCAGACCATCATCATGTTCATAAATGGGGTCTGAGGGTGATAAAAAAGAGCAGAGTTGCTCCAAGGATGGGAATAATGCTTTTTCACTTATTGCTCTGAAGTCTGTTTTAACCAGGGATTGCCGGTGCTCCTAAGTCTCCACTTCCACCTAGAATGTGAGGGCTGGAGGCAGCCTTCATGGTCATCTGGTCTGGAGTTGCCACGCCCATATGCGTGCTCCTGGTTTATGGCCAGTGAAAGGGTGGAACATTGCCCTAACCAGTTTTCTCAGTGGTTAGAGCACAGGCCCACTGACTGAAGAAGGGTTCCGGGTTCAATTCCAGTCAAAGACATGTACCTTGGTTGCGGGCTCGATCCCCAATAGGGGGCGTGCAGGAGGCAGCTGATTGGTGTTTCCCTCTCATTGATGTTTCTAACTCTATATCCCTCTCCCTTCCTCTCTGTAAAAATCAATAAGATATTTTTTTTTAAAAAAGTGTGGAACATTTTCATTTTATTATTTAGTTTATAAACTAGCATTTTTCCGAACCTCCATGGAAATAATGATAACATCAAGCCAATGCCTTTGTTGACATTTTCATCTAAGATACGGTTAAAATAAATTCAGCCAGATAAAGCCAATCTACTTATATAGAAATATTCAGAAAACAGGAATATAGATTGTATAAATAGATGGCAAAAAAGGGGGGGGTGCTAAAGTTTTGAGAACACTCATTTTACAGATGAACAAACGGAGGCTCAGGGAGGTGAAGAATTTGTCTGAGGTTTCAGACCTTCGTGGGCAAATAACCCTAATCCAAGCCTCCTGACTTCGAAGTCAGTGGTTTTAGGCCACTTGTGTCCTCGGCCCAGCTTTAGTCACTGGTGAGGATAGGAGAGATGGAGTCTAGATGAGCCTAGCTGGGTTCTCAGCCTGCATCACTGCTGCAGAAGCTATGAGCAGGGCCTGGCAGGGATATGTTGCTGCTGCCCCATCCCAATCCCAGGTAGAGTCAGTCCCAGGAAGGTGGCCGTGCCCTGGAGAGCCCAGGGTCTCCCATGTAGAGGCTGCTTGTTCTGATCAGCAGAGCAGTGATGGGAGTGGCACTGGGGACTGACACAGCTAGTTGACAGCCTGGGGACGGAGCCTTGGATGTATACACACTGTGACATTTAGGGAATAACAGAGAGTGCCTGAACATTACTGGGGATGCAGGACCCTCTGAGTTTGCTCTATGTGGCAGCTTACCTCATTGTGCAATGATGGGTTTAAAGCCAATAAATGCCAAATTCTGACATGTTCACTCATAAATCCAAAGCCTCCTGAGTCTTAGTCCCAAAGCCCTTCCCAGACAAGACACAGGAAGGGAGGAAACAAAAGGTGGAATGCTTCAATAAACATCTCATGCCAGGTCTCCCTTAGGGACCTCCTAAGGCTCCATCTTCTCTATGGAATTTGGGCAGAACAACTCACCTTAAATTCACCTTAAAAAAACTTTGGGATTAGGAGCCAGAACCTAGCAGGTCCTAGATACTGCTCCATGAAGTACCCCCTGTTGTCAGCTTCAGTTCACTATATCAATAAACTGAGCATCTGATCCATCCCAAGTTAGAAGGTACTTGACTCATCTCTATTGCTATTCACAGACATCAGCAGCAGTGGTAGAAGGATCAGGAGAATCATAAATAGCAAGGCAGTATTAAGACTTCCCCACATATGCCTGACCTCTCTCTCCACGTGTACTTTAGAGACCTCTATGCAACCCTGAGGAGGGTCCATTGACATCAGCCAATCCTAGAGGCAAGATTCTTTTTTTCTTTTTTGTTAATCCTCACCTGAGGATATTTTTTCCATTGATTGTTTTTAGAGAGAGAGTGGAAGGTAGGGAGGCATGAGCAAGAGGGAGGGAGATAGAGAAACATAGATGGGAGACACATGGATTGGTTGCCCCATCAGGGAGTAGGGATTGAACCTGAAACCCAGGTATGTGCCCTTGACAGAGAATTGAGCCTGTGACCCTTTGGTGCACGGACTGATGTTCTAACCACTGACCCACATCAGCCAGGGCAAGGCAAGATTCTCAATAAATTTTAGCAGAAACTTGAGAGGGTCACAGATGATTTTATGAGGGGAGATCTTAATATGATCTGTCTACCTTCAGACTCATCAGCAAGGCAAAGAGCCACCACTAACTCTTAAAAGTCCTACATATCAGTCCCACACAAACCAACTTGATCCTGACATGTTCGCAAGCAAACTCTACTCCCATGCATGTGTGAACACCTCTAGTGGATGTTTTGCTTTAAGAGACTGTTCTAACATATCTGTGTGTGTGTGTTTTTAATAGTCTACTGTGTATGTCACAGTTGAAACCAAGCAGGGGCCATCAGCTACACAGAGAAGAAAAATAGCATCAGTATCCTCTGTAGACTACTCTTGTCAAGTTGAAGCATATTTTTGTTTTCATCAAATTTTGTCTTCACTAAACTTTTAATACCTCACAGGAGAGGCTAATGTGCTTACATGTCACCTGAATTGAATACCGCATGCCTTGAATTTGTAGCAAGAACAACCTTTGTCAATGCCTGCCTTAAGTGACAATTGCAATCAATCGATGGGAAGCTGACGAAAACTAGCAAACTATTATCTTTACACTGCAAGTACAACCCTATCACTTCTACCAAATTACTAGATTTTAGTCTGTGTTTGGGCTCTGTAGACAAAATGAGAAAGTACTAGATCAGGCTCAGCAAACTATGACCTCTAGGCCAAATGTGGTCCACTGCCTGTTAGTATAACGTTTTATTGGAACACAGCCACACCCATTCACTTACATATTGTGTATGGCTGCTTTGGCACTACAATGGCAAGAGATGGGTAGATGCAACAGAGCTCACAGAGCCCTGGCCTAACTTCCTGCCATTCTCCATGCTAGTATTCCCATGGGCCAGGCATTATATAGAGCTGCTACATCTACTATCAAATCCAGTCTGTCTCCAATCAGAGCCCATGGGTGTGACGGGAGGAGGTTTGAGGGCATATTTACAGACAAACTTCAGGTCTGTGAGGGAATCCCAAAGTTCTGATAGGGGCAGGAAGCGTGGGGATGACAGCATGACCTGGAGGAAAGGTAACAGCATTAGGAATAAGTATCTGAATGGTGAACACACTCACCATTCCATGCCTTCTGTTCCCCATTGTGATTGTAATAACAATCTGTATGTGTGGATACCTGGGCAGAAAAGGAATTCCCATAATGACATCATTTGGTTTGATGAAAAAATAAATTGGTGAAGTTCTTCCAGGGAAGCTTGGAGCTGGGCTTATCACCCTAAACCATAATACATCTGCTGGGAAACCCTATAAACAATGAAACAGAAACAGTTTAACAATGCCCTGGATGTACATGACCGCATCCTGGCTTTGTAAGGGCTCATTCCGTTGCCCTGATGTCCCCAATTGCCTTGGTGTTTTCCATGAGTATGACTCCTCCAGGACTCCTCCAAGATGTTGCTATGATCCCAGCCTCTTTTCTGCCTCTCTAAGGTAGTGGCCACTGGGTAACACATTGCACAAAGAATTGTTACAGGGAGCTTGCGTGACATCCCAAGAGTTTACCTAGTTAATATTTACTGGGCACTTCTCATGGGCCAGGCATTATAGGAAGTGCTTAATAAAAATCATCTCATGCAATCATCAAAATAGCTTACAAAGCAGAATCTATTATTATTCCCACTTTATAGATGAGGAGAATGAGTTTAGAGAGATTAAGCAATTTGTCCAAGGTCACTAGGAAATCTAGTAAGTGGTAGAACTAGGATTTCAATTGGTCTCTCTGATAGCAAAGCCCTTGCTATAAACTACTTCACTCAAGTTCAACATCATAGACTATAGTCCTCATAGGCTTCTCAATGACCTTTGCTCAGAGCCAACCCCAGGCTTCTTTGCAATGCTTGATCTTTTTGTCTAATCTAGCTCTGCAACTTCTGAAGGGGCTCAGAGACTCCTCCATGACATCTTATCCAGTTCTCTTCCTCATCTCCACCAAGCGAAGAGTTTCTGCTGCACTAGCTGAGAGAAGCGAGAGACCCCACAGCCTGGAAAAGGGGAGAGACCAGCTGACTCTAGTGCCACCAAGCAGCAGAGTCCCACAGTAGACTGAGGTCAGAGGTCCGACACACTGGCCTTGAATACTGGCTCCACCTGTGTGACCTTGATTCTGGGATTTTCTTTCTCTAAGTCACAATGGGGGGAAATGCATGTCTAATTTCACCAGGCTGCTATGGGACTTGATTGATATTATGCAGGAAAATAATCTTACACCCTGCCTGGCACACAGTGAGCAAAGTGATAGCTTCATTACTATGACTATTGACAGTTCTTAATATTGATTTGAACCCTGAAGAGGTTACAGCTCCTGCTTTCAAAAGGATCTTCAGGGGTTTTTGGAGCTAAGTACTTAAAAGTAAATTGTTGGCTTCTCTATCAAGTGAATTAAATGGCAGTGCACAATATTACATCAAGTTGCTAAAAGGCATTACTATCCTTGTGAAAAATTGGCCTCTTAGCTATTTTCCTTGTTGTCTGGAAAAATGGGGTGACTTAAGGCTTCTATGAGCTTCAAGAAAGGAAACACCAGAATTGTAACAAGGATGTATAAATGGAAAGGAATGGAGAAGACGGTGCATTCCACCTGGCTCTTAGTTTTGCCAAAGGTCATTCTCAAATGTTAAGCATTAATAATATGATTGAATGTTCCTTAAAAGCAAAATCTTGTATTATTAATGTTCTATCTCCTTAGTAGCTAAAAAAAAAAGACCTGAAGTCTGACAGATATTGTTAAATGAAAGAATCAATATCTAAATAAATAAATGAGTCAATGATTATTTTAAATCAATAATAGGCCAATAACGCTTTTAAAATGCTTCTTGAGTTTCTAAAAATTTACTCTGAAAGTGTGAAAGGATGTATATGAAGCAGCCGAAGTCTACTGTTACATGACTTTCACAATTTTAGAGTTGAAAATCCCTAACTACCCTCTTTCCTTCCCTGCCAATAAACCCATGGCCAGCTGTGAGGTGGCCTGGCTGAAGCTAAGGTGGGCAGGTGGGTTTAGCCAAGCTGAACAGATCTGAGCTTTTGGGGTTAGCTGCCTGGTGCAGCTACAGAAAGAAAGATCTGTGTTCCACCGTGGTTGTGGGTCCTAGTGCTCATAGAGTTAGTAGTTTTGAAGTAATAATGAGGAAAAGTATCAGATGAGTCTTAGCAGACAGAATTCAACAAAACAGCAAAAGCTGGTAAGAGGACAAGAAATAAACATATATTGGCCACTTAGTGTGGGCCAGGATATGAACTGAATGCTTCTCATAGTCTAGACTGCCAACTGCCTCAATTCAAATCCTGGCTCTGCAACCTAATAGTTGCTTAATTTTAGGTAAGTTACTTAGCTTGTCTGGCCCTCAATCGCCACATCTGCAAAATGGGAAAATAATAAACCCTACTCATGGTGTTGTATGAAAATTAAAAAAAATAATATACATTGAAAATACTTAGCATCTGGCACATAGTAGGTACAAAATAAGATGATAATAATGACATCATTTGATCCTCCTCTCTACAAGGCAGACAGTACTATGTCTATTGTGTTGAATGACAAAGTCAGTCTCTGCTAAAGGAAGTGGTTCTGAGCTGTGCCTAGAACAGGAGTGGCCATTTTCTGTGCCACAGAAGCCCACCTCCTCATAACTACAGCCAATAGAAGGTTAGGGTTACATCCACCTATGGGATAACTTGATAGGAAAAGCTCTGAACAGGAACTATAGCAACTGGGTAGCCATCTGCTTCTCTCCCGAAGCAGTAAGAACAAAGGACAAAAAACAGGGACTCTGACAGCCATAGGAACAAAGCTGGAAACCTTGTAAGACTGAGAGAAGTCAGGAGGGGTCAAAGTGAGGTCACTTGATGATCAAATGGAAAATACAAACATATAAAAGCAATGAAGCTGGGGAGGGGGGTGGATTTAGACTCGATGAGACGTAGAAACCAATTCACAGCAACAGGAGCGATAGAACAGGTGCGGAAGAGCCAAGCCACTGCTGAGGCTGACAAGATGACGCAGATCCTTCATGACCTACCAGTTGCAGGTTTCATGAAATTCTGTTTGGATTTTGTTTTAATCAGAGGATTCCTGTCTCCCTTACCTCCATATGAATTTCTATTGTAAAAGTCCATTACAGAGAAGGCCAGAGGGGGTCTCCATTCTTTATCACTTAAAAGTCTAGTCAATGCATCCATTTCACAGATGAGGTAATAAAGCTTCCCCCAAAAAGTCAGCCAATTACCCACCATAGTAAAACCAGCATTAGAAACCCACCTTCCAACTCCAAACCCAGTGTTTCTTTCCACTATACCCCAGCTCCCACTCTAGAGGAATATGGAAGGGTGGCAGCAAGCAAGACGAAGTTAGCTGAGCAATTGAATGGCTAACAGACTCCCATATACCTGTAAAGAGACTCACAGACAAATTATGGTGCCGGGTGAGGAGGTGTGTAAGCCAAACCTTCTTTGGCTCTTGGAATAGCATCTGAAGGAACCCTGATCTCCAGTCTTTTGCACATCAGTCTTTCAGAGCAAAGACCCAAAGCAAAGAAGTTATTTTTTTTAGGGATTTTGTTTATTATTTTAGGAACTGCCCCCCCCCCCCCCACCGCACACTTTCCTAATGGAAGGCAGAGTACACAGTGATGAGTCTGGAAGGTGGGCAGCACGCCAGTCAGGCAGTCCAGTCCAAGGACGGATGATGGCTTGAATTGCTAGAAAAACTCCCTGCACTGAATCAGGACCCATCTTTTTAAACCTTCCAATTTATTGCCCTAGCTCTGCCCTTCATAGTAAGGCATGACACATTTAACTCCTCCATTTGATTCTTAAAGGTAAAAAAGATCAGCACTGATAAATTAGGGCATCCTCAGTCAGAACTACAAAAATAATATCAATTGATAATAAAGATACAAAAGTAACCCTAATTAATAATTTCTGCAACAGATTTTCTGAAGGAAAAAGGTGTTGACAAAAAAGGCAGCTCACCATCTCTTCTGTGCCCATGACCATTTAATAAGTACCTGGTGGTCTTGGTGGACATAGTGATGACCACTTGGAATTGCTCTTCTCTGCCCTGGAAGTGGCTGAGCTTTAGGAGTGAAATGAAGACAACTTCAAGCAAAGTCACATGTGTTGCACAGGCAGCTGGACCAAACTCAAATGTAACAGTGAGAGAAAGGATGGGGCCCATGGCAAAAAGTCGTTTGCAATCTTGGAATCATGGTCCTTGAGGCTCGCATAAGTTCTGTGGGCTTTCTACTCAACTCAGCCCCAAATGTTACTTCCCTAGACTGGAACTTCTTTCGAGTGTCCATTCTGTTCCTGCACTCCAGAGAGCCCCTGTGGTCTCTTTTGTCCCTGAACTTTGTTCTCTTCATTTTTCTCCCTAAAGAGAAAAAATGTGTCTTGAACTCACCAGGGGTTCCCAGAAACAAGGAGCTTAGGGACACCTGAGGAGCCAGCAGTCAGGGCCACAGGAGCCTGTAGACCAGTGGTTCTCAACCTTTCTAATGCCGCGACCCTTTAATACAGTTCCTTATGTTGTGGTGACCCCCAACCACAAAATTATTTTCGTTGCTACTTCATAACTGTAATTTTGCTACTGTTATGAATCGTAATGTAAATATCTGTGTTTTCCGATGGTCTTAGGCGACCCTGCTAGCGGTTCTCAACCTGTGGGTCGCGACCCTGCTAGCGGTTCTTAACCTGTGGGTCGCGACCCACAGGTTGAGAACCACTGCTGTAGAGCCTAAGACCATCGGAAAACACAGATATTTACATTACGATTCATTAACAGTAGCAAAATTACAGTTATGAAGTAGCAACGAAAATAATTTTATGGTTGGGGGTCACCACAACATGAGGAACTGTATTAAAGGGTCGCAGCATTAGAAAGGTTGAGAACCACTGCTGTAGACAATGGCCAATGAGCTTCATGCAGGGGGAAGGGGGATGTGAGGGGGATAGACAGCCTCAGCAGCACCCACGCTTGATTAATGGACTTTATCCTCAGGGGGATAGACAAATGCACAAAGATTATTTTCCCCCACAATTGTGAATTGTGCCTAAGAAGGCTGAACTATAAAAGATATTACTTATCAGTCGGAATTATCATTACAAAATATACATCAAAGCACAGTATTTTTGAAAGGCTATTTGCCTTGAAAAATGCACTTAACCAACCTGGATGCAATACAGCAAGTCTATTAACACTGCCATCTTTAATTACAAAGATGAAATATATAGATAATACATTAAAATTCTATTAGACATCATTAAACTCTTTTACATACACTAAGAAGAAAAATGTAGATCATATGGTAAATTAGCAAAAGTAAAATATGGAAATGTTAATCCACACAGAGTCTGAATAGCCAATATGAAGCCATATTAAACCCGATATTCTCAGGAATAAACAATCTGCTTATTACTGAAGATTTCTCTGACTTCTGGTTTAAACTCAGACATCAATTTTCATTTGATGATTTTGCTTTCACTTGTTCAAGAGTTTGCAAAAAACTATCCTTGTGTACTTTTGTAGTTTTAAATGCCAATTATCTTGCAAAATTTGAAATAAATCTCTTCAGCCAAGTTTGAGTTACACAGGAGGTTAACATACATTGTTTGACCTGCAGAGCAATGATATAAGATTTCAGGAGGAAAATCCAATTATTCTACACTAGGAAGAAATGGTAGCATTTTGGGAAAATAGTTATTCAAAAATTTTAGGATGCGATTGAGAAAATAACAAAAGCAAAATGTTTTTCAAAGTTTAATATTGCCCAGTTCCCAGCCGAGGTAGTGGTTTTCTGCCAGCCCACGATTTGCTGATGGTATATTTGTACTGGGCACTGTGGAGGAAATGACTTATTGATTCTCATTCATACAATGTCATAAAGATACCAAAAAAGTTTTTTCTGTGTTTCTCATTCTCTCATTACTTCTATTTTGTATTTAAAACAAAACATGGTAAATGCAAAATATAAAAATAAACAGCAATCCCTGCATTGAGACAAGATGAACAAGAAAGGTATAAATATGAAATGAAAGAAATTTAAAGCTTAAGGTTTTCACAGAACCATTAATTTCCTTTGCACATATTGGAAATAGTTAGGATTATCAGTTAAGCTTTTTGAAAAAAAAATATTTTATTGATTTTTTACAGAGAGGAATGGAGAGGGATAAAGAGCTAGAAACATCGATGAGAGAGAAACATTGATCAGCTGCCTCCTGCACACCCCCTACTGGGGATGTGCCCGCAACCAAGGTACATGCCCTTGACCAGAATCGAACCTGGGACCCTTGAGTCCGCAGGCTGACGCTCTATCCACTGAGCCAAACCGGTTAGGGCCAGTTAAGCTTTTAAATATATATTTTCTTAATAAGAGAGTAAAGGTTAGATGTATTCATGTTTTAATAAACACCTTAACTTTTCTCTTTTTCAAATTACGTTAATGGGTCCAAGCTAAAACTGTACCAATAATCATCATTATAGTTAATGAAAAATAGCACCACTTTTGTTATTTCATAAAAGCGTTTCGGCAATAAGATTTCATTTAAGTGCATTTTGCTGCCCAATACTGTTATTGGTCAAAGCATTTTGCTATCTTCTCACATTTATAATGTTGTCATTCTGGATGCCTCAACTAGTTTCCTAGTTTATATCCGAAGAAGATGGTATAAAGAATATCAGATAAAGTCTATCCATCTCTGCATCTCTTAAGAAGACATAAGAGACTCTAGGACTCACATCTTCAAACACAATACCCTCAGGCTTGATTTCTAAGCTGAGGGCAAATACACAACTGCAGCTTTGAAACTGACTACAATAGACTCAGGATAGGAGAGGCAGTGTGGGAGGTGGTGGTGTGGATTGGGAAAGGAGGAAGGTGAGCAGAAAGCTGGGCTGCAGGGGACTACATTGACCACACCATCTTTGAGGAGGATGGGAGAGGGTACTTATATCTTCATTTCACCCAGGAAACCCTACTCTCCTGCAGAAGTCAAAGGACTACTTCAATTTTTCAATCACATGTGGGCCTTTCCAAGGGGCCAAGCCAGGGACAAATACAAAACCTGTCCAGTCTCACCCTTTGCCCATGGCCTTTTAACCTCTGCCTCCCTCAACCTCATTGAAAATAACTTAGTTTAAATAAAGCTGGAGGAATACTATCTTCCATTTTATTTGGGAAAGAGAATGCCATTGGTGGTCTGCCATGGTGACCAGTAGCACATGAAGAAAAGGTTTAAGGCACAGCAATAAGGCTGACTTTTGTTCTCTTTCCATTTAAATGTTCCCTGTCCATTAACCTCTGCCCAGGGGTCTCAAAAAAAGCATGGCATTCATAATGCAGGGTTTCTCACAGGGGCTGTTATATTTACAGGCACAACCTATTTCCTCACATACTTTGGCATTCTTGATCAGTGTATTTCTATCTTCACTGCCACCCACCCCCACAAATGCATGTGTGCACACACACAACACACAGACACACACACTCCTCTAGAGAAGGTACCAAAATACCTCCATCTGAGGATAGACAGTGCGGTCCTTGCCACACTGAAAATATGAGGTGGCAACCAGGACAAGCATTGTCTCGCCAGGATCTTCACAGGACTCCCCCACCCCAACTAAACATGCCTTCTGACATGCTACCTGTCTTAACTTCTTGTATTCAAGGTCTTTCTTTCAGACAAAAATCACTCCCAGTATTAGTTATTGGGAATCTCTATACTTATATTTGGTGTGAAAAAGACAGGTTCTTTGACATGGTCTTGGACTAAAAGAAACAAAATGAAAACCACCCATAACCATGACTGCTTCCCCCAACCATGGAAGGCTGATGATGGCTGGTGGGAAGCCACCCTGTACCTTTTTTCACTCAGACCATATTATTAGTGTGAAGACAACGGGGCCTCCACATCTGTCACCCTGGTCAATGTCAGGCTGATTCCTCAGACGGACTGACCTCACCACTCCCTGGAAACTACAAACTATACTGCAGACAGCCTTCTCTGAGATAGGAAACACTGGCCTTTGATTATGGATGTACAAGTACAGTAACGCCCATGTTATAAACCTCAGTTCATTTGTAAATATGGGGCATAGCAATCTCATTTGTCTGCCTGCCTTCTAGCATATCTGGACATTGAGATTTACTATCTGCTGTTCAAAAATTTTTTTCTTGACCACATAGTTTACATAAAGTAGCTTATGTATATGCAGGTAATCTATCGAGCCAGTTATTCATAGGGACATGGATTGAGGAAGAAATAGAAGGATTACATTCTGAGATTTTTATGAGAGACTCTTATGAGGAAAGTTTCTATGCCAAGTATTTGGATAATGTAAATTTATATATATTTAAAATGTGTTTCAGTTTCCTCTAATCTGATACACAAAACTGAACAGCATGTAGTGATGGTAACAGAATAATAAATGATTAAAGTTTACACCAAGACCTAGATTGGTTCTCAGCTGAATTTCCTAACAGAATAGCCCATGCCCTTCCATACATATGGTTCATGGCTAACCAGTCAAGCCTCAATCTGCTCCCAGGCTACCCTAGGAGCAGAATATGTATTGGCTTTGTCAACATAATACTAATACATAAAATATCAGGTAAAACAGGTATGTTCTATATGCATTGGGAAATTCACTCATTTATTCCAGAAACATTTATTAAGCATTAAGTATGTGAGTGCATTGTTCTAAGTGCTAAGGATACATTGATGAATGATACACCATCAAAGAAAACCCCTATCTATCATTGTACATACTTCTAGTGAGATTCTAAAATACAAGTTCCTAGAACTTTAGGAATACAGTTTTAATTTTTTTGAGAAAAGCAATCTGCTAATTAGAATATTCTAAACTTTTTTTTTTTTTAATTTCTGAATAGGTGAAGGGTTACTGATGGTGAAGTTTCTGAGCTGGGCTAGAGGGAGGGACTAGTATCTATTGACATGACCTTTCTTGTACGAGGAGAGACAGCCAGGATGCTGACTTTCTCCCAGGTAGGGCAAGAGGGAAGATGACTTGGTAGCATCAAGCAGCTTGGCTATTCAATCATTTGGCCAACATTTATGGAATGACTATTATAAGATATTTGGATATACAAGTTGAATAATTTCTTTCTAAGACAGTCTACTGTTCCTGTCTATTGTTGATGGTTGGTAAAAACTCTATGCCTAGGCATGTTCCTACAGAGGACAGTTGGGTAATGGTGCTGTGGAAATAACTGCAACTTTTACTGACACCACAAGCGGATTGCTTTCCCATAAATGGGAAATTATTCATTAACATGATCAGTGATCATTATGGCATTGGGTCTTAAAGAGCTGTGTGTATGGCACCAAGACTCTTAATGTCAAGGTAATGTAAGCCATTGCTTGAGAGGTGAAGGCCATGCTGCTCTTACCATGACCGAGATGTGCAGGATCCTCAGCTCCTCCTCTGCTGACTCGTGCTGGGGTTCTTCGGTTGGGTCTTGTCCGGGAAGGGTCGGGGCACCATCTTGGTGATGGATGTGAAAAAGCAAAGTGCCATTCTCCAGCCACTGCTGCCTCCAGCGCACCAGAGGGATGTCCTCTGTGTTCCCTGAGATCTCTAGAGGACAAACAGCAAAGGCACAGGTCAGAATTCCAGCTGTACCAGACCAAATCTTCTAACTCATCTTCATAGACACTGGTACAGATGAGCCAGCATCAGCGGAAGACAATATAGGGTTCCAACTAGTTAGGTCAGACTTACTGCTGCTCCAAATCTCAAGGAATGGAAGAGACCCTGAGAAGAAAATTATCCCCCATAGGTCTTAGCATCATAATCTAGCGAGCCAGCCTCTCACACATTGAGAAAAAGACCAGGTAAAAATTCAAGTTCTTCCCACTATTTCTATGATCAATAGCATCCTTTACCCAGCCTAGTTTGAATACCCTGATAGCTCCCCCTGGGGTAAATGCAAGGTTGCTTTCCTCTTGTAAATTTGTGAAAGTGTAAGTTCCCTAGCAAGTGCTCCTAGATACCAGAGAATCTACAACGGAGAGAGCTGGTAATTACCATGCAGAGAACTGGTACTTATGGAGAGAAACATCCTGGAAGGTTACTGCAGAGCAACTGGGCTGACAGGTTATTTCTAAAACCACAATCATTTTCTGCAGAATCCACTGGAGATGTCTGACATTGCTGTGGCAGGTAAAATAATGTTTTAATTCCCTTTAAATTTTCTCTTCACTTTTGCAGAGCAGAGGTGGTGTACATGGAGAGCGTGGTGCAGAAGTGGGTCCTTAGCACAGGCACAAGACATTCCTAAGAGCAGACATTCATCTGCCCTCAGGGCATTAGACTGAGGCACTGGTCTATCACCAA
Source organism: Cnephaeus nilssonii (assembly GCF_951640355.1). NCBI lineage: Eukaryota > Metazoa > Chordata > Mammalia > Chiroptera > Vespertilionidae > Cnephaeus > Cnephaeus nilssonii. The sequence goes on from NC_137092.1 coordinate 20,993,418, forward strand.
CAAATCAATAACAAACTTCCTAACATGCACCTCACACCATAGGTGCTAAGCTCCTGCTGTAGAGAAGTCACGTCACTGTTATATGACCCTTTCACTAATATTCCTAAGCAACACCAGGTCAAAGCTTTGAGATGTTCCACAACAGAGACCTGCTCAACCCAGTCCCTCCTGAACTTCATTGTCCCCCAGACCATTCCTCTTTACCAACTATTACCACAAGGGAACTAACCTTCTGAACACAGTTGGGCAAAGCTCTGCTTTCTAAAACTTCATTTTTGTAAGGTATAGATTCTCCCAAAATTTATCACCTTTGACCAAAAAAAAATAGTAATTCCATAGACATAAAAAAGATTTAATAAAACACATTTAGAAGAATATTCTCATCAAGTACCACGACCATAAAGAGGAAAGCAATTTTAAATATTTATGGAGTTTATAAATACATTTCACTATTTGTATGAGGACACAAATGATGTTCTGCTTTATTTATTTACTCATATATTTATTCACTTATTTAACAGACACACACTGGGCATATATTAAGCACCAGACCCTATTCTAGGCACTAAGACACGAATCCCCATGAAGCCCTCGACAAGTTCTCTAAAGCAGTGGTTGCCAACCTTCGGACCACTGGTTGGCGACCACTGCTCTAAAGTAACCCACCGTGAATGAGCGTGGTTAAGTGCTACAATACATGCATGGCAGCATTCTGTGGGAGCGTAGGAGGAGGCAAGGCTCATCTTGCCTGGGTAGAGGGGGGAAGGAGAGAGGAGGGTAGCCTTCTTTTCAGAAGATGATACTGGTTTGGGCCTTGACGTGTGGGCAATTTCCCTTTAATAGGCAGGTAAGTGGGGAGAAGGCATTCAGACTCTGATAAGAGAATGAGGAGGAGGAGGAAGAATGTGGGCCGGTCCTCTCAGGGTAGGTGAGTGACAAGAATCTGTATGAGGCACAGGTCACAGCCAGTATCTAGAAGACACTGATATGATCGCTTATCTCACACCACAGACCAGGGCACAGAGTAAGGCAGGGTGTGATGGAGAACCAGCAAGCAGCAAAGACTTAGCCCTTCTCCCTGATTGCCTAAGGGACTCAGTTACCCTGATGGGTGCTGGATTGGCAAGCTGTCCATGCCCTGGCATGTGCCTGGCATAGCATCCAGTAAGCTGCAGTGGGTAGAGGGTGTGAGAATGGATGACTCCCTGCATCCCCGTCCAGGTTTTCCACAGGCACAGCCCCATTTGTGGGTGAGGCAGGGACTCAGGCTTCCCGATTCACCTTTCCTCTAAGAAGGTTTTCTGATTCCCAGGTGAATAGAAACCCTTGGGCATGCCTCCGAGGGTGCCTGCTTAGACCAGTAGAAACCCCTCCAGTCACAAACGCTACTAGGTGGCACTTACCCTCACTCATCAAGCCTTCACACCCAAGCACCGGGAAGATTCCTCCTAGGAAACACACCCTCCTCCCCTAAGTCCCTTTCCTGTCATTGTTGCAGAAACCAAACTCAGTCTCCTTCTCGCCATAGACATAAGTCACCAGCAGCACCGGTTCCTAATGGAGCACCTAGTGACATAATTGAATCACCCAGCACAACACACGCCCAGCCTCCCGCCCGCACCTGGGATTTATTCCACACACGTCGGTGTCTCTTCAACCCTTCCTGTACCCATTCAGAGGGAAGCTGGCCCCTCATCGCTCTAAAGCACTTAACAAACTGGATTTTTATTTCCCAGATCCTCATCAAGTGGGTCAGGCTCATTACCTCTGTTTTTACTGTGGAAGCAAAGACAAGTCAATACCCAGACCAAGGTCACTGGGCATGACACAGCAGGGAATGAAACAGATGAACGGTTGTCATTCCTCTCCACCCCCAGCACACACACTGCACGGCCCGACCTTTGAACATGCACAGAGCGAGGACACATTTGAGGAGAAAATCCGAGTGGTCTTTCAGGAGTTTTTGTGCTACAGGAGTTTAATTTATTACACAGGAGTTAGTATTCTGTGACTTCATTTAAAATTGAGATATAATTCACATACCCAGAAATTCACCCTTTCAAAGTATACAATCTAGTGGTTTTTAGTGTATTCACAAAGCTTTGCAACCATCATCACTCTGATTCCACAACATTTTCATCAGCCCAAAAAGAAGCCCCATATTCACTGGCCATCTAAGACTTTTTTGGGAAGGAAGGTATTCTACTGCAGGGTTCCAGGAGGGATGGTACCAAGGAAAGAACAGGTGCAGGGAGGGCACAGACAAATGCCCCCACGGGAAGGTGAGTGGAGAGCATTTCTGGCCTTGGTACCAGGCCAGTCCTCTGAACCTCTGTGTAGGTTTTTCACGCCCTTCTCTATGGATGGTGATTTTCCCAGACCAGACTCATCATAGAGGACAAAGGTTAAAGGAAGGAGGATGCCACATCTGCCAGAAAGGGCACTGTCATATTTTAGATTCAAGATAATTAAAGAATGATGGCTTCTTCCTCAGCTTTTTTCCCTTTCTTGGCAGGACTTGACATGGAGGAGCTAAAATGCTAAACCAGGAACTTATTATGCGATAACAGTGCTGGGTCAACCAATAAAAGAACTACATGGGGTACAATAAATGTCTTGTGAATTTCATTGCTGATGGGCTGAGGTGGAGCCTAGAACATCAATGCAGTCACGTTGGACTGGATGTCAGCAGAATACCTCAAGAAGAGGAAATGCTCCCAAATTGCTTTACCAATGCAAGGCTTTCCTAAAACTTCTAAAGAGAAAACAGGGATGGTAATAAAATAGTTACTCTAGTCCAAGGCCCCTTGTGCACTGCACCTGAGGCTCAGACAGGGCCTTTTCTATAATGTACTGAATAAAACAAGTGCCAACAGGAGCTCACACAAGCATCTCAGGGAATCACAGGTGACATGAGCACTGAAGCCATCATCACATCTCAGAAGCTGAGATCTCTGAAAGGGGAAGGCTGTCCTGACTTTTAGCGTGTCCATTCTTTCCTTCCACAGACCTCATATCTAAGTACCTCCCAAAATTCTGGAACACACAGAAACTAGGGTACCACTTATTTTTGGACACAACAAATATTTTTGGAGCACACCATTTTTGCCAGTCAGTCAACTGTGTGACATGGTCCTTACTCTCAAGGAGCTTTTGGTCTAGTAAGAAATTGAAGACGTGGCCATGAGTAAGTCCTCTAAATAGTAATAGCAGTGCTGAGTCAGAGGATATAAATTGGCTGGGCATAAACACAGGGGAAGAGGTAAAATGTTGGGAGGTGATTGCCAATGAAGGGAATGGTGTATACAAAGGAACAGCAAAACAATGTGTGTTTGCAAAACCGAGGCAGGTCCGGTGATGCTGCAGGATGGAGGATATGAAGAGGAGTAGTGGAGGACTGAGGCTAAAAAAAATGCAGATTGGTGTCAATTGTGAAAGTTGTGAATGCCAGTTTAAGGAGTTAGGAGCTAATGGGAAATCATACACAGTTTTATTAAGCAGAGGAGAAAATAAAGCCACGATTAAGAAGACCCATTAAAGAGAGTAGCAAACAGACTAGATTCAATCAATCTCACTCTGTGACTTTGATCCTAGAATCTACAGTGACCCAAACACTCAACCAGAGCTCAGGAGACCCAGGTCTGGAATAACCTTCAATTAATTACTAGCTTTGAGTTTTCTCATCTGTATAAGGAGGAGCTGTATAGATGAATGTCAAGATCTTGGTAAAACTTTGTCCATCCACAATTCTAAGTCCTAAAGGGTGTGCTTCACAAGACCACCTAAAAAGGCAATAACTTCAATGTCATAGACAACGTCAAATCATCTCTCAGGTCTATAGTACTCCACTTCTCCTTTCCCTCAGAGCATAGGGTGGACCGATTTGGGATGATTTGATTAGAGCCTTTAAGAACCAGACCCATCTTCAGACTAGATCTCAGGCTAGAGAGAAAGGTTCTCATCACACTGGCACAGACACGAGGTTTCTAAAGCAGAAACCCTGGAGCTTCTATATGCAACACAGAACGTGGGTGATGACAACTTGGTCAGGGAGTCACTTTAGAGCAGCGGTCACTAACCACTGGTGGTCCATGAGGTCCGAAAGGTTGGCGACCGCTGCTCTAGAGAATAACCTGGGATGGGGAAAGGCAGCGGAAGGAGAGTGAGACAAAATCACATTAAAATCAGCCTCAGTCTGTGAGCTTGCAGCATTGTCCTTTAGTGGGGTTAGCTCAGGACACCCAAAACTTGCTCCAAAAATTCCTTCTCTAGGAATTACACCTTCCTCATGCCATCCAAGTGTCCTGTCTTGCTTTAGTCATTTCCTCACTCTCAGAACCCCTGAACTGAGCTTCTAAGACAATAATCATCATGTTTCCAGGATCAAAATTTTTTCAAAAGGTAACTTCGGTGAGGACCAGATCCATGGTGCTGTCTTTTTCAAAGAAATGGACAATTTAAAGTCAAATGTGGACTGGAATTGGGGAAATTCTCAAAGATCCTTTTAATTCACTGAATGACTCAGTTAGAGCAATCCTGGCACTCAGGTCCCTTCCCCTTCCTGAGTTCCAAGCTGGATCCCATGGAGGAGCCATGAGGTGGCTCCAGTGACTAGGTTAAGCCAGGAAGAAGCATTGACATGCCAGATATTCACCTCATGTCAAGCGCACCTGATGAACTGACTGCAGTCCTTTGGGGTTGAGGGTGACACCTGATGGCCATTACTCTTAAAAGACCTTGCTTAGATCAAGATCTTCAAACCTACTGTTAATCTTAAAAAACCTTCCTCAAGCTAAATCTAGTCTAGCTTCTGAGAGAATTCCCCAAAGTTAGAAAAGAACTGGATGAACTGAAAGACAAATAAAATGCACTACCTCAAAACTTCCTGCTGTTAGAGGAAGGAAGGAGTGTCCATGGGTTATTAGATTTGCATGGTTGTTTTTCAGTTCTATTAAGTACAGTATTGTGAATGGCCTCATGTTCTTTATGAAAGAATTACAAGGGAAAGGGAACATCTCAAAATAGGACATAGCAACCTCCCACCTTGTGCTATCTCAGCTACCATTCTTAGGTTCTGCGTGATGATGAGGAAGCTCAGGAATTTAGTGATAAAGCCAACTGTCCAAAACTAAGAATAACAAATGGGCCTTTTCCATAAGGGACTATCATTAAGATTACCAAAGGTAGGCCTGTGATTGAATTATCCCTTTTCTTCAATTCTTTTTTTACTTTCCTTTTTCCCCAACTCTAATTTCAGAGTTTGAAATATATTGATGGTAGGTCTACTTTCCCACATGGCTTTATTATGGTCTTCCAACTGAAACTATTAACAGTGGCATTAACTTTCAACACCTTTGTAAGAAAATAACCTGCTTAAGTCAGGGGTTAATAACAGCAGAGGATCACTAATTATCCTGCAAATCTTTACCCTGGTATCAAACGTGACCCATGCCTTTAATATCTCTGGAACGGCAGCCTCTAAAGACCCCAACTTGTTCCATAAACATAATGACAGCAGCACATTAGTGTTCTGGCCATCTGTGAAGAAATGAAAAGCAGACAAAGTAGAAGGATGCAGAGAGAAAGGACAAAGTCAAAAGAAGTGAGGAAACAACGTGCTTTGGGCTGAGCTTGCTGGGCCTCCACACTTTTCACCACAGGGACCATCTGGTATGGAGTGCTGAAGTGACACAATCTTACTGCTCAGAGTGAGAACCACATAAAATGATTCAAGCAGCACAGATGCGAGGGACAAGGAGGTCTGCCTGGAGTTTGTGCCTATATAGACCGGCTAAGTGAACAACAAAATGGGAGACAGCATAGTCCTTTTGTGCAGATGCTTAGCATACAACTGAAAAAAGGAACTCTCGTTGTGGTTCCTCTATTCAACGCAGTGCCTGCTGCTGCTTATCATCTAATTCTCGCTCCTCTGCCTCCAAATAGGCTTGAGCAAGGACTGCTGGACTATGTGGGCAAAAGCTTATTAGCAAAATGGCTTCAAACTTCAAGAACCTCTCACCCAACAGATAGATACCCAGGCAGCTCCTTTCTCAAGTAACTAGAACCTCTTAGACATGATGAGATTTGGAATAAAGCTTTCCACTTGTGACCAGGAGAAGGACAATCGAATTCCTATTTCCCTGCTCAGTGACATTTGTTCCCGATGGAAAGAGCCTAAAGCAGTAATGACCCAGTGATGAGAAAGGGAATGGCAGGTGGACAGGAGCCCTGAACAGGAAGCTGGGGGAATGAGGCTCTGCAATCTCTCTGGAGCTCATTTTCCTAATCTTCAAATGATTGCACTAGAAGGTCTGTAGGGACTCCCCAGCTCTAATCATGGTAGTCAATGATACAAAACCACACATGACAGTCGGCTCTAGTCAGACCCCCAAATCTGGTGCAGGCTGAGTATATTTCTGCCAACTGGATAAAAGTCTCTGTGAAAGTTTTTCAAATCAGACTTTCTTCTTGGAGTATGGAAAGCTTCCAGCTCAGCCCAGCCTATGCATTTTAGGGTAAGAATTGGCTATATTGAAATTCATGACAGTGACTTACGGAAATCGCATCAGTGGTCCCCAAGAAGAAAGAATCATCCACATACAGATGCCTCCAAATAATTTCCAATGTACCTGTGATCAATTATGTTTATGTAAACAAGGATAATCTAGATTTAAAAAAAACACACACCAAAAACTTCATCTGATTTCTTTCTGCAACCCCACCAAGATCCCTTTATAGAGCTCTCCTCTACAATCCAAAAATGTTACCATCCTTTAAGCTGCCCACCCACCATTTCTATTTTTCCCAAAAAGGTTGAAGGTGGACTAAAATGAACCAAAAATGAGAGAAGTGGTGTGAGAGACAGAAATAAGGAATGGTCCATAGTAGGTTTTCTCCAAGGCAGGTGTGGGCAGGCACTGCAGAACGCAGAGGATGGCTTTTGAAATCAGGCTGATGAAAGCAGTGAAGCTTTCTATGGATGCTGCTGGAAGTAGGTCACCGCGCTACTCTCTGCCAGCATGAATAGCAATCAAGCAACTCCGTGAACATTCTATTTACCTAGCCATGGAGATGAAAACATTCCCCTGGGGGGATTGCAGCCAAAAGATTCTGACACAACCAGGGAGATGAGGAAGCATTCAAATGACTTATGATTTCATCCAAAATGGTTTGCTTCTTCCTACCACAATGGTTCTCTGGATCTTTTCAAAGCTCAGCAAAGAGTTTATCCACATGATACTCATTCAAGTCTCGTTTGAAAAGGGGGTGAGGGGAGGCCCAAAGCTCTTTGAAAAAAGGTAGGGTTATCTGAGTCACAGATGTATTGGTAAGAAAAAATTTAAATATACCTAGTTCTATTCTCCACTGCCACCAACTGACCTTTGTAAATTGAGATAACAGCATGCATTTAACAAAATCTGACATCAAGTAAGATGTATAATAATATTTAAACTCTGTAATGTTAAAATATGTATTTACGGATCATTTCATACATTGTAATGAGAATAAGTCCTTTTGAAGCCTGCACTTTCATGACTGGAATTCTGATTTGAGGTTTGCACATCTTTGGGGCCACATCCTTGCAGTGTGGCACTGGAAACAATAGGAATACCTAGGTTTGGAAAGCTGGGGCCCTGGATGCAGGAAGGTTGGAAAGAAACTGCCTACCAGACCCAGGAGAACTCTGTCCCTCCTGAGTCCTCTTTCTCGGCCTCCAGGCTTTCACTGCCAAAGAGTTTAGTATTTGCTCTGATTCTTGATCCTGAACTATTCAGTGAGATCTCCTCTAAGGTTCTCACCTTATAAAATGGATAGAAAATGAAATTGATAATGACAAAGTATCACCTGTACATGACTTACAGAAGAGAATAGGCCATCACCGGTCTTGATTTATCTCGATTTCTAATTACTTCTTATCTAGTTGTATTTCTGTTATCATCTATGATTCAACTCAACAAGTAATGATGTGCCTATTATTCACTGGCTCTGTTAAGAAGCCCTTTCAACATTCATGAGCTAACTTAATCCTCTATAACCCTTTAATGTGGGTATTTATATCTCCATTTCATTGATAGAGAGTTCCAGAAAAGTCAATATACTTGAAGAAGTTCACTAGTTAGTGGGAAAATTAGCGGAGAAAAATCGTAGGGCTCCTGGCTTCAAGGCCTTTGTTCCTTTCCACTATTTCAATGCCCATTCTCTTGCTTTGCAATTCTCAACCCCAGAATAATATAACTAAATTGCTTGGCATTATGTGGCATATAATGAACACCAATCCACATCAATATCATCATTATTAATACTGTATTTGTTATTGTCACGATTAGCATCATTCATATAAATTCTAAAATTGTGCAATAATCTTGACAAAGTTAAATAAGTATTACTTTTAAATGACTCCAGCTGCTTAAGAATCCTCAAAAATCCAGGAACCTAAGTCCAGGAATCCACCCATTTAAAATGAGGAACCTGGTCCAAGTTGTGCTGGCACATTTCCCTAATGTTCCTGAGCAAACTTACACTCTTTGGGTATCTCTGATAAAACTCCACTTACATTCTTTGCTTTAAGACTCAGCCACAGGGCTTTCACGGAGGGATGCCAGGCTATCCATGCCCATTCAAGACTGGCACACAAGGCCAGTCCAGTGAGCTTAGCAAGATGCTCAAGAATTAAGATGGGCAGATCCTCCCAAGGGGATGTGGGAGTTGTGACTGAAGTCAGGGAAGAGGAAAGGAGCAAATGAAGGTGGTGTTAAAATAACAGGTGAGCTTCCTTCAGTGGTAAACTGAGACCCTGTGAATGAATCCATTAATAGTGCCACCTTGGTGGGAATGGCTTGTGTTCACATAGGGTTTATCTTTGTCTGTGGTGGTTATCATTCTGCTTGGTCCTGTAAGTGCCCAGATGGCTGGCACATAACCAGACAATGCCTCTTAGGTTATCTAACTGTGCCCCTAAAGGTCCACAAATGAATGAGACACCTTATTGGTCAACTCCCCTGAATTTACATCATCAAGTTAGAAAGGACTCACCAGGAGGTATTCATGATCCTTTGGCAGGTCCTTACTTCCCTGGTTAGAAGTAAATGTAAATGAGCTATGATCAAGAACCTCACCTTAACTCTTCAAAGTATCAGGGAATCTAATGCTAAAATAAACCTGCCCAACAATCCTTAGGATTCTCTGGCCAAAGTTGGTCTTAATAACAGGCTAGCCCTTGGTTATCTTTTAGTTGAGCAAGGTGTTGTGCTGTAGCCAACACCACCTGCTGTAGCTGATTAACACTTCTGGAGAAGTTGAAACTCAGTTACATAAGATGACCAAGGAAGCCTTAAAAACGCCTAAAAATTGGATTGCTGCCTTACTTTTGTTGAGTTCTTTAAGTCTTATGGAAATTAATCCCTTATCTGATGTATCACTGGCAAGTATGTTCTCCCATACAGTGGAATCCCTTTACATTTTGTTGATGGTTTCTTTTGTTGTGCAGAAGCCTTTTATTTTAATGTTGTCCATGTATTTAATGTCTCCTGTTTCCTTTGCCCTAGGAGATGTATCAACAAACATACTGCTACGAGATATATCTGAGATTTTGCTGCCTATGGTTTCTTCTAGGATTTTATGGTTTCACAACTCACATTTAAGCTTTTTATCCATTTTTAGTTTATTCTTTATATGGTATAAGTTGGTAGTCTAGTTTCATTTTTTTTGCACATACTTGTTCAATTTCCCAACATCATTTATTGAAAAAACTGTCTTTACTCCATTGTATGCTCTTACCTCCTCTGTCAAATGTTAATTGACCATAATGGCTCAATTAAAAAATGGGAAAAGGACCTAAATAGATATTTGTCCAAAGAGGACATACAGATGGCCAAGAGACATATGAAAAAATGCTCAAAGTCACTAATCATCAGAGAAATGCAAATTAGGTATCACCACACACCTGCCAGAATGGCTACTATCAACAAATCAACAATATTGGTGGGAATGTAGACGGGTGCAGCCACTATGGAAAACAGTATGGAGTTTCCTCAAAAAATTAAAATGGAACTGCCAAAAATTAAAAATTGACCCAGTGATCCCACTTTGAGGAATATATCCTAAGAATCCTGAAACACTCATCAGAAAGAATATATGCACCCCTATGCTCATAGCAGCACTATTTACAATATATAAGATCTGGAAACAGCCCAAATGCCCATAAGTAGCTGAGTGGATGAAAAAGATGTGATATATTTACACCATGGAATACTATGCAGCTATAAAAAAGAAGGATCTCTTACCCTTTAAGAGAGCATGAAGGGACCAGGAGAGTGTTATGCTAAGCAAAATAAACCAATCAGTAAAAGGTAAGTATCACATGACCTCACTCATATGTGGAATCTAATGAACAAAATAGATCCATAGACATTGAAGCATGCTACAGACTGATGAATTTCAGAGGGAAAGAGAGTTAGAAAGAGATTAACCAAAGAACTTATATGAAGGCCTGGGGAGGGGCTGGGAGTGGAGTGGAGGGAGTCAATGGGGGGATAAAAGGGGACATCTGTAATACTTTCAACAATAAAGATAAAAAAATTTAAGGCTAAAAAAAGGTAACTCTTTTAACAGGACCTATCTTTGATTTATGTGATTTTGATGGATTTGGATATTAGGGACCATGGCTTTTAAGTGACTCCAAGCATTGAGAATAATCTTAGTTATAATAATCATAGTAATCCCTCCTGATGTGCTGTACTGTTGACCCCCGATCAAATGGGGTTGAAATGCACAGGTCCACTTACACTCAAACTTCTTCCAATTGACTCACTCAGTTCAATCAACCCATGCATTTAAAACTTGCATTTTCAAGGGTCAACTGGCGGTTGGAAATCCGCATATGTGGAGGGCCAACTTAAATTATATGAAGATTTTTGATTGTGCAGGAATCAGTGCCCTTAATCCTTATGTTGTTCAAGGGTCAGCTATATTCTCTCAAAAGCTTTAAAAGCACATCTGCAGCCAATAACCACAAAGCAAATGATCTCTCCCAAGACTAGAATGTCAGACAAGGAACAAAGAGAGTGACTGACTTAATGTGAACCTGGTCCTGACCAGTTTGGCTCAGTGGATAGAGCGTCGGCCTGCAGACTCAAGGGTCCCAGGTTCGATTCCGGTCAAGGGCATGTACCTTGGTTGCGGGCACATACCCAGTAGGAAGTGTGCAGGAGACAGCTGATCAATGTTTCTCTCTCATCGATGTTTCTAACTCTCTATTCCTCTCCATTCCTCTCTGTAAAAAATCAATAAAATATATATTTAAAAAAAAACAACAATGTGAAACTGAAGTCACAACCTGAATATCACATAGGATCAGCAAAACTGCAAGAACTCTGTAGCAGTGGTTGGGAGTGGTGCTGATGCCATACATGTTGATCACCTCTTAGGTAAACTAAGTGTCTGACCAAAAGGGGGAAATGATCATAAAAAAGAAACAACAGGCCCAAAATGGACTCACTTGTGCTAAGGCCCATGTCAGCAAACCGAGACATAATGCCTAACTCAGTTTCAGGTTCTTCCAGGAATATAAATGTAAACCAATCTGGAATTACCCAGTTAGCACTGGTGAAATAATCTGCCTTAGAGACCCTACACCTTTCACCAAGCTAAGGTGACCTTGCCTAAAACAATCATTCTTTACTAGAAAAAACTTCCTTGCCCCGCCTCCTTCTGCCTATAATTCTTCCATTTTGCACAGCTCCTCAGAGCTCCTTTCTAGCTGCTAAGATGGGATGTTGCCTGATTCATGAATCATTAAATAACACCAATTAGATCTTTAAATTTATTCAGTTGAATTTTGTTTTTTGACATCATAAATGCCAAGCAGTATTGATTGCACTCAACTGGAGGCTTGCATTCTCATCTTCATCCTGGAGAACAAGGCTTTCCACTTCATTCCTGCAGACCTGTGAGCTCACCTTGATGACCATGAGCACTGGCTTCTTACACATACACAACTGGGGAGCCCAAAGCTCAGTGGGCAGTCAGTTCTCCAGGCTTTCTCTAAATCATTTTCTCCTACAGATGGGTGTGTGTGTGTCAAAATATCTGTGTATCAAACCATCATGCTGCACACTTTAAATAGGTACAATTTATTTGTCAATTATTCTTTAATAAAGTTGGGAAAAAAGAAAAGGGAGTATGTGACTTCTAAAGACTCTTCTCACTCTAAAATTCTTTGATTTTTTAAAAATTTTCCTATGATCTGTAATTGCCATGCTGGGGGCTGAATCTTAAGTTCCTAAAAAAAGTGAAGATGAGAAGTGGTAATAATCTTATGTATCTTTGTTGTATTCCTCAGCCTGAGAAAGGAGAGTGTTTACAAAGACTCAAGGAAGTAAAACATTCCATATTATAACTTGCAAAGGTCTTACTTATCCCCTCTCTTTTCACTCATCAATCCTGTGTGGTAGGTTCCACGGAATTAGAATCATAAGGCCAGAAGGGTAAGTGAAGATTGCAAGGGCTAAGGCAAATAAGACAGAGACAGCACTAAATCCAGCTTCTCACTCCTCGCACAGTGCTCTTTCTACTACACTGTGCTGTCTACCAAAGTGATGCTTATTTATACTGAGAAATCATGAACCACTCTGCTTGTATTTCAGATTAATGAATTAGATACACATAAGTTATACAGCAAAAGTAAACACTCTCAGGAGTTTGAAAAGTTTCGGCTTCTAGACCCAGGAGTGAAATTGAGTTATTAACCAATTCACACAAGGGTATAACTCACGTAGCAATCTGATGTAATTTCCCTGTGACAGACTCCCCTGGAGGATCAGATCTGTTTTTTTCCTAGATTCCCATTACCAGTCTGAAGACTTTCTTGACACTGCCTTGGGCCCACTTCTGCAGGCTGACCTGTGTAAATGCTCATTACAAAAGGGATGAAGAGGACCTCTAAATGAACTGACAGATATCCCCTAGAAATGTAGGTCTAGCCATCCAGTACCTGCTGAGTGAATGATGATAGTTTAAAAGAAATACAAAGATCACCTGATCGTTAAAATATGTTGCTGATCAGCTGGGAATAACATGCAGTGAGGGAACACCTTGATAACATCTTTCCCCTTCTCTCTCCCAAATTCTATCTTAATTCTAAAGCCCTTCCTTCTCAACATCCCCCCTCCCCCCGCCCCATACACAAAACACCCATCCAGGGGCTGGAAGTGAGAAGTGGGAGCCATGCATGCTTCAGGAAGGGTGCATTTTAGAAAGTAGGTGAACTGTCTGCCATTGTGCATTCATCAACAGCACTGCCCCTCATGCTTACTTTCTTCTCCCATCCCTTCCTGCTCTTCTATATGGGTCTGAATCTGTGTTCATACACTTCATGGCACAAGGGACATTTTCCTCTTTTTCTCATCTCTGTTTATGAGACTTCATTCATGCCCTGGACAGACTTAGTGTTCCTAACCTGCTGGATGATGTGATGATCAGGCTGAATCTAACAAGAATAAAGTAGGGCAATTGATAGTTATTACTATTTTTTTTCACAATAACTAACTTATATTGAGCATTTACTATGTGGCAGGTAATGGCTAAACACATACATTCTCATTAAGCTATTTGATAGCTGATAAGGTAGGTACTATTGTTATCCAGGACTAGGAAAGTGAGGCAAAAGGAGATTAGGTAACTAGTCAAAGAACTTGGGCACTGTGACTCTAGGTAAGGAACACACTCTTCCTGAAGTCTCACTTTTTCCATTTGACAATAAGTAAATGATAGTCCAGTGAGGGGTCATCAACAGGCAGGCCAACACCTCAACTTCAACCCCTGTCATCACTGACCAATGAAAAGGCTGTAAACACACTGTGTGAGAAGGTAAGTGAGGAGTGTCTCTGTTATCATCCGCGTTAGAATGGGAAGGGGGTGGTGGGGAGGCTCAAAACTGGGGCCTAATAATCCATCAATAGATTCTCTTCCTTTGACCTTGATCAAACCAAGAGAAGTAAGGCATTGTACGGGTATTTGGACAAACATCAGCCCCCAAACACATACTATCAACACATTATACAATAGCTAATGCTTATGAAGTGTTCCCAATAAAACAGGCACTAAATGCTTTTGTTTCATTTCACTTCATTTTCACAACCATTATATGAGGTGGATAACAATTACAGGTGAGAAGGCTGAGGTACAGAAAGGTTAAGTAACTTGCCTAGCATTATACATTTAGCAAGTGGAGGAGACTGCATTAAATAGGATGTCTACCTTCAGAGTCTGGGTTCTGAACCACTTTATTTCTCTGCCTCTTCCCTATGGGGCATCCTACTATATGCTCCCTGTTATAGGCTAATCTCTAAGAAACGTATCTTCTCATTATAAAGTTCTTGCCTCTTTTCTCTTAATTTCTGCCATAGCCATGTTACTATTAACTGGCATTATGTTTCTTCTGGAGTTTAAGTTTTCATGAGCGGCAATGCTTTGCACATATTTCTACTGCAAGGTGACCCCCCCATGGGTAGTCCCTCTTGGCTGATCCTGGCATACCCTACCTGTACCACAGATCAAGAAATTAGTAGGTGGAGGTAATGTTGACAATTTCTATTTCTCATTTGGTAGCACTGGCCCATTAACTAGAGGCTATAACAAAACCACTGTTAATGGAGTTTTGCAAAATGAAAAAAAAAAAAGTTCTGGGTTTTCTGTTTCTGGTGTATAACAGCACCCTCTAAAGAATACAGCTATAAATTTCATAATCAAGCCATTAGGTTGTGAACAAGAGTCAGGGGAACTGGAATGAGCAGATTATCAGACTTGAGTCAGGACACAAAGGCAAGAATTTAAGGTCAGTTCCACAGTGTTGGTAACTTCTCATTCTGTGGCCAAGAAAACACACAACTCAAAGGCAAGTCTGTGCCCATGGGCATGCATCCTGCCTGACATCAGTCTTAAAGCTGAGGTCAATTTCAGCTTCTTAGGAACCATGTCGTTTTCATTCATGAAGTTTTCAGTATCTTTTTTGTTTTGTTTGCTGCATCTATATTTTCTGATTACACCACACTCTGGGAAATAAGTTCCATATGAATAATATCTGCTGAGTGAACTAGCACTTCCTTTAATTTGCCCTAAACTTACCTTCATGGACTTTCAAATAGAGCTTTGAATCCTAGGCATTGAGTATTTGGTGAACAAAGTCACATACGCCTGATGTGGTAAATAGAGACCACATTCTCTCTTAGTCTTGGCCTTTTTAACATTCACTTTTCTTACATCCTTATTTGGCTACTAGAAGCCCGTTGCACGAAGTTTCGTGCAATAGACTTTTCCTTCACCTGGCTGCCGGCACCAGTTATCCGCCAGCAACAGTTTTCCTCTGGCCACCTGCTGATCAGAGCGCCTCCCGCCAGCACGATCGGCCACCCCAAGAGGAACTCTGATCGGGAGGTGCTCCGATCGGGCGGGTGGCCAGAGGAAAACTGCTGCTGGCAGAAAACTGGTGCCGGCAGCCACGCAATCGGCCACCCCGAGTTCCGCCACCAGCGTCTTCCGCAGCGCCGGCCTAAGCAGCGCCAGCCTTTTAAGCCGGCGGGAGGAGCAGGGGTCGGGGACTCGCGAGTCCCTGCCCCCCGCTCCTACCGCCAGCCAATCGGCCACCCTGAGTCCCGCCCCCCCCCCCCCCCCCGCGCCTCCAGCCGGCCCAATCGTGGGCGTAGCGGAGTGATGGTAATTTGCATATTACCATTTTATTAGGTATGATGATGATGATGATGATTGCATCTACTATGTGTTCTGTCTTCACACAACCACACCCACTTCCTACTGCCCAGTGTAGCTGCCTTTCTGTGGGTTCATTAGATGTGTTCCCTAGAGACAAGGCTCCTGCCTCAGAAATCTTTATGCCTCAATTTCTCTATCTTTCAAAAAGTGATTATAATACAAACATCTACCTCACAGAGCTTGTTAAAGTGAAAATGCACATGGAAATGCTTAAAAATATGAGAATATGGAGTTGTCACTGTTATTATTAATGTTAATACAGTCATGAAAGATTAGTCACAATAATAACGTATTTACTTCCTGGTAAAAGAAATCGATATGATTCTACATGGGTGCAGAGCTCTGCTGTGTTTCCCATGCCTTTCAGGATGACATTGTGCTTCCCTGTTTCAGCCAGGACAGCATGTTGGGTTGATGTTTTCAGAGAACGATTTTAATGAACCCTAGGTTATTTCCCTGAATCCTTAATGAGTGACAGGGAGCCTTTTATTTTATAACTAGAGCTCGACCCTTTATCTGGGAGAGCATTCCTTAATGACATAAAAATCAACCTTCTCTCTTCTGTCCTCTAACATAAATTCTAATGATCTTGCAGTCAGTCTCCATTGTCTCAGCTTTTTAGTATATAAAGTTTAGTATCGTACAAATCATGCATGAGATCTGTTTTTTAAAAAGTAGATTCTAAAGGCAGAACCTCCCAAAGCTTTTTGAAAATCTAAGTAGATCCCCTTGATCAATCAGCATGTATGGAATATTGATCATTCAGACTTAATTTCCCTTTATAGACTCCCATTGTTACCATGCCCCTCCCAACCCTGCCAGTGTGTCCATCACTTACACTCACGGTAGGTTCAATTAGTATTGAAGGATTTACAGATCTCATCCATCACCATCAAGGTTGGTGGTTTGCCCCAATAAGGGCTCAGAGTCCTTACAAATAGGGATGGTCTGCCAGGTCAGGTTGAACTAGCTATTTCAACACCACTTTCCCCATTGTTACCTCTGAAATTCTTCAGGACACATGGATGGATAGTACACTGCACCAGCAGTTTAATCTTGTTACCTGGTTTGGGGTATTCTTAGTAGTCATTATTACTTGTTTTAGTACTTAAATTTCAGGAAAAAACATGTTTGTTGAAATTTCATAAATTCATCAGGAAAAACCAAGGTAAGTCATTCTGTAAGTTACTTTTCTCATTTTTCCCTCTACAATCATGAAAGAATGTGAAAGTTTTCTGACTTGTACCATTTCTTTCTATCTCATGGTGATCTCTTACATTCCTGATCATTCAAAAATCTATTTTTGCTCAATTCATTTCTATTTATTACGTATTATTTCACATGTAGTCATTTAAAAATCTATTAGAGTTTTTCAAATCCTTGCTTTAAAAAAATTTTTTTATATTTAAAATATCAGCACAAACATATACTAGGTAGCTTTTACTTTCTCTGCTAGAGGTTTCCTCAGTCACTTAAGGAACGATTGATATCCTATTTTGTGTTATCTTCAATTTTTCACAAAGAGCCAGAGGTGACTTTTTGGGGGAAAAAGCTTCTGGTACAAAGACGGCTTTTATTTCTCTGGGAAAACCTTTCCACCTTAGGTGAGGGATCCCTCAACAGAAATCCCTCAACAGAAACCCCTCAACACATCCCCTAACCTCAGCGGAACAAACCAGAAAGCCTATGCTGACTGGTCTCAGAAGTGAGACCAATGGAGGGGAACTCAGCCTTTGCTGATAGTTTGGGGAGGGACAGGAGAAGAAAATATGTTTTCCATCTAGAGTTTCTAAGATTTAGTAAAGTAGCCTGCCCTGCCTCTTTAATTAGCTGTCTAGAAAGCAAGCCTGTCACATGGGCTGGAGTCTGGATCTATTCAAGAGATTGATTGGAGCAAGACACATCTTTGTCCAATCTGGACAGCTTCGGTTTTACTGGAATTGAGGCAGGCCATAACCTACCAGTGACTCAAGGAAACTGAAGTAATTAAATCTGCAGGTGTGTGTGCATATTTGCCATATTAATGATGGATCTGTGTTAATATAAGTCACAGAAGGCTTCTGCAGGACCCATTCGCATCTGCTAGAGGTGATGCGACCTCACAGAGACACTGCTGCTCCGTGGCACTGACACTGGTTCATGCGGCAATATCTCCTTAACCTCCCCAACTGCTCCCCTCCATCCCAGCTCTGGTGTGGGACGTCTCCCATGACAGCTCCAACTCCAATCGAATTATTTCATAAATGCTGATGGCAACTCAGGTGAAGAAAATGCCAGTTACCAATACCTAGTTAGATATGGAAGGAGCATAATTCGCAGGCATGATTTTGGCATCAGACTATGTTTAAATGTCAACCTCTCTACTTAACACTGATTTGTCTTGAACTGGTTACTTAAGCCCAATAAGGACTATAATATCTACTTTATAGAGTTCTTGTGAGCAGAAAACAATATAATAAATGTGAAGCTTTTAATACAGTGTCTCATAGCTATGGTCACTTTAATGATTTCTCCTTTTCTGACCTTGAAAATATTTTAGCTACTAGAAATTAATTTCCAGCCATGCCTCATAGGCTGCTGGGCTACTTCAGGGTGAGGATCATATTTGGAAGGTTTGTGAAAAGACAGATAGGCTGTGCCCTGGGCCTGTATATCCTAGTGCCCGCCCTCTGCTCCTGCTGAAGGAAGCCACCCTTTCACCCACAGCCCTTCCACATGACCCCAGTGGTGGGCACCTCACCTATGGGCAGCCTGTCTGTAGACTGGGCCGTGAGTCACCACGTGGCTCAGCACAAGAAGATGAGCTAATCAGATCCTTACTCTTAGGGGTTTGAAACCGGGAATATGGAACCAATCAAGCATATTGCAGGGAGATGCAGAGAGAAGCACAGATGGGAGTCTGGGCCTAGGGCCACTTCAAGCTGGAGAGATGAGGAAATAGAAAAACCATGAGCCAGTAAAGCTCGAAGGTGGAGAAAAGACAAAGCTCGAAGGTGGAGGAAATGCTAGGCACAATGGCGGGGACTAGCAGGAGCAACTGAGCAGAGAAGAGGCACATGGATGCAGGGAAGCACAGGGAACACCCCGAAACTCCTTGCCTCTGGAGCCCCAAGAGCTGGCCTGGAATCAGGTCCGCCTGCCTTGAGGCACAGCAGGAGCATGGCTCCCTTTCCTTCTTTTCTGGGATTCCTGTGAGGCCGCTGCCTCCTGCTGACATGTGTGCATTCTGACCAGCCCTCCCATCACTGAGTAACTTGAGTGAATCACCATGCCTGCAATCAAAGAGCCTGCCCACTGAGAGGTGAGCATCCCTCAGAATTGTGAATGCTCAAGAATTCTGAACTCTGGCTCCTCACTGGCAGGCCTTCATCACGGCACCCAGCACAGGTCTCCTCTGATCGTTTGTCATAGCTTATATAAGAGTCTTTTTTTTTAAATTTCCCAGAACAACAGGTAAATATATAGCATTCTTTATTTTTAACATTCAATAATATTCTGCACTAGTTTCAGGTGTACAACATAGTGGTTAGAAAATCATGTAATTTACAGTGTTCCCCCAATATTTCCACTATCCACCTGGCCCATACATAGTCATTACACTATCACTGACTATATGCCCTACATCTCTGTGACATTCTGTAACTATCAATTGGTACTTCTTAATCCCTTCATCTTTTCCACCCAGTCCCCAACCCCTCCCCTCTGTCACCTGTCAATCTCTTCTATCTATCTATGAGTCTGTTTCTGTTTTGTTCGTTTGTTTGTTTTGGTCTTTAGATTCCACAAATGGTATTTGGCTTTCTCTGTCTGATTTATTCTTTATGAGAGAAACCATTAAAGAAAATGTTCGTTTAGACCAGGGGTCCTCAAACTTTTTAAACAGGGGGCCAGTTCACTGTCCCTCAGACCACTGGAGGGCCGGACTATAGTTTTAAAAAAACTATGAACAAATTCCTATGCACACTGCACATATCTTATTTTGAAGTAAAAAAACAAAACGGCAAAAACACCCGCATGTGGCCCGCAGGCCGTAGTTTGAGGACGCCTGGTTTAGACAGTGAGAGAGTACACTAGGCCCTGGCTTCTTCAGAATTTTCACAGTCTAGCCATGGCCCCACATTCTCTTTGCAATTTACCTTCCATCTGCAAAATGGAAGTCACAATAGCACAAACTGTCAAGGCAAAATACTGCATATGTAAGGTCGAGATATGCACAGACAGATAATGATGCTGGGTAGGCAATGCATTCTTCTTTATTATAAAAGATTCTCCCTTGCCAAACCCACGTAACTTAACAGTCAGCAATAAGTAAGAAAAAAAAAAAAGCACCATACATGACAGCTAAAATCAGAATTTGATAAAATATTCTACTTCTACAGTGATACTATCAAATTAAAAAAAAAAAAAGAATTTGAGTAGAAAAAAAAAACAACACAAAACACCCGGTTTGTTTATTAGTTTTGCTCCCAATGCCACCAAATGGACCTCAATCTGAAATGGCTTTTGAAATCAAATTTGCTGTTCTCCAATTCTGCAACTTACTCTTTATGCTAATTTGTCTGCACCTGCAGGGACAAAGAACCTGGCAGCATTGAACATGAGATCCAGGAAGAAAAAGCAACACAAAGATTCAGGAAATGAAACCAGGACTAAATCATATTAGGTGTATAAAGGCTGGACTTTTTCTAAAACAAGGAGAGAGGGGAGCAAATGTCTGAGAGAGTATCCAATTGTAAACATGACAGATGCTTGGAGAAAGGAGCTGGTGTCTTTCCCAGGGCCCAGAAGGATGGCAGCCTAGGGGTGTGGGGCAATTAGCAAGGCTAAGTGTTGGGGCCAAGCTAAGTCTCTCCCAGCCTACACACCCCTTTCATTATGGGGGTGGGGGGACGATAAAAATATCTCAGGAAGTTTTATCCTTCAGGAAGTTAGCCTCTAAGACCGGGTGGGAAACCTTTTTTCTGCCAAGGGCCTTTTGGATATTTATAACATCTGCAGGCCATACAGAATTATCCACTTAAAAATTAGCCTGCTATATTTGGTCAAATATTTGATTAACTCATCCCTAATGCCTCGGCAGGGCCAGACCAAATGATTTCACGGGCCTTATAGAGCCCATGGACCGGACCTTCCCCACCTCTGCTCTAAGACCTGCAATTAATTCTCCCTTCCATTTTAAAATGTCTTTATTTAGGGCTCTGTTATGAAAGAAGTACCACCATTTTAAGGAAAAGACTCAGTCACAATTCTTCCATTTCCCCCCATTATCTGGGCCTTCAAACATGTCACCTGCCTCCCCTGCTGTCATGTTATCAGGAGTGCTCTCAAGTGGCTGGAGACCAAATCGAGTATCGGAGCCACCATAAACCTAGGGATACAGTGCTGCACAGGAAGTTAGAGATACTGCTCGTCCTCATTTTACAGAAGCCCAATCCTTCCACAACATATACTCCACCCCCTCCCACACCTCTATTTAAAAAATAACAAAAACTCAAAGAATTAAGCATTTTGCCCAAGGTCACAAGGAACTTTAGCTCATAAGAAACCAGGGAATGAATTTCAGACCAGGGTTCTTTCTGTTATACTGCCTCTCAAAATTCAGAAATTTAAATATAACTTTTATATACTACATTGCTGCTACTTTGAATATTTCTCTATTGCCCTGTCCACTGTATTTCATTTTCGACTCTTTGTACTGTATAAAGCAGTTGAAATTCAAGTCTGTCAACAGCTGGTAACTGCTGAGGTCCAATGAATGCTGTGACTATTATGTGTTTAATGCTCAAGCAAAAATGCCAATTGCCATCTTGGAGTTATTAGACCTAGGAAAAAAAATCAATTTGGCACATACAATGTTCAACAGCCACTCTCCTCCTGCCTTTCCTCTTTCCTGATAAGCATCTCTTCATTCCTCCATGCTTGCCCCACCACCAAGCGTGAAAGAATGCAGGCTTCACAGACCTCCACAAAAACTTTAAGTAAAATTAAATACAAAGGGAATCAATTTTTATCCACTGCTTGATTTTCAGTAGGCTAGCTGTCTTATTTCCTTTAGACCATTACTAGCTTCTTTTAGAAATAAGGTCACTTGTATGGTAATTGTATCCAACGCATTTCTGCAGCAAATGACACAAACTCATTCACTAAGTCGTCTTTCCATTAACTAATTAATTGGTAAGAAGAGTCTTGTGTGTCCATGTTTGTAGACATAACGATTTGGAAAATTAGGGGTCAAATGACTTACTCAAAAATCACACCAGGCAACAGGATCAGAGGCACGATCCACAGTTCCTGCTTCTTCAGTCCGATTTGTCATTGGAGACACAGAGGAATGTCTTTTAGTGAAACTTCTTGAGATTTTTATGTCCCTAATTCTGTTCTGTTTCCCTAGGGAGGAAGTGTAGTGAAGGGGAAAAAGAATGGACTTGAGATCCAGACAGACGTGGTTAGATTCCCAACTCTGACATTTGCTAGTCATGGGTTCCTAGGCAGGTTACATAACTTCTAGCCCTGTGTCTTCATTTGTAAAATGTAGGTGATAATACACACTGTGAAGGGTGTATGAAGATTCAGTGGGCCCATCTGTGAAATCCAGGCACTCAGTACATGTGTACATCCTTCCTGCCTGCATTTTTTTCTTGGATAATTAAAATATAACTGAGCCACCAGAGAGATGACAAACTCTAGAATGTGGAAACCCATCCTGACTCATTTCCAATTAAGCTTTGAGTTCTAATATTTAAACTTAAAAATAAGATACATTTTGTAGAAAAAAATACACTGATGGTACCACTTTGAATGCAAGGGTCTTCTTACTGGGCAGCATGGAGCAGAGAAAATTTGAAGTTGAAAAAGAAACACTAAGGATCTCTTGCTTAGCTTGGCCACCAATGAGCTATGTAAACATTTATTCATTTATTCACTCACTCCTTTAAACAGTATTTTACTGATTCCTACCAAATAATAAAGTTTACAAATATGAATGAACTTACCCATAAGGAGTTCACATTCTAGAATGGCCAAGGGAAAAAAATAAAACAACTAGGAATGCAATCAAGAAATTGTGGAATATATATACACGGGACAGAATAAGAGTATAAGGAAAGAGTACCCAGTTCTTCCTGAGAGCCACAAAGGTCTAGAAGAAGAGGTGACATTTGTACTAAGTTTAAGGGTAAGCATGGTCATCCCAGAAGAATGTGTATGGCAAGTGGAAGACACTCTGGCCATACTCTTGGCTATGCTATGGAGCCAGATAATAACAGCGGGGCACTCTCTGAGAACATCACGGTGGCACAGGGCAGGCGGCATGAACCTGAAGAGCTCACTGGAGGCCAGATTACAGAGGACACTATGGTGTGCTTAAGAGGTTGAACTTTGCTCTCCAGGCTAAAGAGAGTGAAAGACAAGACCTGATTTTTGCTTTTTAAAAAGGTGGCTGTGGAATGTGAAGATCAGGAGAGCTGAGACCAAAGACACAAAAATCAACTACTACAGAAAGGAGAATAGGGAGAAAGCAGAAGGGAAATGGAAGGGGAGGGTGGATTAACAGAGTGAGTCACTGCTTGAATGTGGGGATGACGGAATGAAGGGACAAGGGGAAAGGAAGACCTCTGGATAACCCTGAAAGGCTACCGTGGGCTTCCGCCATTTTCCTATAAAAGAAAGAATAGGAAGCAAGTTTGGGTGAAGGAGTAGAGGTTGGATATGCTGAGTTTGAATTCCATGTTAGACCTCCACATAGGAATGAATCATTGATAAGGAAATGGACACATGAGAAGCACATGGGAAATTCTCCTCTAAGGTCAATAACAAGTTATGGTCAGTTGAAGCCACAGGAATGAATAAATTCAATCTATGAGTGTGCAAATGTGTAAAGGTTAGAGGGCAAGGATGATAGCAGGGACAACACTATTCTTTAAGGAAAAGGCTTTCCTGGGCCTCAGTTTCCTCTTCTGTTAAGTGAGAGGGGTGGGATCCTGTGCTCTCTCAGGCGAGTGACACACCTCCATACCCTCACTTTATGTTTTTCTCTTTGGCTCAGGCTTCCATTCACAAGCGGCTCTCTTTTCCTTCTTCTACCTTTGTTATTTTTGGAAAAGGCTGTTTGAAGCTTAAGCATCTCTGAAGTGGCCTCTTGATCTTTCTGTCACAAGAACACACATACAGGGAGACTTTCCAGAAGAAGAAAAGGCGAGCGAGAATCAGGGCAGGTCTCCGTGCCAGGACGCGGCCCTTCTCACGCCTTCAAAGAAGCCAAAACAGTGTGGATTTCCCTCCCACTCCTCAGGTGTTGGGGGAGGTGGTTTTGATATAAACCAGAATAATAATGCAGGTACCTTTCATTAAGTACTCTGGCATCCCTTCAACACTCTCCCTCCTCCTGCAGGGAGCCCCGCCACCACAGATGTGCCTAAGGTATTGGGACCTCATTACTTGCTAGTAGACAAAAAATTATCAGAACCATAAAATTTTCATTGCCCATATCCCCATTTATATCTTTACTCACTCTTCCTCTTAATAATGCACAATATTTCCAATTTTTTACATCCCACCTGTGCAAGGCACATGTTATCTGTGTAAAATACACCCAAATTTCTATTTAATTCAAGGTAAAGAGAAGGAAATTCAATTGATTTTTTTGTATACTGCCCGTTTCTCATTAGCCTTGACTTCTTAAGCCCTCTGGTTAAGAGCCAATGCTTATTTTCATGGCTGCATGACTAGATTTTATTACATTTGTACCAAGAGGCAAGATAGTCTCATTTAATATGTGGAGAAATAGGTTTAGTGACCTGCTGCCAACAACTGGCCACGGATCAGTATATTTTCCTTATTATGTGAGTCCAGGGCCATACGTTTTTGGTTGTCTGGGCAGAGTATACATAAAAAGTCTTGGTCATCACATACAAATTAAACACTAGTGATCTATCACCCTCATTCTGGCACCACCCAATACCAGGAGATGACAACTCTCAGAATTTCCCACAATTCTTGTAGGAAAGCTGTATATCCAAAAGCATCATTCTTTTCTCTATCATTAAAGAAAAAAAAAAAAACTGCTTCATAGCATCTTTTAAAATGAAACCATTGTTTTCAAGTATTGGAAATTAGGAATTCCAAGTAAAGTCAGAAATTAATGAAAACACAGCAACTGGAGCTTCGGCTTCCTCCGTATAAAACTGGGGCTAGGCATTCCATTTCTAAACCCTGGAATAAAATGCTTTCCTCTTGCAAAGGCCCATTTCATCCCGGAAAGGCCACAAAAGAGTTCTTTTTCCCTTGTTTTGTGTGTGTGTAGCTCTTTCCCCAATTCCTAAATCATTATCACAGTCTACTAAGTGGTCCTCTCTTGTGGTCTCTCAGTGATAACTACCTGGGGTCAGGACAACAGGATTATAAATTAAATGTAGAACTGTACGGGAATCTTAACACCATGTGGACCAATCCCTGCAGGAAGTTCTTTTGCCCTGCCCTGCCCTGCAGGGACCCAGACCAGTGAGAGCCTGGAGGTCTCTAGGTAGAGTGTCCCACAGCCTCCTCGAAATCCTTCTCCACAACATGCTTATCCTACCTTACTAAGATGTTTTTCTTCAATTGTCAGAGTAAATTCTCCCTTGTTGTCATTTAAACCTGTTCCTTTTAGCTTTGTCTTCTGTGGAGGTGAAAAGTATCTACTTTGGAGCCTCTTAATAATATCTGCAAATAGGAGATCAGTGCCCTCTGGAGTGTCATACACTTGTGACCATGAAGCATAGTCCTGCTCGGTTCCACATCCGTAGAGGAAATTAAGTTCTCGTAGACACACTTCTGAAGAGGGAGGCATGGTTGGGGGTGTCACAATTTCCACTTAGGAGGAAAGAAAAGCAAGGGCAAGAGAACCATCTGGTTATGCTTCACCACAATCCTAGGTCCTACACGCCTCCCACCAAAGACCCAGGCTGTTCCAAGGGTTTATGGAACTTCCCAATCACAGACGTGCCAAAGAGTGTGTCTCTCCCAAAATAAGAATATCTAGAGTGGGTACATTCTGAGCTCAACTCCTGTTTTCATAACTCAAATCTATCATCCCAATCTACCTATAACAGTGATAGCGAACCTATGGCACGCATGTCAGCACTGACACGCATAGCCATTTCTGATGACACGCGGCCGCATGCCGAGGATGAAACATTTGCTGCTCCTGAGGATGAAACATTTGCGACTAGAGTCTTGGAGTTAGTTTTTTCCTCAAAGTGACACACTACATGAGTTATGCTCAGTTTTTTGGCGAAGTTTGACACACCAAGCTCAAAAGGTTGCCCATCACTGAGTCCTGTAAGAAAGGTGAACTTCATTAATATCCTTGTCTTTCATGTTAAGATTTGTCATATCTTCACTTTTCCTTTCATATCCATTCCAACTTAGAGGAAAGCTTCTGTTTCTTTTACCTGAGCCCTTAATCCTCTCCCTCACTTGCTATCTCTGAAGGAAGACCTGGTATTGACCCAGGCCAGGCACTGTGTTAGGTGTTACAAATACTTGTCTCATTTGATCACAGATGACTTTGGTTCTGCTCCTAAGCATCTAAATGATACTGACCATGTCAATTACCTTTCTCTGGGCCCCAGTTTCTTATCTATAAAGCAATGTGATTGCACTAAAGGATTTATCATGCTCCTTGACATCTTAGAAGGAAGAGAAAACATTTGGTTGTATATGTTAGAGTAGGACCTAGAGATGAAATGGCCCCAGGTTTCTCAGACATCTTTAAAAAAAACAGAGAGCCTGTATCATCTTTTTCTTCCTCTTTACTATACTTATTTTTTTCTTTTTATTCAAAGACATATCTTGACTCACATAGCCCAGTGACAAGGTCACAGTTTTTGAAGTCAGGCAGTATGAATTTGAAACCTATTTTGGCACCTACAAGCCATATGACCCTGGAAAGGCTACTTAACTGATCAGAGCTTCAGATTCCTCACCTATAAAACGCAGCTACAGCAGCAATGTGCACCTACAGAATCCCTGCCTCCCAGGATCATTGTTAGAGGAGACTGAGATGAAGAGTCTGGTTCACACAATAGTTGGCATAGGGGAGGCATGGAATACATGTAAGTGTCCCTGGTTTCCTCTTTCTCTTCTCTGTTCTTTCAATAGCAAGGTCAGAATTCCTATCAGGTTTTAACAAATACCACAAATACCTCAGGGACACTTTTCACTGTCTCAGTGGCTCCTAGGTAGGCTGCTGTCATGGGAAATGACTGACCTACTGGAACCCCCTCATTATCTGATGAAATAACAGCGTCTGACCACCTGTCCAATTCTGGTGTTGTATTAACACCACTAATACATGGTGTTAGTTAGTAGCAACACAAAAATAAGCAACTAGACTTCTATTATTCATGTGGTTTTCACTCAAGCCTCTCATAATGCCCCTTGGGGAAGGGGATCTACACAGCTAATTTTGTGTTCCTCAGAAAAGGAATCTTTACTCAAACTCAAAAAGTATGATCTGATGCAAAGATGTCTCTATATTATGGAGGCTTTCAGATGTCTGGTCTTTTATAATAGAAGAGACACCCTGCCCTTCCCCCATACACCTTTTCCTAGGATTTTTATTTCCTCCTTCTTGCCCCTCTAATGGGACCTTCTCTTTAGTGTCATGAATCCATTTGTCAAACTCTTTTCTCCACCTTTACCTTTCTTCTCATGTTAACTAGTTTTAGACATGAATACAAATTTTCAAAAAGGAAAAAACAGCCATAATCCTAAAACCAAACAAATATACCAACCAACAACATCAACGATTAAACTTCAAATAGATATATGTATATCTAAACTGCAAATAGATACACGCCCTTCTAGAACATGAGGGCCCTGGGATCCATCTATGCCTCAGCATGGGAAGAGGGGATGGAGAAAGAAAGTTATGGAAACAAGATTAAATACTCTTTAATACTAAATGCCATTAACCATCACATGTCTCAATGAATACTTAATGATGTAGCAAATCACTTACAATATTAAGTTCAAATAATTTTTTTAACTTGTTGAAAATAGCGTAAAAATATGAGCTTAGTTTTCTTTAAAAATGTCATATGAATACAAAATTAGCAAAATATGCAACGAATGTTTACAGTTCACCTCTGGAAAGTGGGGTTATGGATGATTTTAAGTTCCTTCTTTATATTTTTGTGTGTTTATCTTAATTTTTCTATGATCAATAAATAGTGTTTAATGAAAAAGAAGTTTTTGTTCTGACACCATAGGCTGTTAGGTATCTTCTATGGTAACTAATATGCATACTAGGGGTCTTTTATTTGTAAAACTGTCAAAGCTATTTGCACAGGCACAGATTACTATAGCTAGAGAGAACTAGAAAATGGCATCTATTTTTACACTATTATTTTTATAGCAAAGCTCTTTCTTCAAAAGAAACCTTAAAGAGATGCTTACTATGTCAATAAAGAGAAGAGCCCAGCAGGGATAATGTGCCCAGAGGCCCCTCACTACCATGTCCCGCCCTTCTGGTGGAAGCCGAAGCCTGTGAGTGGAATCCCAGTACCCTGAGAGTTGGAAAGATCCTGATTTGATTCTAACCCTCCATTCCATACATGAGGACTCAGACACCAAGGGGAGGGGAGGGGTAGCAACTTATAGTAAGTCATCAGGTTTCCTGACCACATCACAGAAAATCCCAATTGTCAGACTCCTAAGCTGGTTGCATGAGAAACTTGCCTCAAAGAGAAAAAAGCATCTTTCAGTGATATTCTTGGGATCCAAGACTAGTAACAGGACCTGTGATGCTGACTGTGAAGAGGCAGCCGTCGTCAGCAGTGAGCTCAGCAAGCCGTGTGCGGAATTCTGCGCGTTCAGCAAGAGTCCACGCTATTTATTATTTGGAGGTGACCATGGCCTCTTTTACAACCTTCAGACTCTGCAAATCTCCTCTAATCCCCACCTTCACCCTCCGGCTGCCTAGCTTTACAAGAAATACTAGTAAATCCTTTCCCCTGGTTACAGTGAATCAATGTCCCTGTGGCCCACCGTGTTTCACACAGAGCCAACTTTAGGATGGAAACATAAAATTCCAAATCTTGCTGAAGCCATTGAGAGAGCTCAAGGTGCTAGTGGGAGCTGGGGAGTGTTTATCCCCACTTGCCAGACCAGCTCCTACTCTGGTAATTGCATTTTGCCTCCAGAGAGTATCCCTGCAGCTGCTGTGAGATGCAGTCCTCATTTTCACCTCACCGAGTGAAGTCCAGAGGCAGGTCTCTCTGAGGGTGGCCTGCTGACCCCAAGGCAGCTTCATTCCTGGAATGGCTGCCTTCCAGCACTGGCTGAGCTGGGTCCTGGGGTTTGCCCAGATGTTTGCAAAAGGCTTTGGATTAAAGCACTTGTATACCTGTAAGGTATTATTATCACCTAATCTTTTTCTATCTTCAACTCTGGCACCAGTGATGAGGAACCAATCTCGTGTGCCTCCGAGTTTCCATTCAGTTCAGGCCTAAAGGCTTGGATTTTGCAAATCTATCTGACCACCTCAGATGTTACAGAATTGGACTGCAAATCTACTTAAGCACCTAAAGAGAATGGAAGGTTTCCTATCGCAGTGCCTACCTGTCACTTCTGCCACGGCCAAAAAGCCAAGACCAAGTTCCATTGCCAGTGAATAGTATTCACTCCCATAGTGCAGCCAAGCTTTCTCGGTGTTCACAGGGGGTGAGGGTGGGGTGTGAGGGCAGCACCCTTGGAGCCCGGGAATCAGGCCAATAAGCCAAAGACAGAGAGAGGCTGCACAGTTGTGACATTCACCACACCCCTGACTAGAGGCCTTCCTCAATGTGGCCAGTTTACTGTCAATAAGATGAGGAAGGTGGGCAAGACATTCACATGGGAAAAATACGTGGTTTTTGGAGTTGTCAACAAACCAAGGGATGCTACTTTAATTTTTATGAAAACTCCTACATTCCATTGATATAACATTTTAAAAAATGATTTGAGCCCTGACTGGTTTGGCTCAGTGGATAGAGCATTGGCCTGTGGACTGAAGGGTCCCAGGTTCGATTCCATTCAAGGGCATGTACCTTGGTTGTGGGCACATCCCCAATAGGAGGTGTGCAGGAGGCAGCTGATCGATGTTTCTCTCTCATCGATGTTTCTAACCAGGCGTCCTCAAACTACGGCCCGCGGGCCACATGCAGGTGTTTTTGCTGTTTTGTTTTTTAATTCAAAATAAGGTATGTGCAGTGTGCATAGGAATTTGTTCATAGTTTTTTTAAACTATAGTCTGGCCCTCCAACGGTCTGAGGGACAGTGAACTGGCCCCCTGTTTAAAAAGTTTGAGGACCCCTGTTTCTAACTCTCTATCCCTCTCCCTTCCTCTCTCTAAAAAAGAAATCAATAAAATATATTTTAAAAAATGATTTGAAACATTTCTATTTGAAAATGTAACATGCTCATTCTAAGACATCAAACAACCCTGAAGATTCTGACGCCAGACTCTGCCCCTCTGCCTTGAAATCCCACCACCAGAAGCAACTAATATTAAAATCCAAAATTGTATCTTTGCACACCTTTCTCCAAGCTCGAATAAATATACACAAACACGCCCTAGCTGGTTTGGCTCAGTGGATAGAGCGTTGGCCTGCGGACTGAAGGGTCCCAAGTTCGATTCCGGCCAAGGGCACATGCCTGGGTTGCAGGCTTGATCCATGCCTGGGTGTGCAGGAGGCAGCCGATTCTCTCTCATCATTGATATTTCTACCTCTCTTCCCCTCTCCCTTCCTCTCTGAAATCAATAAAAAATATTTTTTAAATATATATATGTATACACACACACACACACACACACACAAACACATGTGGAGTTTTTCTTCCCTCTCCCCTTCTCTTACTTCCATCCTTCCTTAACAAAATGGGGTACCAAAAACATCAAAATGCTTCTATTAAGATTTAGCAAACAGTAATGCTCATTTGATATGGACTATTTCACCTGGGCCAGACTCAGGATTCACAAACTTTCTGCATGTGTGTCTTCTCTCTCCCTCTACCACTCTCTCCTCCCCTTTGAGGGAAGGACAAGGAGAAGACACTGGGCAGTGAGCAAGTAGAGAGGATGGTGACTTTTCTAGGCTGATGTAACCAGCCACAGCTAGTCCTTCTCCTTAAAGGCAGAGAGGGTAGCCCAGGAGCTGATACCCTCACCTCATCAACTCAGAGACCTGGAGCTCCCTCATCTCTCTGGTCTGTCTGATGCCTAGAGTCTTTCTGCTCAGGGGGAAGCTCACACTTCTGGGTGGTCCATGAAGACCCCATGAGAGTTTCTGAATGGGTCCAGATTTGACCCTTCCAAATAATAAAAGCTCTTATGGAGGGAAGTTAAAGCCATGTTATCATTAGGCCAATGTATTAATATTTGATCCATAGCTATTATGGGAAGGAGAAGGAGGGGAGGAAGGGAGAGAGGGAAACACTATACCCTGAAAATCTTTGAGACAAATAAGATCAAGTACAAGAACTCCTCGATTCTCAGAGTCCAATTCACAAAAAACTAGAAACTTTTCTGATACCTCTCAGGATATGCATGCTTACACACTTGTTCCACCTTCTGTAGCACTCACTACTCACAGAGGGACACATGCACTAAGGGTGGGTTTATCCTTAGTGCCCCTCACACTATGGCCTCCCAGTTGCACTGCCCAACCTGAGAGCCTATTCTCCACCCACTGATCACACTCTTTACAGTACCATAAGCCCACTTTGCCCTCTGGGAGTTCAACAACCCTGCAACCCTTATCAAAATTGGCCCTTAGAAAAGGGCTTGAAATCAGACACTAAAATAGAAATTACTAGTAGAAATCACTGAAAACAGTCACCTTTCCTGGGTGACCAATCAGTCAGTGGTTGATTGAAGCTTTTATTGTTTAATGAAATAGGGCAACCTTGTCACTTCTGACACAAAAAGTACTTGTTACCCATTTATTAGTTTGGCCTGGCTCACATGAGCATAAATATACACATTTGTAAAGCACACATACATTCATAAATACACCCCTTAATCACCACCACCATCATCAACACAATACAAGGCCCCGCAAGTTAGAAAGTTGTGATTTATACTAGTATACAGTTAAACCAATAATCCATGCAATCCATTTTTACCTTAAGAGCCAATCATCACCATATGACAATTTCCTGGATGGAGGGAACTCATAGTACCACCAATCAGTAACGACACAACAGTACCTTGTTCATCAACTACACAAACATTTCACATTTACTCTATTTACTTACTTTCTCTGTCTTCCCTAATTTAAAAGATCATAATATTAACTGAGTACATACCCTGTGCTAGACATAGACATTGTTTTACAAAAACTGTATCATTTAATCCTCAAAATAATTCCATGGTGCTGGCATTATCTGTTTTAGACTGTGAGCTTCCTCAAGGTCAAGACCCATGAGATAGTCTGATGTTTCTAGTCCCCAGCAGAGTGTCTAATAGATAAACTTGTGGGGTGGCTTAGCAGATAACTAGCATCATGATGAAATCTTAAAACTAGAATAAGTTACAAAAGTCATCTTGACCCTGTCTCCATCTGATCATAAATTCCATTTAAATGGTCATCCCGCTTGTGCCAATGAAGCTCTACCAGCACTTCACCTTTGGATCAAGACCACCCATTCACGGGAGTTCAGCTGAAATGCTCTCTACATTGAGTCAAAACATCTTCTCTGAAGCCTCAATCCACCAATCCCTTGTACTTATTTGACTTTTCCCATATCTGCATTAAGGACCCTCAAATATTTGAAGTCAGTTCCTATGGCTTCCAGATCTTTTTCTGATCAAACTAGTTCATTCAAATGTTCCTTATCCTTCCAACATGTTTTGAAACCCTTTGCCTTTGAGACTGGGTGGAGAGGGGAGCTGAATTCAAATGTTAGAAAGGAGCAGGTGATTAACATACATGTGTGAGTCTGGCTCTGCTTAAGGCAATGAAGGTGTGATGGGCCTGGTAGGGAAGGGAGAGTCCTCTTCTACCCAAATACCTTCAAATGAGAAAAAAAGACTTTGGGAAAAGCCAATTATAATTTGTATTTGGACTAGATTCACCCACTAAACTAGATGCATCCTGAAACACAGCAACCAAAACTGACCTTAAAAGTCTGAGTTTCATTTGACCAGCTCTCAAAAAAAGTAATGTTAATTCCTCACTGGAGTGACTACACTTCTATTTAATTCTGAAAATATTACATTAACCTCTCAGGATGTGACATTCTGTTGACTCAAATCAAGCTTCCTATAAACTAAAGTCTGGAATTATTTTTATAGAGCTGTTATTAGTTGTTTTTCTTGAATGCAGTTCTAGGATTCTATGTTTATTGCTGCTAAATTTCACCTTGTCAGATTCAGCCTATCTTTCCAATCTGTCAAGATTCTTCTGAGTACTGACTTTGCCATCTCTGCCATCCAATGCAAATATTCCCTTTGCTAGTTTCATGTAACCTGTAATTATGATAAGCATGTATTTTTATTGGGATATAATTCACATGCCATAAAATTTACCCTTTTATATTGTACAATCTGTGGTTTTGAATATATTCACAAACTTGTACAACCATCACTACTATCTAATTGCGAACATTTTATTCATGCCAAAAAGAAACTATATCCTCATTAGCAGTCCTACCCCTCCTCCAGCCATCCTCTGGCAAACACTAATTTGCTTTCTGTCTCTATGGATGTACCTATTATGGACATCCCATATAAATGGACTTATGTAATATGTGGTCTTTTCTTTCTCTTTCCTTCATACAGCATCATGTTTTTAAGATTCATCTATGTTATAGCAAATATTAATACTGTATTTTCCGGCGTATAAGACGACTGGGCGTATAAGATTTTCCTGGGTTAAAAAGTCGTCTTATATGCCAGAAAATACGGTAGTCCAATATATCTAATCCCATCAATATAGTTCAATATACCGTATTTTCCGGCGTATAAAACGACTTTTTAACCCAGGAAAATCTTATACGCCCAGTCGTCTTATACGCCGGAAAGTACGGTACTTCATTCATTTTTATGGCCAAATAGCATATTGCATGAATATAGCACATTTTGTTTATTCACTAATCAATTGATGTATACTTGGATTGCTTCTGTTTTTTGAGTATTATGAATAATGCTGCTATGAACATTAATACCAACTTAGAATTGCAAAGTCCTAGAGCAATCACATAGTTCTTAGAGTAAGAGAAGGGGAAACCTTTTTGATGAGCTAATATTCTGAGATGTCACATTAGCCTTTTTGGAAGAACAAGACCAAGAAGCAGCAACAACAACAACAAAGACAGGGGGGAAAAGAGCCTGCGCACACCCATGAGGTTGGCTCTTCCAGGGTTCTTCTGGTTGGAAAATGACACAGTGGGCAGATTTCATCATCTGATGAAAGAAAAAAATCAACAAAGGAAAGAGGGATTTCAATCATTTCCCAGAGGTTAATGACTAACAAGAGTTTTGTTTTTTAAAGTTCAGATTTTTTTAATTGTAGATCACGGCTGACTTTCCCGCCATG
Organism: Cnephaeus nilssonii; assembly: GCF_951640355.1. Classification (NCBI taxonomy): domain Eukaryota; kingdom Metazoa; phylum Chordata; class Mammalia; order Chiroptera; family Vespertilionidae; genus Cnephaeus; species Cnephaeus nilssonii. Next base: position 21,027,743 of record NC_137092.1, read on the forward strand.
TGTTTGGACACAGGATAGTTAGGTCTTAGAATTTAATTGAAGGTTTATATTTTGGGATTTATGTTTTTGGTGCAGATCTACATACAAATATTGATGCTGACAATAGCTTCCAAGAGAGGCTGCCTTGTGGAAATCGCCTTGCCTGAAATTTCAGGAACTTGCAGGCAACTCCTATAATTCAGTCACTGCAGCCTCATGTTCCAATGCTGCCTTCATGTTAATACATAAGTATGACCATTTTCCTTTGAGATTGCCACACAAATAATCTCATATAATCTTTTCAAAAGGTATTGTCCTCCGCTATACAGATAAGAACAGTGAGGCTCATTGAAGTGAAGAAATTTTGCAATTCATAATCAGAGGAGCCTGACTCAAACCCAGGACTGTCTGACACCAAACCACATACCCTTAGGCACCGTACATCCTTCCTCTCAAGAGGATACAGTGCACAGAAAATGTGCTCAGGGTGGTGTTAAATGAAGAGAGGCTGCCTGTGCATAAGCCGTCTCCTGAGTTAATCCACTGCTCCTCTTGCCAGTTCAATGGTACAGAATCTCAAGCCCATTGCCTTTCCTTTTCATCCTTCTGACATCCACAATATGTACTTTCATTCTTAATGTGTGTGTAAAAAAACCCTTAACATGAAAACTTCTCTAAATAAATTTTTAAGTTGACATTCCAATATTGTTAACTATATACACACTGGTGCACAGCTGAGCTCTAAAACCTCTTCATCTTGTAAGACTGAAACTCTGTACCCATGAGCAGCAATCTCCCGTTTTCTCCTCCTCCCAGTCTCTGACAGCCGTCATTCCACTTTCTGCTTCTATGAGTTTTACTACTTTGGATGCATCATATAAGTGGAATCATGCGGTATTTGCCCTTCTGCGATGGCTTATTTCACTTAGCATAATGTCCTCAAGGGTCACCCATGTCGTAGCATATGACAGGGTCTCCTTCTTTTTAAGGCTGAGTTATATATATATATTTCATCCATTTATCAACGAACATCTAGATCCATATCTTGGCTACAGTTAATAATGCCGCAGTGAATTTGGGAATGCAAAGGGTCGCTATTCTTTTGTTTTGTTTTTTAAGTCTATTTTTATTGATTTATTTTATTGATTACACAACCCCTACTAAGGATCAAACATGCAATCTGGCATATGCCCTGACCTAGAATCCAACCATGACCTCCTGGTTCACAGGTCAACACTCAACCACTGAGACATATGGGCTGAGCAGGGTCACTATACTTAGTTATTATTATCTACCTCTCTGGATCCTCTGGACAAGTCAGTTTGTTATGCCGCATAGTCTCTCCCGGCACTGTAAAAATATGACTTTTCTTTACATGGCATTAGGTGTTGTGATGGTCAATGTTGAATAAGCAAACAGCTGAGAAAAAGGAAGCAAGGAGAAAATTAGGAATCCAGAAGAGAAAAAAAAAAAAAAAAAGAAGAAGAAACGGGACAAAGTAGAAGAGTGAATTTAAAAATCACTTGTTTATAATCTCTGCAATAAACTGATCTCCAGTCCCTCTCTCCATCCACCCCAATAAAGGGAAATGAATTACTGAGTAGATCCACAAGGGAAATAAAGGTGAGAATGCTCATTCCATGACCTGTTTCTAACTGGCTACATACTCATTCCAAAACTCTTAAGTGACCCAGTGTGTGACTGAGATTCCAAGAGGTCAGGAAGGAACTCGGATCACCTTCTATTAATGTTAAATGAGCCTGTAACTGCACTTTGGGTAGCAAATCAAAACCACTGTTAGAAATTACTTCAACTCAGGAGGTTCCGCTCTCTTAAGAGACTAGCTGCCTTTTCATGAAAGACTATTTTTTTCTATGAATAATATACATATTACTAGGGAAGAATATACATTCCCATTAAGCAACATCAATTCTCAATACACTGGATGGTCAATTCAGCATTGACCATCACAACACCTAATGCCACATAATATCTTGTACCACTATAATTAAAAATTAAACATCAAGTATTATTTTACAGAAACTCCAAAGCTGATTTTTAAATACTCTATTTTCCTCCAAAAACATTATTCTTACCAGCTTTTCAGTATAATTATATTCCAGGCAAAACAGAAAGGCAAAAAAAGAATAAATTAATGTATAATCTGTCTTTAAAGTCCAAACTTATATTTTATGATTGCACAGGTTATTAAAAAACATCAGGTCTGACCATATACTATCTTCCATTATTTTTTCTATTTTAAAAAGGAAAATCATGTAAAATATCAGATTGTTTTTTTAGACACTAGAGACTTTCATTGACTGTGTGGGATTCTGATGACCTGTTTCTATATCATAAGTCCCTGATATATAGCTGATGTTTAATAGATATTTTATAAATAAATAAATATGAACATTAAAGATAAAAACTAATAAAATATTTGAGGTTGGGATAATTCAATGTTTTAACAATATGGTTGCCTAGTGGATTTTCCATCTCTTTCTGCACTAAAATATATGTGCGTGTGTGTGTGTGTGTGTGTGTGTGTGTGTGTGTGTGTGTACTTTGCTTAAAAAAATAAGCCTAAAGCAACTAAATATCATTCATTAAAACATTTAAGACAAGTGACAGCTCCCAGTAATACAAACAGAACAGGCAGGATAAAGATACCTTAGAAACTGCATACACATAGACTTTTTCTACTGATACCCTAAACCCCTGCTGGCCAATTTCTAAAAGTGGGCTTTTATTGTACCATAAAAATGAACAAGCTGAGGTTTTCACATCCAGAGAAAGGTTAGTACCACCATGGCAAATGTTCTGCCTTCAGGAGTGCAGGATGAGACAAAATCATTACCACTGGGTAAGGACAGCTAACTACTGGAAAAGAACTTGAGTACTGAAACTATTTGTGAGTAGCATATAAACTACAGCTTATGAAAGGTGCTTCCATTTCTAAGTATAAGATGATTATTAGTGTCCTTTCCCAGTGTCACATTAATAACTTTGATTTTTAAAACCAAAGACCTAACTTTGGAGAACTGTTTGGCAGTAGTCAAGAAAGCTCATCTTGTCCATCTACTATAAGCAAAGAATTCCACTCATAGGTATGTACCTAACTTTCCTTCCAGGCTGTCTCCATTTATCCCTATCACTTCCATACCCCACCCTACTTCCACCAAAAAGAAAAAAGAAACTGAGGATGTTTTTCACTGTCTATTGCATGGTATTTTAATAAACAATTTATGTGACAAAAAATAATTTACATGAGTCAAAAGGCATGCACAAGAATGTTCATAGCAACCCTATTCAAAATAGCCCCGATCTGGAATGTACCCAAAGGGTCATCAATAGTAGGATGGATAAATACATTGTAATGTATTCACACAATGGAATACTACTTGCACTGATAATGAATGATCTACAGCTATTCTCAATAACCCAGATTTTCACACACAAAAAACTCATAACGGAGTAAAAGAAATCACATATATAAAAGTTGGCACTGTTGTTCTTTCATATAAATGTAAAAGTAATCTAATTAATCTATGGCATTACACATCAAGTTAGTGTTTCCCTAGGGGTGGTGATGATGGTGGAAGGGGCACAAGATGGAGGGATGCTATTTTGTTTCTTGGTCAGGGTCCTGGTTATACAGGGCTGCTACCTTTTTTAAAATGCATTGACCTAAATGCTTATGACTTGTAAGTTTATGTGAGTGTATGTATACGACATTTAAAAAATCCAAAGCCCTAAAAATTTTCCTATAAAAACATGGTAGAGTGAGAGTAACAAATTAGCAGGTGGCCCGTCAATAAGATAAAAAATGACTGCACCCACAGGCAGCCTTTCCTCCCTTGCCCTAGTCTTCCCTCATCATTGCTTATGAAACTGGTAACCAGCCTGCAAATGAGAAACTCTGAATGTATAAATGTCACATTCTTATGCAGGAAGCAAGGCACTTTTTTTTTGCCCCAAGGCAAGATTGGGTCTCAGTTTTCAGACACTAAAATGGACCTATTAGGATAATGAATGAACTCAAGTCTGTCTTTTTAAGTTGATTGCTGGCAGGCTGTGGTAGCTGAGATGGGTTCCACTAATTACAACAAGAAATCAGATACATTTGGGGAACACGCATCATTTGGGGACATGAACTAACTGGGCACTTGTCCTATGTGCTTCCATCTGCAAGTTATACTGCTACTAAATGAAGAAAGAAAGATTCCATTTTGGGACCACTGACTCATCGGCTTCATTCTATATCACAGAGCTTCTATAGAGATCATAGTCCTTTGACAAAATGTCTAGAGCAAAGAACCAAAGACTTCTTTTCAACTCTGCTTCAATTCTATTTTCATGTCAGAGAGTATTCCAACTGTAAGGGGGGAAAAAATATCACCACCCTGTTGCCTGGGGAAATAAGTCTTAAACACTGATGTAGTGAGGGTAAAAGATTATAATAATTCTCATTGCTAGGTCAGACCACTTTCTCAATCCAGCCCAATATTCTTTCATAAATGGTGGTATCCAAGGGGTGCTCTTTGAGAGCTCTTCCCAAAAGCAGGCTGCAAAAGGTCAGATGTCTACAATCAATGTGTCTAACTTCCCTTAGACCCAAGAAGGAATCAGTCCCTAGCACTGCAAAGCTGGCCACATCCAAAGAAGCCTTCAGAGAACTGGTAAACCCGATACACAGCTTTGAAGTATCAGAACTCAGACTGGGAGCAGCCTTCACTAAAAGCTATTCCCTGACCACCATGGCTGCTGCTAGGACCTAGGATAGGTATCTGAATCTCCATACTTCAGGTCTCCAGATTGCAAAGGGATGATAACTCCTACCTGTCCTTGAGGGTGTTAAAAGAAGGTCTGCATAAAGAAGTGCCCTGCAAGTACCAAGAATTGTGTGACTATCAGTACAGGGAGCCTTGAACAAGGCACACTGGTGCTGGTCTTGCACATGTTCTCAGCTCCCACAGAAAAGGTTTCAGAGAAACTTCCTAACTCATAATGAAACACTAGGGGAAACCAATGATATGGACTTATATTTGGGAACTACAACTCCATGGATCAAAAAGCCAGAAAAAAAATTAGAGTGAAACTCGCCAGGCTAGTAAGCCCTGTGCTTGCATACAAAATCATGGAATGGGCACCTGTCCTGTGCATCCTCTCCACTGGGCACTGGGAGAGCTGAATAAACCTAACACTGGAGGGCTGGTCAGGAGAGAGCAGCCATAGAGACTCTGAATCAAAACTGATGTGAGATGAAAACAAGTAAGGGGATGTGGGGAGCTACCAAGATGGGTCAGTACATACTAAATGGTTATGCAAAAACAGCAAAACAATAGATAAAACGAACTTAATAGCTAGCTCATGATCAGGAGACTCTCCTTTGAGGCTTCCATCTGGTGGCAGGCAGAGTGAGTAAGAGCAACCTCCAGGCTATTCGTGTAAAATGTGATTTCAGTTTACATGTTTGTCAGTCATCACACCAGCCCCTAAAAAGTGGGTATTGCCATTTTTAAAGAAAGGAGGGTCAAAGTGACAAAGTAACTTGCCTAAGACAGTGAAGCCATCGGTAAACTACAGGCCTGGGTCCTCCTGTCTCTTATTACAGTCCTTCACAGAGTACTCCAGCTCTGAGCAGATCCCTAGGCCAACTCAGTAAGAAATCCAAGCCGCCCGGCCGGAGTTTCTCAGTGGTAGAGCGTTAACCTCTGAACCAGGAGGTCAGAGTTCGATTCCCATCAAGGGCACATGCCCGGGTTGTGGGCTCAATCCCTCGAGGGGGCATGCAGGAGGCAGTCGATCAATGAGTCCCTCTCATCATTGATGTTTCTATCTCTCTCTACCTCTCCCTTCCTGTCTGAAATCAATAAAAAAAAATATTTAAAAAGATTAAATAAATAAATAAGAAATACAAACCATGATAGAGCTTTGGAGTTTAAGGGTATGGCCTGAAGGGCAATAATTCATCCAAGGAGCATTTGAACAGGGCCTGCTGTGGGTCAGGCTTGAGTTATATATGGATGATGTAGAAGACGACCCACTCCAAGTCCTTGGCAATGCACATGGACACCGAACAAGCAGAGCATGGCAGCCATTCTGGGTAGGTTCTCCACAGCACAGACCTTAGCCACAGCTGGTGAGATGCATAAGCAACAACACAGGTGATGGCCCTCTTGAAAGCCATCCTCCAAATGCCCCTCAGCAAATAGTATACTTTTTCATCCGAGTTTTGCTAGTTCTTCATTAAACTCCTGATGTTTATGGCTAAAAGTTGCTGCACATTCCTTTATTTTTAATTACAATCCTATGGCAGGTAGGACTGCAGAAACCAAAAGTCCTTAATAATTTATTTATAACTAGAAGCCCGGTGCACGAAATTCGTGCACAGGGTGGGGGGTGGGGGGATGTCCCTCAGCCCAGCCTGCACCCTCTCTAATCTGGGACCCCTCAAGGGATGTCCAACTGCTCGTTTAGGCCCGGTAGGATCGGGCCTAAACGGGCAGTTGGGCATCCCTCTCACAATCCAGGACTGCTGGCTCCCAACTGCTCGCCTGATTGCCCTCCTAATTGCCCCTAACCGCTTCTGCCTGCCAGCCTGATCACCCCTAACCACTCCCCTGCCAGCCTATTGATGCCTAACTGCTCCCCTGCCAGCCTGATTGCCCCTAACTGCTCTCCCCTGCAGGCCTGGTCCCCCCCAACTGCTCTCCCCTGCAGGCCTGGGTCCCCCCAACTGCCCATCCCTGCAGGCCCGCTCACCCCCTACTTCCCTCCTCTGCCGGCCTGGTCACATCTAACTGCCCTCCCCTGCAGGCTTGATTGCCCCCAACTGCCCTCCCTTGCAGGCCTGGTCCCTCCCAACTGCCCTACCCTGCTGGCCATCTTGTCGCAGCCATCTTGTGTCCACATGGGGGCAGCCATCTTGTGTGTTGGAATGATGGTCAATTTGCATATTACTCTTTTATTAGATAGGATAGAGGCCTGGTGCACAGGAGGGGGCCAGCTGGTTTGCCCTGAAGGGTGTCCCGGATCAGGGTGGAGGGTCCCTTGGGGTGTGGGGCGGCCTGGGCAAGGGGCCTGTGGTGGTTTGCAGGCTGGCGACTCATCCCCCCAGCGACCCAAGCAGAGGCCCGGGTATCTGGGATTTATTTATCTTCTATAATTGAAACTTTGTAGCCTTGAGCGGAGGCCAGGGCCGGCCAGGGCGGGTGGGAAGCTTGGCTTCCTCCATCGCCGGGGGCAACCCAAGCCTCCTGCTCTCTCCAGCTCCGTGGCTGCCACCATTTTTGTTGGGATTTATTTATCTTCTATATTTGAAACTTTATAGCCTTAAGCGGAGGCCAGGGCAGGCCAGGGCGGATGAGAAGCTTGGCTTCCTCCATCGCCGGGGGCAACCCAAGCTTCCAGCTGTCTCCAGCTCCGTGGCTGCTGCCATATTTGTTGGGTTAATTTGCATACCCGCTCCTGATTGGCTGGTGGACGTGGCTTGTGGGCGTAGCGGAGGTACAGTCAATTTGCATGTTTCTCTTTTATTAGATAGGATGCTATGAAGACAAAGTCATGTTTTATTGGGCAATACATGTTTATGTTGTGACACAGAAGTCAATAGGGGGTGCTTTAGCCATATGTCATATCTATTAATATTCTTCACTTATGTTCACCAAACAAACAGTGTCTCAGCATCAATAAATGATTTCAATAATGAAAAAGGATTATTTTCCCAGTTTAACTATTTCCTACTGAAAGAATGCCATGGACATTTATACTCACAGCCTTCCATGCCCAGCTAAAGGGTCCTTGACTCCACATTGACACTAAGGGCAAGTGACCTTGAGGTCTGGCCCTTCCTTCTTCATCTGTGAGATGAAAAGGTTTCCATGAAATAACACACTTGTCTTCCCTAGCATTATGACTGTGAAATAACACTCCTCCGGCCCTTATCTCTATCCCTCTTGATCACCCCTACATTTCATCAAGTACCATCTTGAAATAAGCTTCTTTTTCCTAAATGGACAGCCTCTCCAATCACTTAGCCCAGCTCCTAGAGTTAATAGGCAGAATGGAGACCCACTGGCTAAGGGGGGATGAGGGTTCTCTCTCTCTTTGGTGTTTGTCCTTGAACAGGAATTGCCTTGGAATTCTGTGCCCATCACTTCCTCACAGATGGGAGATTATGTGAAAACACTTTGCTACCATCAAAGAGCAAGAGAGGATTAAATAATATGCTTAGATGGGACTCAGCCAATACTTGATAGTCCATTAGATACTCAGGAGTCTCACAGAACTTGCCTGAAATACCTTCCAGATTCAAGGGCTAAATGGTTCTTTAAGAGAGTTTAGTGCGTTTTTGTTCTCCAAAAGAACCATGCCCACAACTAAGAGCCTCGATACACCATTGCAAGTGTGGCTTTCCTTCACCCTAGCTCCTCAGAACCCTGAAGAATCATGACCATTATGTTTTACATCTCAAATCATTTTTTCTTCTATTCCTCTCTACATAGATGATGATGCTATAAACACAAAGAGAAAATCTCCTGTGAATATCTCAACACAATTAAGACTCCCCTCCACCATCACTAACTTGGTCATTGCACTATAAACCATATTTTCACCAAGCTGGAAGACACAACTAGGCTTCATGGGAAAAACTCACAGCTAAAAAGGAAATCGAAGATGATTAGATGATAATAATTGTTAGCACTGATTGAGAAATTAGTCTGTGCAGGCATTGATCTCAGCAATTTTCACTTATCAAATCCTTTGTTCCTCAAGACAACTCTATCAGATTGTTACTACTTTTGAGTCCATTTCACTGAATGAAAAGGTGCAGCACAGAGAGGTCAGAATCTCCATAAGGCCACGTGCCCAGGAATTGGTGCACACTAGATTTAAACCCTGGCAATTTAGAGTGTGAGCTCTTACTTTTGCTATTTTTTTCAGAGTTGGTGTGGAGATCTGAAATAATATATGTGGAGAAGTGCCCATATTGTAGACACTCAGTAAACAGTACTTTTATACCATTTAGTTTCAAATAGCTATTTTCATAAATGTTATTGCTTTTCCCCAATGATTTTGACACAGATTGTGTGTGTGTGTGTGTGTGTGTGTGTGTGTGTGTGTGTGTGTGTATTCCTCCGCTCTACCTTAATTTCCCACGTGTTTAACTACACTGGCCTCACTGATGTCTCTGTCCATGGACACAATGGCCAGTGGCACCCACAGTCATTCCAGAATGAACATCCCTGACATCCCATTTGCATCTTCCCTGGGTCCTCGCTTTCAAAGTCTTGCTCCCTGATATATCAGCTTTCTGTCTGAAACACAGTTCAGAGGGACAAGTCACTGCTCCCTCCCCTGTACTTTCCCCACTATTTGTAGAGTTCTGCCTCTGACAAACTGGTCACTTATTTTATATTAGAGGCCCGATGCACAAAATTCATGCAAGAGTAGGCCTTCCTTCTCCCCGCCCCGCCCTGCCCCTGCCCACTCCCCCGCCCCCTCTCCCCCCCCCCCCCCAGCTGCAAGCACAGGCTTCCCTCTGGCACCTGGGACCTGGGCTTCCCTCTGGAAGGTCATCCGGAAGGACATCCAGTCTAATTAGCATATTACGCTTTTATTATTATAGATGTGCTGTTTATAGGTTTCACTGAAATTCCACAGAACAACAGGGCCAAGGATATTCTAAGATACCCCCAACTTTTAGTCTCTGAAACCTTGCCTTGTTAAAGGGTAACTTACCCTAAGATTATAAACTCCTTTCCTGCAACTCACTGATCCAGTCACCAAAACACCATCATCTTATCTGGCTCAGGTAAGCATCAAGTCCAATAATGTTCAAACAAATGACAGCAGCAACAGGGAAGCTGGTAACAGGACTATAAGACACCGCTCCCAGGAGATAAACATAGTAATTTTCTGTCACTATTCTCTCACAAGTCCAGGAAGAAGAGCAGCATCAAATACCACTGAGAAGGCAGAAATTTTGAGGCACATGTTGCACCTGAAGCTGCAAACTGGTGGCAAAGCCAAGAAATAATGAAGGAGCAGGTGGGAGGCCTTCAGCAGAAAGGTGGATCCTCCCACGACTGCACCTAACTAATTTGGGGCGGCTGGCAGTGGATTGGAAGACCATTCTCAAATCGTGCAGTGCCTTGCTCTTCAAAATGTGGCCCAGGAACCAGCTGCATGGGCATCACTTGGGAGTGTGTTAGCAATGAGGATGCTCAAGCCCCGCCCCAGACATCCTGAGGCACAATGAGTACCAGGAGCTGGTTATTCCTGAGTGCATTATGTAGTGAGAGATTCTGGTAGAAGGTTCATAGCTCAGGTTCAAACTGGCAGGACTGACCTGGCTATAAAATATATTCCATTGTGAAAATTCAAATGAATAAATAAGCATACATCAGAATAGAAACAGAGAATTAGGAGAGGGGGGAAAAAATTGAGAAACTGTGCTCAGTAGAAATGCAGTGACACCAAAATGGAGATGGTAAGAGAGTGACATGGAAATCCAAGAGGGATAGCCCATTTGCAGCTCTGTGCCAGGGAGGCTAGCCTGTAGGAGGGCAGAGGGATAAAGAAGAGTGAGATTCCCTAGGGGCTGGCTGGGTCCCTCAGTGGAGGTCACAGCTCTCTCCAAACAGCCACAATACTTGTCTGCTATTACCTGCATACTACACTTTTCCTTCCTGTACTTTCTGAATAATCCCTCAGTAAATTCTATAATACTCAGTTGGAGCACATAACCTGTTTTCTGCTGGGACCCTGACTGATGGATTGGTCCAAAAATAGGAAGGAGAGTGGAGAACAGTAATCTATCACAGATGAGGGGATTCAAAATAAAGATCCAGGGGGAAGAGGTTGCAACCGATTTAACCAAAGGCCGAGTTCCATCCCACTTACATGTCAACCCCAGTGCTGTGCACATGCCTGAGGATAAGCTTGCCCTTTGTCTGCCGAGTCCTAATTCTCAAATGGATTTCCACTGCACTTTAGTCCAGATTCCCTAATTATCAGGAGCACTCTACTTGTGTGTCTTCTAATACCAAGGTCCCTTTAGGGACTTATCTGCAACCATTAAACAGCCTTAGAAGATTGAAAATGTCCCATCTCCTTCCTTTCTTCCTGAAGTACAAAGTTGATTAACAAGTCACTAGTGTCCCTGTAAGATCTACCCTTTTATGATCAACTTGTTCAGGTCAACCATTCCTTTGCATAGCATGACTCCTGTCTTCTAGAAGCTTCCAGAATTATATCTGATCAAATTTCTTCCTGACTCCCATACATCACAGAATACAAAATGTGCATAACCCTTGGCCTACCTACAAAACAAAATGTGACTCAAATCAAGTGGAGGATGCACACCCCACTCTAGAGAGACCATTTCCACAAGAAGCCAGTGCAGCCAGACTAATCAGGTCAAAAGGCTGCCCTGTAGCTCCCCATCCATCAATGACACTCGCATCCAGCCTGTTCCACCCCATCCTCATCTGTCCCTCTCTCTAGAATCTATCTCCCACACCCAGTTCTTGTGTAACTCTGGATTCCCCAGCATTCAAGGCCCTTAGCAGGCCCACTTCTTTGTAAAGTCTACCTTGCAGTTCTAAAACGTAAAAATTTCTCCCTTATCCAAATCCTCTGGAGCTTGCTTGCTTCTAAGTCAGAACCCAAGGGACTTCCTGTAAGCAGAATACATGTGTGGATATATGAGGCAAGATGGTTCAAGTAGAACTTCCAGGTTCATGGCTTAAGAGCCTAGGTAGAAGGTGGTATTGCTTACTCACTTCCAAAAATTAATTAATTTACCTTTGTCTCTCAGGCCTCTGCATTCCATAACAGTTCCTCCATACTTCCCCTTTTTTTCATGCCTTTAATTTTTTAGAGAAACTCAGTCATTTGTCTTTTATGTTCCACATTCTGGATTTGGAAGATTGCTTTCTGCGGTATATTTTAACATGTTTCTTTAATTTGTTTTGGTCTTTTTAAAATTATGGTAAGATACACAAACCATGAAATGTACTATCTTAACTATTTTAAGTGGAATTAAACGCATTCATATTGTTGTACAATCATCACCAAATCCATCTTCAGGCCTGTTTTCCTATCCCCAACCTGGACCTCTGTACCTGTTGGACAGTAGCTCTCCATTCCCATGCCCCCTCCTTTCAACTCCCAATAGCCCCTACTCTTTCTGCCTCTATGAATCTGACTGTTCAAGTAGAATTACAGAGTATTAGTCCTTTTGTGACTGGCTTATTTCACTTAGCATAATGTCTCTGGGTCCATCCATGTTGTAGCACGTGTCAGAACATCTTTCCTTTTAAAGGCTGAATAATATCACATTGTATGTAGATAGCACATTTCATTTATCCATTCATCTTTTGATGGGCACTTGGGTTGATTCCACCTTTTCCTTTTGTGAATAGCAGGTAGTATCATTTACTGCAGTAGGGGAAACAGAGGGAAGAGGTATGGAAGAAACAGGAGAAAATGGTGTATCCAGTTAAGGGCATGTTAATGTTCAGTGCCTGTGAGACATATAAGTCTCATATTCTGTATACAAATGTACATATGATTCTTGAGCTCACAAAAACATCTGAATAGAGGTACAGATTTAGCAAAAGTAGGAATCTAGATGGGAACCAAGAGAGTGGCTGAGGTCACCTCTGGAGGCCGGGCAGAGCACAAGCAGATGGCCCAGGGCTAAGTCCTGAAGAACTCCAATTTTGTGGTGAGGAAATGAAGGATGAGCTAGAAAAGGAAATAGAACAAGCATATAGAAAAACAGAAATTCAACAGAGTGTGGGGTTATTTGATTCGGAAAAACATCTGGAATAAATACAGGTTGTCAGGCCTCATCAGTTTGATAAAAACTAAGACTGAGACTAGATGTAATTGAAATTCATTAAATTATGAATATTGATTTTTCAAATATGGTATGCTATTTTTAAAAGTATATACTTGAAGCTTGCAGAAAATAGGTAGTACATCTAAGAAATTTATTTGTTCAAAAAAAAGTAAAGGAATATATATACTAGGGTCTTACATTTGTGACAAATTGTTAGATGTCTGAGATACACCAGATAAAACTTGCAAGGTGATTTTAAAGGAGAAAAATGTTACACGCATACACAATCTCAAGAGACAGTTAACTTGACTGCACTGGATGTGAGAAGGCTATAGGATGGTATCCTAAAACTCCAGGTCTTAGCAATATACTATCTATAAAAATCACTGTTGAACAAGAAACATGAGACTTGGGTTAGATTTCAGAAAAAAGCTCTCTGTGAATGGAAATTGTTGAAAACATTCAAAATTGTTAAATGCTGATTGAAATCAAGAGACCATGGAATATCTTCCTTTAACCCTTTGCACTCGCTTGCTTTTTTCTCGATTCCTTTATTCTAATGCTAACCGTGTCGAGTCACACTCGACATCCGAGTGCAAAAGGTTAATTAACGTTGTTTAAAGCAAAAATGGGTTCTCATCTGTCTGGAAATGTCTACGTGTGGGCATGCCTCATGATAAAGAAGACAGACTTGAAGATCTCTCCTGGGTCCTTCCTTTCATAATTTTATATGATTCTCTCCACTGTTTTACCACCTTTGGTGAAAGAGCTTTCATCGCTCCAATTTCCAATCTACTAAAATAGATAGCCAAGTTTCCCAGATTCACTGATTTTCCCACTTCCCTGAAAAGCTCATCTGAAGGCATCTTTCACCTTTCATTACATGTCTGAGTATTTTCCTCTTCCACCACTTGTCATTCACTGGTTGTTTGCCCCCCCTTATCCATCCTTCCCCTGCTTTACTTATCGACCTATAAAACACACTAATATTTTATTTTTTTGCTCTCCGAACTATAGCATTTCTCTCTCTGAGCTATAATATAGTATTTACCCAATGTTGGTAGGGTAAATATGAACTATACATGACATGTGAAAAAATGATTAACAGGGATTTTACTAGGTCAAAATTTTATTGCTTTTGGCCAAAGGCCACCACAAGACATATAGAGGAAAAATAATGTACAAAGAGACTTTTGAAATAAATTATAAAGATCAAACAAGGACTAAGTTAGAATGAGTTCTGAAGCGTAAAAACAGGTAACATTTCAAAGTTAATTAGAATGAGTCACAAGACCAATGCATTACCATACCATCTGGCTAGTGTGTCTAACATCACATTAGCTCTGATTCTGAAGTGGCCAGGGGCTAACAGAGGAGCAAAAATTAGGTGTGTGTCCCTGACATGCAAACCTTCCTCGGCCAGTGATGTTCTAAAATAAATATTAGTTTCATTATTCCCCAAATGGTTAATTATTTCTGGATATCAGAGAAGAGGAAATAAATATGTATGGAACATCTATGATGTGGCAAGGTTTGGGCTGTATGTAATTTTCACTTACTCTTCACAATGACTCTAGGAGATAAGGATTTGCCAGCTCCATTCTCTACATAAGGAAACCAAGGTTCATAGAAATTAGACAACTCCTCCACTCCTCATATATTAATACTAAAAGCCTGGTGCATGAAAATTCATGCACTGGAGGGGGGTCCCTCAGCCCAGCCTGCCCTCTCTCACAGTCTGGGAGCCCTCAGGGGTGGGAGGTGACTTGGCAATTAGGGGAAGGCAATGCCCCCATCACACCTCTGCTGCACAAGCCTCAGCGGGCCCGGGTTACCTGAGCCTCGGGCAGCAATGGGAGGCTGGGCAGCCGCCATCTGAGGCTTGCCTGCACCTCGGGCCCACCCTGGGCAGCTGGGTAGCTGACATCCGAGGCTTGCCTGCTCCTCGGGCCGGCCCTGGGCAGCTGGGTAGCTGACATCCGAGGCTTGCCTGCTCCTCGGGCCGGCCCTGGGCGGCTGGAGGGCTGAGGGAATTGGGGGACTCCGGAGGCAGGCACGTGAGGTGAACCTGGCTGTGCCGTGCACCTGCAGCCCTGGCAGGGCTGAGGGGACTGGGCGCTGCCATCTTGTGGCTGTGGGCGCTACCATCTTTGAGGGCATGGCAGTCAATTAGCATATTCCCTCCTTATTGGCTGTGAGCACCACCATCTTTGTGAGGGCGTGGCAATCAATTAGCATATTCCCTCTTTATTATATAGGAAAAGGCAGAGCCAGAGTCTGGACCCATGCCTGTTAAAGCCCAGAGCCCTTGGAGTTGCACCACAGTCCACATCAGAGAAAAATGTGTGAAAGGTCTTGATTCCAGGATGCCTCTAATCCAGGAAAGAGGCAGATCTCTTGCCTTTAATTATGGAGTAGACATAACTGAGCAAAAAGACTGCTGAGAAAGCCTGGCTGAGAATAAGAGAGGTCAGATCAATCAAGCAAAGTGAAATTCTATGGAATCTTCTATAACACTTGAAAATACCAGTTTCTACAAAAGCTAGCCTTTTGGAGACGGGAGTGGGGTGTTTTATTGTTTTATTCAAAGGTCCCTTAAATGAGAAGACTTAGTCATAGGGAGACTGTTTTGCAAGTCCATTCTCCTTGCCAGGCCCTTGATATACAGCAACTCACTGAATTCTCACAACAGCCCTTGTACCATGATTTTATGCTACAGGAACTGAGTCTCATAGAAGTTAGGGTTCTTGACCAGCATCATTAGGTAAAGAGCTACGATCTGGGTCTAAGACTACTTCCAAAGACAAGGCTTGCTCCAGTCATACCCCTGAGAGAAGGAGCACCTCACATCAAAAGCTGTACTTCATAGACTTCAAAATAAATACCAATCACCTGCGAGCTTGTGAAAATATAGTTTCATTGGCTAGAGGTGGGGTGGAGCCTTATTTTCTGCATTTCAAGCTCCCAGGGTACGTGAATTCTACTGGTTTGCGGACCACTTTTAAGAGCAGAAACGATGCACAGCAGGTCCTCAAATAACATCATTTTGTTTGACTTCATTTCATTATAATATTGATGAGATGCCCATAGGAACTTAACTCTTGTTTATATAAACCCGCCTATGGTAAAACTAGTTTCGTTATATGTCGTTTCACTTGCAGTTGCAGAACCTCTTGATGATGCTAAGTGAGAACTTACTGTATTTACAAAGCAAACCCTGCAGGTGTGCAGAACTCGACTCTCTTCTGCAAGGTGGCTTCAGTGGAAACTTGGTGCTTTCTGAAACATTCAATTACTGCTCTAAGTGATGGGAAGGGAATCTTCCCTAATACAGCTGCTAAGATGGAGAGTGGGGCACATAAAAGGTTGGGATGGGAGGTTTAGGGGTACCACATGTGTATCACACCAAGCCCTTACCTCAGTTCTGCAAACACGAGGACAACTGCTCAGCAAAAAAAGGGTTCACCACCAGCAGTGAGCAGTCCCCTTTGAAAGGCAGAATTTGGGGATGTCTCCTATGATCCTGAAGGCTGCAACAGCTCTCAAATGATCATGGTCCCATCCAACAGGCCCCCATCTATAGGGGTCAAAACACTCAGCCAGGGGAGGGGTTGGCAACTTGGAGGTGTTCAGTGCAAAGTTATTCTGCTCCCTTTGCCATGAATGTTCCACCTCTGCTCTGCATCTCACTCCTGTTCCCCTGTCCCTCTTCCCTTCCTATGTTTGCACAGCCTCCTTAGATGAGACAAAGAGCAAGTGACCTCCTCCCAGTCTGCAACCCAGCTGGGTTGCAGGGAGTGTTTTGCTATTTCAGTGGAAACCAACTTCACAGCAAATTGCTCTGGTTACCACTGAGGTCACTTAGGTGTTTGCATAGTCTCCGGTAATTGCTTTATTTCAGCAGGAAAAGAAAACACTTATTACAATGTTTTTGCAGCTGACAGTAGCTTTTGTGTAGGGAATCATTCACATCTAAGGAAGAGGGGGCAGTGGATGACACACACAGCAGCTGTTTCTAGAACCACTTGCTCCTACCACCCGGCTGAGGCCCTGCTCACCAGGGAGGAGCTCTCAGAGGACACTCTGCATTCGACCCGGCCCATGCCCAGCAGAGGTGAGTGCCATCCAGCACAAACAAGACCAGGGACACTGACTCAAAGGCAGATGCTGGTGATGAGCTCCAATGGGGGAATGGCTTCACATGGCTCTTGACCAATATTGCCACATGACTGATTCCAAACAGGCATCTCTAGTCCCTTCATCTCACATGCCTAAGGTCTTTGGGTTTGAGCTGTAGCCTGGGAAGAAGGTGGGGAGAAAAGCATGAGGGGGAGACCCCCCCCCCTCAATTCTAATACGACAGCAGCATCCTGTTTTATCTCCACATTTCACACAACTTAGGCAGTACTGGGGCACCCAGAGTCCTTGCCTCTTTTCCATTTTTCAAATCGGTCCATTGCCATACCCAGTATTCTTGTGAAATTTTTTTCCTACATCATTTCCTGCTCCTCCTTCTGTGTGATCTCTCTCCCCTGTGACTGGCTGTGAAAAGTTCTTTTTCATTTTCTCTTGTCAGGCGATCTTTGTGGAGCTAACCTGAACTAGCCGACCAATTCCCAACCCTGTACAAAGCATTCCATGAAAGGGAATGTGAGTACAGACAGAGGCGACCCTCATGGAGCCAGCAGCCCTCCCTGCACTCCAGCCTCCAGCACATGCTCCATCTTCCCAGTGATCACCTGGAAAGGGCTCCTTTGTTGCAAGGAGTCCAGGCTCAGGGGCAGTCAGTTCGCCATAGGAGCCTTTAAGTCCTAACCCATGCACTTGCTCCAAACCAGGCCATAAACACCTGCAGTTGTATCCAGATTCCCCGTGGCAGGAGAGAGGCCATCCTCCCTAGCCCCCCTTGAACTAAAATCTTACATAATAAAAGGGTAATATGCAAATTGACCCTAACGACAGAATGACCAGAATGACCACTGGACCAGTCACTATGAGGTGCACTGACCCCTTCTTGGTCCCTTTCCCCAGCTGGCAGGCTCCAATCACCTGATGGCCACCTGCTGTGGGGGCGGGGCCGATGAGTGGGCAGGAACAGCAGACCTCTCGGTCTCTTCCCCCGGCCATCAGGCACTGATCACCCAATGGTGAATGGGGAATGGGTGAGTGGGGGGGTAGTGATGGGGGCGGGGGGGGAGCGACGGCAGCTACAGGCAGCTGGGGAAGATGACCCTGATCACAGGACAGGCCTAGGGACCATACCTGCGCACGAATTTCATGCGCCAGGCCTCTAGTGATATATTAGGACACCCAAGCTGTAGTGATTAAGTCTCACAGCACCTGGCAGCCTGGCCATGGTGACACCTGTTGCTGTCCAGTTGCGGAGTTGTTTTTTCTCATGGGAAGCACACATGACAATTCCAGGAGGAAGCTTCCTCAATGATGTCTCCTCTTGACCTTGGGTTGTTCTCGTCCTTATCTTCCTCTGCCACCATCTGGTTTCCTTTGGATGTGCCAGTTCCAGAGCTAGCCTTGTTTTGGTCTCTATTTGTTCTGTCTTCCCCCTTCCAGGGCACCTACTTGGTTTAATTTCACTTCTTTGCTCTCATCTCCATGAGTTCAACCGCTGCCCAGGTTCCAGAAGCTGAGCTCTGTCCCAATACCAGTTTTCAGACCCTCTCAGCCTTGCCCCATTCTTCCAGTTCCGGCTACAGGATTTATCCCATCACATGCCCTGCCCCGACACATCACAGGGACAAGCCCCACCTAATATCAGTAATTAGTTAGGGGGTGGAAAGGGAGGGCGTACTTTCCCACAGAAACCTAAGAGAAATAGTTCAATTTAAAAAGGCATACCTCTCTCCACTGCAGGACATAAACTTGATTGATAGGAAAACTGAGTAATAAACTAGAGATAATAATGGTGGTCATATAAATAAGTGTAGTATTTAAATAGACTCATAGGGGAATGAGCCCCAAAGGATAGATGCTGTGAAATGATGGCTGGGAAGAGACAAGAACTGAGTTAAATACCATCCAAGGCAAATGGTTACCTGACAGAATAGAGGGAGTAGAACTTAGTGATAAATTGTGCAGAATCAGATGCCAGGTTGGTCCTTTACTTTGCAGTTACTAGCTGGGGGAGTGTGGGCAAGTTACTGAACTTTTCGATCCTCAGTTTCCTTCTATGTCACATGAGGATATTAACACCCATCATAAGGCTGATGAATGGATTAAAAGAGAGCGATGCATATAAAGTGCCTAGTAGGCATAGTGCCTAACACCTAATAATTTCTTAATAGATATTTGTTCAAAATCCTGTTTTTACTCTTAGAGCAGAATCCTGAACCACATGGGCAATGAATCATACGTGACACAAATGGATCATGTGTACTTTTTATTTTTTTTAATTAAACCATTTATTTTGAGGTAACTATAGACTCACTTGTGGTGTAAGAAATAACACAGGGAGGTGGCATGTATTTTTTAGCCATTTTCCCCCAATGGCAACATTTTGCAAAACTACAGAATATCATCACAACCAGACTATTAATACTGATACAACCCAATGATCATACTCATAATTCCTGTGTTACTCAGACTCACGTGCATATGTATTTTTATGCAATTTTATCATGTGTGCAGGTTCGTATATCCACCACCACAGTAAAGGTGCACAACATATCCATCCCCACAAACAGACATGTTTTTTAATCAGTTTTTTAAATGGTCTGCCTTGGGTGGCCACAGTCAAAATGCTCATTTTGCCTTTCTTCTGGTTCCTGGTGCATTTTATCAATGATGTCTATGAGCAGTAGCCAGCTCTTCATCCTCCAGGGTACATGGGTCAACCATACCAACAGAGTACTTGACCTTCAGAGAAGCAGTGCCAAAGAAGAAAGGAGGGGGAGGGAGGACAATGGAAGGAGAGGGAGAATATGAGAAAGGGGGGAGGAGCAGGGGACCTAGAGTAAAGAGTAGGGGAGAGAGAGCAAGGAAAGCAGAAGGAGCAGGAGTCAGGGCAGCCACTTCCATGTCCTACAGACCAGGAGTAGCACACCATCTCCCTAATCTTGGTGCCCACCCACTTCACTCACAGGCAAATATCTGGAAAAAGGTCATATCTGACCTGCTCTAGTCTACAGTCTAAACAAAGCCTGTTCTGATTCATACAGGATTTGGTTGTAAACACAAGCCCACAGGCTTATAAAATTAACCCCCCCAAACTCACGCCCTAGTCAGGGAGAGATTAAATGAAAAGAAACACAAGAGGAAACACATGTGCAATTAACACTTTTATGTTATTCAAGTTCAGGTTTAAACAATTTGTATGCTTATAAAAATAAAATATCCTCATTATATAAATCTCAGCAAGTATATAAAAATATAAAGAGGAAAATAATAATCACTCATAATCCTATCACCACAGATTTCTGGGGTATAATAGTCCCACAGGTGCGTTTTCTATGCAAATGGGCAACACTTAAATCTACAAAATTTCTATCATACCACATAGAGATTTGTATCCTAAATTTTCCCTTGAACATTTCCCTCCATATTTTGAATATGCTAAACAACTACATGTGATGAATTTAGAGAGGTGCCACTGTTTATTCAACTACTCCCTAATATCAGCTTTTCTGCCCACTTCTCTTTCTCATGCACCTGCATTAATGTTGCTCTTAGCATTGATGGGCAGTTGTCTATTCTGTTTTTGAATAATTTTTTAAAAACAAAGCACCTGCCCTGACCGGTATGGCTTAGTGGATAGAGCCTCGGCCTGCGGACTCAAGGGTCCCAGGTTCGATTCCAGTCAAGGGCATGTACCTTGGTTGCTGGGCACATCCCCAGTGGGGGGTATGCAGGAGGCAGCTGATCAATGTTTCTCTCTCATCGATGTTTCTAACACTCTATCCCTTTCCCTTCCTCTCTGTAAAAGTCAATAAAATATATTTGAAAACAAAACAAAACAAAAAAAAAAACACAAAGCACCTCGTGTTGCCAGTGTGGTTTTCCATTCAACTGATAGGCTCAGATACCCGTGTTGACCCAGACTCGGTGGTCTTCACATTCTGGACTGAAGAGAATCCCTTCTACTCGCAGTTCAGCCAGTTCCTGTCTCTATCACATTCACTCAACCCTAGCGCTCTGAAGACACAGAGCATGATAAAATCTTCAACTTTCACAAAAGGGACAAAAAACTGTATTTGCTTCAATATGGCTATGTTATCTGGTTAAGAAAAAAAAAAAGGAAAAATTTTTTCCCATTTGTTTCTATGCCAACTCTTCTCCCTAACTGGCCAAAACAAAGATCAATCACATGAAATGCCATGAGATCCTTTCCCCATCTACACTAATACCACTGCCACTGCAGATCCTAGACAGCAACATTGGACAGGACTTCATGTTGGAAAACTTTCATTGGAAATCTTCTGGAGCACAAGATGAAAGATCTAATAACCCTCCAAAGCATCTCAACAGCTAATATTCCTAACATCTTCATGAAACCCAAATCCAGGACTATCAAGTTCTTCTCCATGTAACCTGATTTTCATCCTTGGGACTATCAGCCATCGCGAGACAGGCATAGACACACGGTGATGTCACCATGCCTTGGACCTCATGGCATTTACAGATAGAAGGCCTCCTTACATAGACAAAATCTGAGACTGCCCAAATGATCTCTACTAATAATATTAAACATCATCTTTATGCACTGTTTGACATTATCACATTAAAATCATGCTCAGATGTATTTTCTGTGTAGATGGAAGCAAGTGTCTTATAATGCTTCTTTACTCAGAATCAAAATACTTTTCCTAGAGAAAAAACATGGCGGCGGGAAGGGAGTGAGCGGTCCGCGTGGCCCCGCACCCGCAGGAGGAAATAGAGGGAGCAGCTGAAACTAGAGGAATCCAGCCCGAATTGGCGAAGGAGAAGTGGCTGGTGAGACAGTTTGCAGCTGGGAAGGGCAGAGATCTCCTGAAAAAAGGTAAAACAAGGTTCTGGGCAATAGAATCTGCCGGATCTCTAAACCCAGAAGGTCAGGGGAAAACTACATGGCGCCAAGCCGTGTCCCTGAGGACAGGCAAAGTGTCTAACTGTGAGAAAAGGGGTCCACGGGACTGCGGGAGGTAGTAAATTTTAGACCTTGGAGTCTGATTTGGGATCTGAGCTCAGAGGCAAACCTGAAGAGCTAACTGCCCGACTGCGCAGTGCCGGCAAGAGAGGAGATTGCAAAGATGCGGTCCCGCTTCGCGCCGGGGCCTGCGTCTTTCTCCACTGAACCTAGTTCGTAGGACCTTTCGGATACAGACACTTACCCGTGGCTGAGGTGCAGGAGAAGGGGAGGAGTGGTGGAACCTGGGGAGAGTGGGCAGAGGTGGAAGCGTGTCTGGGGCTGAGTCACATCGGATCCCCGGTTGCCATTTTCTCCTAAGAGATAACCCCTCCCTCCAGTCTCCAGGCAACCAATATAGCCACACCCAGATACCACTCTGATTAACACTATAGGATTTGAATACTCCCTGAGGCCATAGGTACTGCCCAAAAGAAAAACCTTTAGCATCTATTACGAAGTTACACTACCAGAGCTCTTCAGAGTGCTTCAGTGTGCCTCGCTGGCAAACTTACCGCGGGTGCTCCTGTGAGCTGCCACTGGGAGTAAGCGCCTATCCACCACAGGTACAGCATTAAAAGCTGAGTCTGCCCACCCCACAACTACAGAACTCTGGGCAACACAGTCACGCCTTTCCAGAGTGCAGGCCCCCCGAGCCACATCACCCCGACAGACGGTTCCTTGGAGCCACTGTGAGTCCCCACTGGGCAAGCGTAATTTCAATCTAGGGTGTAAGACAGAAAAATTGGAATACTACCCTCCACGACTGCTGACCTCTAGACACTGCAGTTGTGCCTCTCAAACTCGCAGGCCTACATCAAGAGAACCCAAATAGTTCAAGTAGGGAACTACACTAGATTACCAAGCCCAGGAAAACTGAGAGATTATACCAGTAGCACCATCACCAAAAGATCCTGGGTAGCAAAGCAATTGGAACTACAATTAAAACATTACAGGAAAACATGGGGAGATAGAAAGTAAATTCTCAAAGGAAGGAACAGGAAGAATCACCAGAAAGGGAGTTAAATGAACTTGAGACTAGCAGCTTAACAGAGAAAGAATTCAGATTATTCGTTATAAGGATGTTTAAACGGATGGATGACAAATACACACAACTCAATGAGAACTATAAGGAGCTGAATGAAAACGTCACCAATATGAAAAAGAAACCAAGAGGAGATGAAGAACGACATAGCTGCAATAAAGAACACAATGGAAGGCTTAAAGAGTAGAGTAGAAGAGGCTGAGGACCGCATCAGCGAATTAGAAGACAAGGTAGGAAAAAACACACAAACTCAGCAGCAACTGGAAAGAAGACTTAAAAAGCAAGAGGAGAGCCTAAGGGAGCTTTGGGACGACAAAAAACGAAACAATATTCGAAAAACAGGGATAAAAGAAGGAGAGGAAGAGAAGCAAGGACTAGAAAACCTGTTGGAAGAAATAATGACAGAAAATTTCCCTGATATTGGCAAGAAAAAAACTATCCAAGTCCAAGAAGCATACAGAATCCCAAACAAGTTGAACCCCAAAAGACCGACATCAAGACACATCATAATTAAATTGACGAACACCAACGACAAAGCAAGAATCTTAAAGGCTGCAAGAGAGAGACAGAAAGTTACCTACAAGGGATCTCCTATCAGAATATCAACTGATTTCTCAACAGAAACACACCAGGCCAGAAAGGAATGGAATGAAATATACAAAGTGATGCAAAACAAGGGACTGAATCCAAGAATACTATATCCAGCAAGGCTATCGTTCAAAATTGAAGGTGGAATCAGAAGCTTCACAGACAAAAAAGGACCAAGAGAGTTCATCACTACCAAGCCAGCAATGAAAGAAATGCTAAAGGGGCTGCTGTAAAAAGAAGATAGAGAAAGGCAAAAAGAAACATAAACACTAAGGAAAAATATGTCAACAAACAGGTACTAATCAATAATAACATTAAACGTAAATGGATTAAATGCACCAATCAAAAGAAATAGGGTAGCTGAATGGATAAGAAAACATGACCCATATATTTGCTGTCTACAAGAGACCCACCTTAGAGCAAAAGATTCACACAGACTGAGAGTGAAGGGATGGAAAAACATTTTTCAGGCAAATGGAAATGAGAAAAAAGCTGGGGTTGCGATACTTATATCAGATAAAATAGACCTCAAAGTAAAGGCCATAATAAGAGATAAGGAAGGCCACTACATAATACTAAAGGGAGCAATCCAGCAAAAAGATATAACTCTGGTAAACATTTATGCACCCAATGCAGGAAAGCCCAAATACATAAAAAATCTCCTGGAAGATATCAAGGGAGAGATCGACATCAATACAATCATAGTAGGGGACTTTAATACACCACTGACATCAATGGATAAATCCTCTGGACAAAAAATCAGCAAAGAAACAGAAATTCTAAATGACACACTAGATCAGATGGACCTAATTGACATCTTCAGAGTATTTCACCCCAAAGCCATGGAATATACGTTCTTCTCAAGTGCACATGGGACATTCTCAAAAATAGACCACATTTTGGGTAACAAACAAAGTCTCCCCAAATTCAAAAAGATTGAAATCATATCAAGCATTTTCTCAGATCACCATGGCATAATATTAGAAATAAACTACAATAAAAACATTCCAAAAATTTCAAACACTTGGAAACTAAATAGCATGCTACTAAACAATGATTGGGTTATCAATGAGATCAAAGAAGATATTAAAAACATCCTGGAAATGAATGACAATGAAAACACAACATTGCAAATCCTATGGGACACAATGAAAGCAGTCCTGAGAGGGAAGTGTATAGCTCTACAGGCCTATCTCAAAAAACAAGAAAAAATGGTAATAGATCATCTAACTCAACAACTCAAAGAATTAGAAAGGGAGCAACAAGAAAAGCCCACAGTGAGCAGAAGAAAGGAAATAATAAAGATCAGAGCAGAAATGAATGACATAGAGACCAAAAAAACAATACACAAGATCAACAAAACCAAGAGCTGGTTCTTTGAAAGGATAAACAAGATTGATGAACCTCTAGCCAGGCTCACCAAGAAGCAAAGATACAGGACCCAAATAAACAAAATCAGAAATGAAAGAGGTTAAATAACAACAGACCCCACAGAAATACAAAGGATTGTCAAAAAATACTATGAACAACTCTATTCCAACAAACTGGACAACCTGGAGGAAATGGACACATTCCTAGAAAAACACAACCTTCCAAAACTTACTCAGGAAGAGACTAAAAATCTCAATAGGTTGATAACTATGGAAGAAATTGAAGCAGTCATCAAAAAACTTCCAGCAAACTAAAGTCCAGGGCCAGACGGGTTCACAGGGGAGTTTTACAAAACATTCAAGGAAGAGCTAAAACCTATCCTCCTCAGACTATTCCAGAAAATTCAAGAAGAAGGAACACTCCCAAGCTCCTTCTATGAAGCCAGCATCACCCTAATACCAAAACCAGATAAAGATAACACAATGAAAGAGAATTACAGGCCAATATCTCTCATGAACATAGATGCCAAAATCCTCAACAAAATTCTAGCAAATCGAATCCAGCAGTACATCAGAAAGCTCATACACCATGCCCAAGTAGGATTTATCCCTGGGATGCAAGGATGGTACAATATTCGCAAATCAATAAACGTCATACATCACATAAACAAATTGAGAGATAAAAACCATATAGTCATATCAATTGATGCAGAAAAAGCATTTGACAAAATCCAACTCCCTTTCTTGATAAAAACTGTCAGCAAGATGGGAATAGAAGGATCATACCTCAACATAATAAAAGCCATATATGACAAACCCACAGCCAACATCATACTCAATGGGCAAAAACTAAAACCATTTCCCCTAAGAACAGGAACAAGACAGGGATGCCCACTCTCACCACTCCTGTTCAACATAATGTTGGAAATACTAGCCATTGCAATCAGACAAGAAGAAGAAATAAAAGGCATCCAAATTGGAAAAGAAGAAGTAAAACTGTCCTTATTTGCAGATGACATGATATTGTACATAGAAAACCCTAAAGACTCCATCAAAAAATTATTAGACTTAATAAATGAATTCAGCAGAGTAGCAGGATACAAAATAAATGCTAAGAAATCTATGGCATTTCTATACACCAATAATGATCTTACAGAAAGAGAGACTAAAAAAGCAATCCCATTTACCATCACACCAAAAAAATTAAGATACCTAGGAATAAACTTAACTAAGGAGGTAAAAGACCTATACGCGGAAAACTATACAACACTGAAAAAACAGAGGAAGACATAAACAGATGGAAGAACATACCATGTTCATGGATTGGTAGAATCAACATCATCAAAATGTCCATACTACCCAAAGCCATCTATAATTTCAATGCACTTCCCATTAAAATACCAATGGCATACTTCACAGACCTAGAACGAACTTTTCAAAAATTCATCTGGAATAAAAAAAGACCCCGAATAGCTAGAAAGAAGAATAAAGTAGGAGGGATCTCAATATCAGATTTCAAGCTATATTACAAAGCCACTGCTCTCAAAACTGCCTGGTATTGGCACAAGAACAGACATATAGATCAATGGAATAGAATAGAGAACCCAGAAATCGATCCAAATCGCTATGCTCAATTAATATTTGATAAAGGAGGCATGAACATACAATGGAGTCAAGACAGTCTCTTCAATAAATGGTGTTGGGAAAATTGGACAGATACATGCAAAAAAATGAAACTAGACCACCAACTTACACCATACACAAAAATAAACTCAAAATGGATCAAGGACTTAAACATAAGACAGGAAACCATAAAAATACTAGAGGAATCTACAGGCAGAAAAATCTCTGACATATGCCAAAAGAACTTCTTCACTGATACTGCTCCTAGGGCAATGGAAGCTAAAGAGAAAATAAACAAATGTGATTACATCAAAATAAAAAGCTTTTGCACAGCAACGGAAACCATCAATAAAACAACAAGAAAGCCCACTGCATGGGAGAACATATTTGCCAATGATGTCAACGATAAGGGTTTAATCTCCAACATTTACAGGGAACTCATGCAGCTTAACAAAATGAAGATCAACAACCCAATCAAAAAATGGGCAACTGATCTAAATAGACACTTTTCGAAAGAAGACAGAAGGAAGGCCAAGAGACATATGAAAACCTGCTCTAAATCACTAATCATCAGAGAGATGCAAATCAAAACAACAATGCGGTACCATCTCACACCTGTCAGAATGGCCATTATCAACAAGTCAACAAATGACAAGTGCTGGCGAGGATGTGGAGAAAAAGGAACCCTCGTGCACTGCTGGTGGGAATGCAGACTGGTGCAGCCACTGTGGAGAACAGTATGGAGTTTCCTTAAAAAACTAAAAATAGAACTCCCATTTGACCCAGTAATCCCTCTTCTAGGAATATATCCTAAGAAACTGGAAACATCAATCAGAAAGGATATATGCACCCCTATGTTCATAGCAGCACAATTCACCATAGCTAAGATTTGGAAACAGCCTAAGAGCCCATCAGCAGATGAGTGGATTAAAAAACTGTGGTACATCTACACAATGGAATACTACGCTGCGGTAAAAAAGAAGGAGCTCTTACCATTTGCAACAATATGGATGGAGATGGAGAATATTGTGCTTAGTGAAATAAGCCAGGCAGAGAAAGATAAATATCACATAATCTCACTCATTTGTGGAATATAATGAACAACATAAACTGATGGGGAAAAAATAGATTCAAAAACAGAGAAACATCAATCAGGACGTCAAACCTCAGGTAAGAAATTGTGAGGTAACCAGAAACCCAAGAACGCCTGAGAACGCCTTTCTAGCCACGCTAGCAATCATCAGATGTAAGGTAATTTTACCTGGGACAAGAGGGTAAGTATTTTGGTCTTATGCTACTGACTCTTCATGGGTAAGACCACTCATGTGGGCTGATCCCCTGACTAATGTAGTTACCAATAATACCAAACACCTTGGTCATCCAGGAGGTCCATGGGTGGGGCAAGAAAGTATAAATACACAGGGGTCTCCACCCAGCTTCCCTTTTGTATGACACAAAATCAAAACAATGCCCCTTTGTGTGTAAAATTAAAGAGAGGTTTCTGGCTTGTGTGGACACCAAAGAAAGGGTGTCACTACTATCACTACTTGCCCGCGGTAGAAGTGCAGAAAATGTAACTAAGACCTTGTCTATACAAAAAGAAATAGACAGCCAGTTTGAAAGGGTGTTGCCATGGACTAGAACAAAGAATATCCTTACATGATATTATTCTACACTGTCATTAAAATTTTTCCCAGATTTGGATCACCCCCATTACTTATAATAGTTCCTCACGCCCATGTGTGTGTGTGTGTGTGTGGGGGGGGGGGGGGGGAATCATCTGTTTGGTGCTTGGAGACAAACGTAACACATCTCTAGATATTTTAGAATTACAACAGCATATTATATAATTACCCCAAACAAACTTACAAACTAATTCTTTGAATGTCTGGAAGCAATTTAAAAAGGACATGAAAGGGTTTAATCCCTTCCACTATGTAGAGGACCCCCTGGGAAGGCACCTGAGCATTCTAAATTGGCCCCTCTTGCCCTTTTGGCCAAGAGGGACCTGCTTCTCACAATCCAATTGTCCACAGCTGTTGCCTGAGCTTCTGTTCATGCCAAGGTTGAAACCTCGTGATGGCTGGTACCATGGATCTGTCTCTCGCCCAGTGGGGTGAGCTGGGCCTCCTTGGAGAAGAAACCTGGGTTCCACAAGATATGTGATCAGTGCTGGGACCCTGCCAGCAGGCGAGGGGATCCCAAGGCAAGTGCTGGGCGTGGAGGCCATGGGGGCATAGGCGACCAAGGAGACAGAACTAAACCTCACATCACCCTGCTTGGCCCTGGAGGATGGCTGGTTAGCCAGAGACGGGTAAGATTCCTCAGGGAAGGAACAACCTAAGACAGGCACAGTCGCATAGGGGCCATCAGGAGAGAACTTGGGGGTCAACAGAGGTGGGGCACAGACCTTCACCCCCCCAAGTTTGCAGGGGCCTGAACCCTCACCCCTGCTGAAGGAGATCTCCTGCCCCCATGGCTGCTCAGCTTCACATGCCCAGCTCAAATCGGGACCCAGGTAACAGAGACTTGGCCGACAGCAGATGCCCTCTCACTGCAACAAGACTTGATGGAGATGTCTTGCACCCATGATCCGGGGAACTGGGGTCTAGGATATCTAAATCCAGCCTAGCACCAGGAATGCTCAGGGCCTACTCAAGAAGGCAAATAATCCTCTCCACTAATAATTATAGGGTAAAACAAGATGGTTGTTAGAGTATTAAATTTGACAGTAAAATAGTAGTCAAGTTTTCAGACTAATTTAAATTGGCCAATCAAAATAAGCAAATACTCTAGAAAAATCAATTGTACTGGACAAAAAAGCTGTTACTAAAGTGTTAACTAAAATTTTTATTGGTAGTTCATCTCATGGTAAAATTACGTAACATATAATGAACCTAAAGCAGTCACATTTTAGTGCAAAAAAGTAAAATTTAAAAGCTATCCAGATTACAGCATAAAATTTCCAAAAGCCTCCCAATATTTAAACCAAAAAAGGGGGGATAGTAGAAGAATATCATGTAAGAAAAATATCCTGCAAATAAATTACATCTAGAAAATTTTTACTTTAGAAAATTAACTTACATTTGTAATGCTAACAGCAAGTCACCCAGGTAAAACATACATGGTGTCAAAACAAGCCAAAGGAAAATCATTTGGGCAAAAAAATGAAAAAGGATTGCAAGTCAAATTTATAGAAAATATTCCTTTATTAACTTTTGGTCGAGAATATGTTTGTATATTTTCAGAAAACAACTCCGAGACATGTGGATTCCTGCAACAGAGAGGAATTGACAGGAGTGCTCCAGCCATGAAGTCAGAAGAGAAACAGTCCAGAGATGGAAGACGCTGATGATGCCTTGCCATACTAGCAGTCAGCAGATATGCGTCACTGCAGATTGCCCAGGACCAAACCAGAGAGGGTCGGACCTGCAATACCACCATTTGTCCACCATCCAGAACTGAAATATCATTGCTGTTATGAACACATAAACAACTGTTGGACATAGAAACCGGGACTCAAAAGAACTGTTGGCCCAGAAAGAAACTCACTATAGACTGATTCATTTGCCTCTCAGCATAACTATTATTGCTTGTCTCATTTTCGGTTCCTATAAGTATATTCCTAGTATCACATGAGCTCACTCATCTAGGGGAAAAGATGAACAACATAGACTGAAGAACAAGAACAGCATTGATCAGACTGTCAGACCTCAGAGGGAAGGTAGGGGAGGGTGGGGACAAGGGAGATAGATCAACCAAAGGACTTGTGTGCTTGCATATGAGCCTAAGCAGTGATCACGGACAACAGGGGGAGGGGGGCATGCGTGTGGGGGGGGGGGTTGGGAAGAGAACGGGGGAGGGGGTTGATGACAAATATGTGATACCTTAATCAATAAAGTAATTAAAAAAATACTTTTCCTATATGATAGAAACAACTAAAGGTTTATTGTAACATCTTTACATAACAGCTCCCATCCCATTAGCACACTAACATACTTCCCTTCATAAAATTTAAGAAGTATTTATCAGCCCAGATTTCTCCTGAAATTCATTCCCCCCCTTTGTTTCCTTCATTGCCAAACACATTTGTGCTACATTTTCTCATCCAACATTTTTAACTTCCTGTAATGCTTTCCAATTCCACCATTATACTGGAATTATTGTACCTCTTGACCATCGAATCCAGTGGGTGCGTACCTGCCTTCACCCTACTTGGTTTATTTCCAAACTGAGCTCTTCGGTCACATCCTCAATCAGAAAACAGTCTTCCGATGCAGGGAGGGGAGGGGTAATGGGGGAATAAGGACACATATGTAACACCTTAATCAATAAAGAAATTTAAAAAATTAAAATTAAAAAATAAAAAAATTTTAAAAAAGAAAAGTCTTCCGAATTCTTTGATCCTTTGCTCTCCTAATTTTATTTCTGACTTCCCTCCCAAGTCTCAAGTTTCTGAATGCCCTACCCATTAAATGCAAGCTTCCCTCAGGATTTGCCTTCTGTCCTCATCAACTCTGCCCTCCATTCCCTCCCTGGGAGATCCAGGGCCCTGACTTCTTGCACTTCACTTATTAACTGTGACCTAAAGATTCCCCCGCCCTTCACTGCAGTCCTCCTGTCCCATATGGAGCTCCATTCCCCAACTATCCCTTTAACTGAATGTTCACATGAATTTCCCAAGGGCACCTCCATTCGGCCTTTCCAAAAGCAAAGCCATATCTCCCTCTTCTCAGCTGCTCCGCATCCCCAACCAGAAAGGCAGCTCCTCCCTTGGAGTTCTGAGCCTTGGTTAGTGGCAGTCCCAGACAGTTGCTTATTTTTAAACATACAAGGAGCATATCAGACCCTTGGCCCCACACTTCCACAGTGACCAAGTTCTCCAGCACTGTGTTCAGCCCTCTCATCCAGGTTCTTTTCTCTTCTCTGTCACTCTCAGCCTCAGGCTCACAGGTTTTCTCTCAGGCTTCTGAAAAAGCTTTCTACCTTGTATCTCCTGCCAGAAATCCTTACCATTTCCTTACTTTCACATCATCCCCATAAATAAATTCCTAAAGCCCTGGTAGAATCCCAATCAACAGTTATCCCCTGAGGATCTACTGTATGCCAGGCACTGGGTAAGTCCTTGGGATGGATGAGTGAACACAGCACAAAATGCCTCACCTCGTGGAGCTTACGAACTACTGGGAGTACACCACCAATAAGCAATAAACATAACAGCATCAATTCCCTCTTCAAATATCCGTGGCTACTCATTTCCCACCCTTCCCACCAGAAAAATAAAATCAAAATTCCTAGGTATGATGACACTCAAGATTCTCCAAAACCAAGTGTCTGACTTCCAGGTGCCTCACACTGTATCCTTTCTCACTGGACCATTCACATCCCCAGGTACACCCCACAACATCCCACCTCCCAGCCTCTGCCTATACTGTGTCCCCTGCCCCTATGGCCCTTCTGCTCTATACCTATAAAATAGCACTCACTCTTTGGAATTCTACATAAATGTTGCTTCCTCTATAAAGCCTTTCTGTCCTGAAAGCCCTGGATGCCCATCAAAATGAATAATTTCTTCTATGAGTGTTTATAGCATGTTTATTTATCCTATCAATCATTTTACACTTATAAAATGTGTTATGTGTGAGGTATAGTGATATATATTTATATATACATACATATATATAGCTATTACTTCATTCTGTTCTTATCATATTTATTTATAAATCTCCACCCTCCCTTCCACAAACACAGTAACTTGTAAGATTCTTGAAAACAAGACTTGTTCTTTTCCATATTTACATCCGCACTACACTGCTGTTGCATGAATGGAAAGACTAAATGTATATTAGTAGTAATAGTGAGTGTGATAATGACAATCTGATTATTTAGTGAGTCTTGGTAATAAAAACAGCCTTTGTAGAAAAGTGCAATCAGTTGGGGTGGTTCTGGTTTTCTTCCTTAAGGTTGATGGGTGCTATTATTCAATTATCACTGATTACTATGCATGGGGTATTTGCAAAATGACTGGCACTGATCCTGGCGGAGGGGGGGCGGGGGGGGCTCTGCAGAACATTACTGAGGTAGGCCTCGCTCTCCAGTGCTCGAAAAGAGTAATTTATCTTTATATTCTTGGTGTCACTATGCAAATTAGTGTATCTCTAGGAGCATAAAGAATCCTGCTAAAGTAAAAACCACTATGGTAGTTCAGAACAGGTGTGCTGCTCTTTTAAAATGTCATTGCATGGAGAGTCAAACTAATGTTGGGGATGTCTTAGGGAGAAAGTATTATGAACCCTAAAGAAAACAAAAAAATCAAATACTTAATTATAAGCTGTCTTTTAAATCAGCCCTGGCCACTCTCTGAGCTGCCCATGGCATTGGCTTGCCAGTTTTACATTTGTACATAATGTTAGAAATGAAATGCACTTGTTCCTTAAAGCAAGTATGTAGGTGGAAGCCCCATGAAGGCTTGGGACATGCTGCTGGTGCACAGATGTTAAATCATCCCAAAGTGGTAATGCTATAGCCAGAACATTCTTCAGCAGCTGGTGGGCAGAATCTAGGGCCTCAGGAACAGAAATAAAATCAGCCCAACCTGTATGGTTGAGCTCAGTGGTTGAGCATCGACCTATGAACCAGGAGGTCAGGGCACATTGCTGGGTTGTGGGCTTGATCCCCATTGGGGGGCATGCAGGAGGCAGCCAATCATGATTATCTCTCATCATAGATGTTTCTCTCTCCGTCTGAAATAAAATAAAAAAAATACATAAAAAAAAGGAAAAAAATCATTATGTGGTTCATTTTCCACTTCATAGATATTATTCCCACAGGAATTCCCTTCTCCACACATCCTCCACCTGAAAAACTTAATACTCCCTCCTTTATGTTCCTGAATGTTATCATCACTGGGAAGCCTTCCCAACTGCTAACAAGGTAAACTACCCACCTCTGCGCCAGTGAAACACCAGCGCACAAATGCTGACAGATCTCATGGTGTGGTAACCCCACCAGAGATGGCAGCTTCACTGGTGGGTGTTAAAGACAACATCCTATTCATTTCTGCATCCCCAGAACCTACCCAGTGCATAGTATGTGCTGCATAAGTGCACAGAATTTATTTTTAAGGTCAAGGAAAAAAGACAACAGCATCTGCTACTAAATACACAGATTCCTACATACTTCTTTGTGTATATATTTAATACTAATAACTCAGAAAACAAAACTTCTCCTGTTCCATTTCCTGGTTCGGCAACACTAGTTCCAGAGTGGGCTGTTAGCTTTGCAGGCTGCAAGTGGGTTGCCATGGAAACAAGGTTCTGGATGGAGGCTCTGGCTAAAGAGTCATTCTCAACTTAAAAGAAGCTACAGAAATGCAAAGGGTATTTTGGTTCTCTCCCCTTCTCTCCTTTTCTCCCAAACCTTTCACTAATTAGAGCAACTCAAAAGCTGAAACCAGCTGAGTTATGGGACCCAGTTCTCCTAGAATTCCATGCACTCCTGGGACGGACATGCCCACAGGAAACAATTTGGCTTTGGTTCTGGGCTATTTTAATGCCTTTTTTGCTGCCTTTACCTGTCATCTGCCTTTTGTTATTATTGCTCCTCATTCTCAGTATCACAGGAAACTGCCTCAAGTATGTCCATAAACAACCTGCCTCTTATTGATGACAATGAATCAACCAGGAAGTGCCCCTCAGTCCTAAAAACACACTGCAGACTGGTGGGGATGGGGTGTGGAACTGTTGAAAGAACCTGTTTACCCCATACAGAAGCAGGGTGCTTTGTTGCATGGTTCACCAGAGTCAGGTCAAAATCTTGATCAATAGCTTCTCCTTCCCGTTCTATGTGGCTCCCATAAGCAATAACCTTTTGTGATCTTTATTTGTTCCACTCTCCACAAAAAAGCAGCAGCCACATGGCCCCAGAGGCGGAAAATGGCCCACATGGAGCTCCTGCTTCTGATCTTGTACTGGGAAGCCCCTAGAAGAGAATTTGTTTGCTGGCTTGATCCCTAATTTAAGTATTAAAAGGCTGAGCTGCAACAATGATGCGCCCCTTAGAACATCCTCAACTACCCTGGTGAGATTTAAATATTGGGCAATCCTATATAATAAAGAGGTAATATGCAAATTGACCATCACTCCAACACACAATGGCCGCCCCCATGTGGACACAAGATGGCCGGCAGGGGAGGGCAGTTGTGGGTGATCAGGCCAGCAGGGGAGGGCAGTTGGGAGGGACCAGTCCTGCAGGGGAGGGCAGTTGGGAGGGACCAGTCCTGCAAGGGAGGGCAGTTGGAGGCGATCAGGCCTGCAGGGGAGGGCAGTTAGGGGCAATTGGGCCAGCAGGGGAGGGCGGTTAGGGGAGAACAGGCTGGCAAGGGAGGGAAGTTAGGGGAGACCAGGCCAGCAGGGTAGGGCAGTTGGGGGTGACCAGGCTGGCAGGGGAGGGCAGTTGGGGGCAACCAGGTCTGCAGGGGAGGGCAGTTAGGGGCAACTGGGCCAGCAGGGGAGCACTTAGGCATCAATCAGGCTGGCAGGGGAGTGGTTAGGGGGTGATCAGGCTGGCAGGCAGAAGCGGTTAGGGGCAATCAGGCAGGCAGGCAGGCAGGCGAACGGTTGGGAGCCAGCAGTCCTAGATTGTGAGAGGGATGTCCGACTGCCCGTTTAGGCCTGATCCCCGGTGGATCAGGCCTAAACGGGCAGTCGGACATCCCTCTAGGGGCCCAGACTGGAGAGGTTGCAGGCTGGGCTGAGGGACACCACCCACCCCCCCATGTGCAAATTTCATGCACTGGGCCTCTAGTTTTACCTAAAAGCAGAAAAGAAACCAGGCATTGAGAAGCCAGATAGGTGTCCTGGGCCACATTGGCATTTATGAAGTCACCTGCCGCCCTTGTTCCACAGAGGGCATCCTCCTCCCCTCAGGTACCCCAAAGGGGTTTCTTGATCAGATTCACACAAGTTAAAAATCCAAGTCCAAAACCCCAACAGAAACTAACTTCCACAATCCAATTGAAAAGACCTTCCTAAGGTTAGTTCCCAGAGTTTAATTCTCTCCACTCCTAGGAGTTCTTTTTCCTTTTCTTAAATAAGCTTTTTCTTTTGATGCGATATTCATGAGTCCCAGACACAAGAAGGGCCCTCCACTACAAAAAGGCAGCACTTTCTGCTATAATGAATTTCCCGTTCCTATCTCACTTGCACAGGCTGTCGCTGGTTTCTCTAGGTTGGTGTTTGCTGTAGCTTTCCTCTCAGATGCAGGAATTCCAGCCATTAAAAAGAGGGCATCATCTGGATGCATGCCAGCTGCAGTGGGTGAAGACACCTCCCCCACACAGGGTCAGCCTGTGCCCAGGGTCTCCTTAGCAAGAGCCTCTCTCTCTGCTGAACTTAGCTCAGGAAACCTAATACCAGCATGTAGTCTTATCATCTCATGGTTTTTGTGCTTTAGATTATTGTGCTGAGGTCTGAAAATGCAAGTGGCTTGCAAGTGTGGAACATTTTCATGCCAGAGCAATTGGATGATTTGTGATTTAAAACTTCCTTAAACAAGGTGTGGTTTGATTTGCTGTAGTTTATAGTTGCTGCTTTTGTAGCTGAGCAACTACAACACAAAAGTACTTGATTGCTGCTTGCAAGGCAACTTGCATGGTCAAAAGGTGCTACAGAGAGGACTGTTAAAAGAGTAAAATGGGGACCCTCCCATTTCTTTTCCCTATCTCACCCCTAGGCACTTCCCATCCCACATTCAGCTCAGACTCTTGCTGACAAGGGCTACACTCCCCATCCTGGTGACTTGACTACTCATGTCCCCGCTCAATCCTACACTCCTCACTTCACAGTGGCCAGCATTCTGTCCAGACATTACCTAACTCATCAGACACTCACTGTACTCCTGCAAAGGAGAGGATGGGAATTAGCCTCGTTATTTCAAAGCACTTGGAGGCAGAAATGCTCAGGATCCAAAAGATCTTCTAAGCTGCTTACAATAAATATGGAAAAGGCTGAGAGGATCCCTGAGACAGTGAGCTAGAATAAACACACCAAACTGCATAGCCTCTGCTGGACCCTCACCCCTTTCTTCCCTCTGCGGACTTTCATGGCTGGAGCACGCCTTGGAGCACCAGCCCCCAGCTTTAAGGTCAAGTGCACCTTTCAACACTCCAGGCAATGCCCCCTGCAGCTGGCTTTGCATCACTTATTTGAAAACCACACACCAGCCACGTGCAGCTGGACTCGACTAAAGAGTCAGTCTCCAGTCAGGAGTGAAGCAATGCATTCTTCTGGAAGGTTTCCTCGAGGGAGTAAAGAAGAGCAATGCATGCTGAGTAGAATGCGTGTTATCAGTGATCCTAAGAGAAGCCCAGTAGAGAGGGGATGGCTTCATCCCAACAGTCAATGGGAAATATGGAAGGTCAACACAAATTGGCACAAAAAGTTTCAATCATTCACTTAAAATGAAGAGTAAAACTTCAGTGAATGGTAATCATTATTGGACTTCCACTGCCACTATGACAATTAATGCCCAATAAGTGCCCACACCATTTGTGGTTTCCTGAGTCTTGTAAATATATTATGGCAGCTGCGTCTCATCAGAGACCCATGGAGGGAGTAGGGTAGGTACCGCTTTTCTCTTTTCTCAGATGTGGTAGGCACCAGGTGCTACAGAATATACAACCCTAAGCCAATGTCCCAATGGTGGCAATCACAGATCACATAAGGTAGACCCTCATGTTCCTTCCCCACCTTCTTAACCCTCACCCCAACCTAGTAGGCTCCTGGTAACCCACAGGCTACTTCTTTGTTAGGAGTTCAGGGTTCTGGAGAGCAAACTTTCTCAACAGTCAGGAGCTATGCATGTTAAGCTGCATCTTACCCACTAGCATTGTGAACTGATTACTTCTTGGCCAGCCATGTGGCATTTGGCACAGCCAAGCCTTGGGGAAGCCTTAGGATCGACTTGTGAGCTAACCCCAGGCAGAAAACCACATCTAGTGGTCCCTCAGTGAGGGAAGAAGGAAAAGAATTCAGCCTTAGATTTGTAAGTATATTTCCATCTTGCCTAGGAGGGGCCGGCCCAGTGTATGAAAGGTTTGATTTAAGGACACTTAATTTTGTTCTCTCCAATATGGAGGTATTTGGGAGGAAGCCTCGGCACCATGCATCTGATTATCACAGAGCTTTGGGAGCTGCTTCCAACCAAGAGCTTGACTCTTCCTTCCAAGTGTGTACACTGCAGCCCTCTTTCTAAGCAGCACAGGGAACTAGCATCTCTCCAGGCCTGGTGAACACATTAGCTCAAAACAGGCAACCAGAATCCTGGCCAAGAGGCTCAGCCAGCCAAGGAAGCTCTCACTACCCTCACTGCCCATGCATCATCCATGTTTTCATCTCACTTCATCCCCTCACCTGGGAGACAACGAAACAGAGGCTGAAATAAGTTGAATAGCATGTTCCAGGCTGAATCATGCAAGTCATTCTCACTCCAAGTCTTTTCTCTGCCTCCTATTGCAAATGAATTCCCTCCCTCCAAATTCTTTCTAGGAGAGAGAAGACAGAAGAAGGCGGCTCTTGAGACCCGTCACAGATATGGTGAGAGTGCCAGTGTGAGCTTGCCTCTGCTTTGGCTAAACTCTATGGTATCATCTCAGATCTGAGCTTGGGAGGAACTCAATAATGTGTATTGCCTGGAGCACTTTGCTAACAGCTACCAGAGAAACCACTACCCAGAGGAACAATAGGACAGAGATAAGAAAGGCAAATTCTTTTTCAAAATCAGGTAGATTACATTCCCTTGTCATCAATGAAAGGTCTTTAGGATTCACTAGCATGTTTTGAGAAGAGGAAGGAGTGGGAGGAACACTTTTACTACTCTCACCACAAATTGAGGATGGGTTTCATTATCCAAAAGCAATGAGAAAGCATTTTCACATGGGGCTACAGAGAGCTGCCCGCTGCCCCGAGTCTGTCTGCATAGCAGCACATATGCCCCTCTGACCTGATAACCTGTGACTCAGCATCATCCAAGTGCCTGGACTGGTGCTGTAAGCTGGGGAAACCGAGAGTACAGGGAGACCTCATTTCCCATCTTCACAGGATTTAAAATCTAGTTAGAGTGACATGATCTATGTACAAACAAAGTGATTAGCAACCAATTCCAGACAGCATGAAGCTGAGTATTTATGATAAAGACAATAAATGTCAAACAATTTAAATCAGTGAAGGGGTAGCGCAAGAAATGAAGTGGTCAGAGCTTTTATGGAGAAACTAGTAGCCCATTTGCAGGAAGAATCCTGCAAGCGGCCGCTGCAGCTGCGTGCACTACCGCTGCCGCTGCCTCTGCAGCCGCTGCGCCTGCACCCGCGCTCCACTGCCGCCCGCCCCTCTCTGCCCCGCCTGGGCTTTCCCTCTGGCAGCCACCTTGCTTTCCGTTTTCCTCCCTCTTCCTTCTAAGTTGTCTTCAGTCTTCACTCCTCCCTCCCTCAGTGTATGCAAATTAACCACCATCTTTGTTGGGTAATTTGCATACTCACCCTGATTGGCTGGTGGACGTGGCTTTGGCTGCTGGGCGTGGCTTGGGCATAGCGAAGGTGCGGTCAATTTGCATATTACTATTTTATTAGGTAGGATGGGAATTAGCCTAAGCCTTTTGGTGCAAGGATTTGGATAAATAGAGAGAAGAAAATCCAAGTACAGACAGAGATTAATTTAGGCAAAAAATGAGTTCAGAATGAGTATGATAAAACTAATGTATTTGAGATATCTGAGTTTCAAATGACTATACAAAAATCAAATGGATTGAGTGTCGATTTAATTCCCTGCTGGGTGCAAAACAGAATTAAATGCTAACAGATGGAGCATTGACAAAGGCAGAGTAATCTTTAAGGTGAACATCACCCCTCCTAGAGTTGGAGAAAACAATTCTGATGCATCATCTACATCTCCCCACACTTTCCGCAAGGGAAAAAGTCCCTGAAATTACCAAGGATATTAATGATAAAAAATAGGTATGAAAAATACTCCATACAGGCTCAGACCAATGATCCATTCAGACAAGAATTCAGTCACTGACAATGACACGAAGTATATTAAAGAAAGGACATTACTTCTTTTGTGAGCTCAATCTTAAAAGGTTAGGGCTAGTACCCTAAACACCCTTAATTTCCTCCTAGTAGCCGATTATGGCTCCATAAAATATAAGCTTACCTAAATTATTCTTCAACCAATTTGTTCTTTCTGACAATATCACCTCTGAGGGTGATGCATTCTATGTGTTTACTACCAACTATATTAATAATAATACCTCCTTTCATTTCTCCCAAATTAAGCTTCTCCTTCAAGCTTCAGAGGATGCCCCTTATTTCTAATATTCCAAGATGTTGTGAACAAATCTGTATTCATAAATTAGAACTTCTCTTGACTTTCACCTCTCTAAATAAAGAGTATTGAACTTAATTTTATATTAAAAGTTTCCTCTCTTGCTTGTTGATTCTTCTTGGCCTTTTCCCATGTTTCCCTGGCTCCATTTCTAGCAGGCAGTGTTTCTTCTTCTTCTTCTTCTTCATCATCATCATCATTATCATGCTCTCAGATACATCTTATGGGCTTCATCTGATTCCCTTGCCCTCAACTGCCTCCAAGACCCTGCTTGCTCCATCTCAGCTGTCTTTGTGACTGATGAGTTGGCCTAAGCCTGTGGTCGGCAAACTGCGGCTCGTGAGCCACATTCGGCTCTTTGGCCCCTAGAGTGTGGCTCTTCCACAAAATACCACGGCCTGGGCAAGTCTATTTTGAAGAAGTGGCGTTAGAAGAAGTTTAAGTTTAAAAAATTGGCTCTCAAAAGAAATTTCAATCGTTGTACTGTTGATATTTGGCTCTGTTGACTAATGAGTTTGCCGACCACTGGCCTAAGCTAACCAGTTAGTTCCTGGCAGTAACACACCTTCCCCCTTAGCCGGGGACATACTACCAGGCTAACTAGCTACACCCTCTGAGTCTTTACATCTCCTGAAATTTCTGGTTTAACATAGCACTACATGTTAGTGTTTGAGATCTGGCTTGCTAAATGGCCACTACAGGGGCCAGGTGCTGTAACCCAGAAGCACAGGGAACTCCTCTGGTTCAGACACTGACCAATGGGAAATAACACAAGGTAAAAAGCCAGACAGATACACACACTCCCCTCTCTGCCATCCATTAATGGCTCCAAGGTGTGGTACAACCCGGTCCAAAGATTCCCCATGTGGCAGAGCCAAATGTATATGCCAGGTGACCTGCTGTGTCTCCTTGCTAGTGTCCTGAAGCAGTAGCCATCAGGATAATGCCACATCGTGGCATATCTTTTCTTACTATTCCCTTTCTCCTGACTAGTTTGGTCCCTGCCTTGCAAATAAAGCATCAGAACTTAGTCCCTAGGTCCTGTTTTCTAGGGAGTCTGGGCTAAGTATTCATCAAGAGTCTCACCAACAGTCTGTTAAGGATCTAGAGACTGGGTTCTGTGTAGCAGGTTCTAGTGATACCAGAAGGAAATAGGTAATGTGATCAGAGACTCAAAATATATGGAAAAAAGTAAGTAATATTTTAAAGCTAACATACATTCCATGACAAATAAATAGCACAAGCAACAAGTATCAAAGGTACAAATATGGGTGGACAATCACTGGAACCATCAGACACTTTGTGCAGGTCTAGTCAGGTACTACTCATCTGGGTGGCAAAGAATAAAGCTTTAATCTTTTATAGAAGTTGCCTTTCAACTCCCTCATCTAATCTCCAATACTTCTGAAATTTATTTCCATTGGTTTGACATTCCTATATGCGAGAGACTTTAATGTCGATTACACACTAAAGAAATTTCATTATGGTCTCTCTCTTCTATAAAAATATTAAAATGTTAAATTAAACATTTTGAAGTAGTGGTTTCTAGAAGACCCCACGATTAATGCTTTTTATTCCGAGAAGCACCCATTTATCATCTTCCTTGACATCTAAGCCAGTTCCTGACCCATGTCTCAATATTTTCTGCCATTCTACCCACACCCAGCACCTTCTCAGTAATCAAACAGCTTCAGTTCTCTGAACCACTGTGTCTGGTCTGAAGCCCAAGAGCCCAAGCACTACACTGTACTACACTGTGGCTTTGTATCTATTCAACAATCCTCTCTTTCTAAATGCTTCACCTCTTTCTTGCAATGGAAGGGTGATCTGAGGGCCTAGAGGGCCCTTCTGAGTACTGCTGGGTGTCTCTGACAGTTACCAGGCAACCTACTGAATCAGGTAGCTCATACAGTGCTACCTGACACCTTTGGCCCCAGTTTTACAATTTCACTCAAGTTCTTTCCAAACTGTTGGATGGATGGCATCCCATTTTGATGATTTATTTAAACATTTTGTCAGGTCAACCACATCCTGTATGCCTATGATTCAAAACATAAATGCTTGCTGTAGATGTCATTTTTCATTGTCAACTTATGCACCAAGAGAAAATGACCTTTATTCCAGAGAGATGCAATTTCTTTACAAATACTAACTTGCAACGCCCAGGTGGAGCAATCGGCAAGTCTGAGAAAAATAGTAATAATAATAATGCAAATATAAGTTTCAACTGAACAGCAAAATGGTTTGGGGCCTTTATAATTTCATAATTAAAACACTATATAGGAATTTGAGGTTATTCACATAATTTCTTATCATTAAATGAATTTGAGCAAATAGTATATTTCTGAAGAGGAGTCATAATTTTGAAGTACTGTATAAAAAAAAAGAACACAAAAGGGTATCCATTTTCCTCTTTTCATAAGCCTTTCTGGAGAGTGTTTCCTATCTCTGTAGGCTAGACTCACCTATAATTTATACAAAGGGATTCTATGCCCAGGACTTTTCTATGGTGAATTCAAAGGCTGCCAACTACAATTAAGATTTGCTTAATTGAATCAAAATTCTAAAAGTCAAACTTTATTAGAGAGTTAAAATTTTTATCCTCAATTTCTCCACATACTGCTTTCAAAAGTCAAACAAGTTATTTTTGAAAAAGCCCAGTTTTTCAAATATTCTTTCCCTTAGTTCGGGGAACTCAGAGTACCACAGCTATTTCCAAAGTCGGTGTGTATCTGTGCGTGTAGGCACCAAACCTGAGATCCAATTAGCAATGCCGATATTAAAATCTGGAAGAAACATCTGTGATAAAATGACTCTTTTCTTTCTTCTGAGATTTTAACAGTGTGTTTATACTCTTTGGGCATTAGACAAGAATCTAAACAATTAACCCCCTATAGGGGCACTTGAGGGAAAGAGAGAGTTCTTTAATGTCATAGAATGGATCAAAGAAAAACCGGAGAAGTAGATAGATAGAACTAGCAACCCAACCAAGCAAAGTTTGGACCAGCCACTGGCCTTAGGACACAGCAATCATTTATCGCTGCTTGAATATGATAGGAGGGGGCTGGGATTTCTTATCACCACGAAATAGAAATATGATAAACAGTCAAAGAAGACTTGTGAATCTACAAACAGAATGAATCAGCCTCTAATTGTCAAAGGTGAAACAAATGCCAAGAAAAGATGGTATAACCATCAGGATTACTTGGGCTTTAAGACTAGGTCAATGTGCCCAAACAGTCCAGCAGATGAAGGTCTGCCACATTTCATCAGATGGTAGGCTTACTCTTACTGGGGAGACAATCTGAAGAATAAGCTTCAAGCCATGCATAGAATCCACAGAAAACGTGTAACAGAGGACGGTATAACTGCCAAGGCTGCATAATCATTAAGTTAATAGAACAAGTCTTCTGAATTCCAAGTGGACAATTCACATACAGGACATTGGGCACCAGACATGAATAGAAGAGATAATAATAGTTTCTAAGTCAAACTAAAAATCAGTATAAGGACAAGTGGTGGAACACACAGAAATAAGACCTGAGAGCAGCTTTTGTCAGGTCTGAGGATCCTACTAAGTAAGAAAGCAGGTTGCAAGAGAGGAAAAAATAGCGGCGGAATAGACAGACGTGTCCGAGCTTTGTCCCGGAGCAGATAGAAAGAACAGCTGAGGGTCGCACGGGGAGTGTTTGTTGGTGAGTTGAGGGACAGCTATACTCCAGGAAATGGTGGGGGACTGCTGGACGGGGCTCCCCTGACCGGGCAGCCCCCACTGCTGCTGGGTTCCCTCCCAGAGCGACCGGCTCGGACGCGGAGACCACACCATCTTGAAGGGGAAAGTGGATGTTATCGGAAGCCTGAAAATCTACAACTGCAGCACCCACCAAACAGCTGCAAATCCCAGAGCACCGATCCCCAATTGGCGCAAACACGCGGATTCAGAGGAGCTCTACACTCCACCACGAAAAGGTCAGATTTCGCCTGGGATGAGGTGAGATCTCTGCTCCCGGCAGGAGAGAGAAACGCATGCACTGCAGGAGCTGGAGGACCGGGGGAAGTCTGCACCTAGAAAAATCCGCGGCTGTTGGGGCTGGCGTGATCCGTGAATGTGGAAGGGGGTCCTCAGAGCTGCTAACAGAAAGGAACTCTTAAAAGCAACCCATTTTGATCTGACGCAAAAGGACAGCCTAAAAATTTTAAAAGTGTGCAGGCTGCTTAGACCCAAGGGGGAAAAAAAGACTGCACAGACTTGCACGCAGCCCCGGAGTTCGCACACTTATACTGGCTTTTTTGTTTGTTTGTTTTTGTTTTTTCTTTTTCCATTAAATCCTTGCTTCTGATTACTAAGCCCAAAAATAGGATCACCCAACTGGGGACACCCTAAGAGACTGCAGGGGAAGGTTGTTTTTCTGGAACCTGGGGATCAGAGCGGGGAATAACCATCAGAGAACCAGCTCTGGGGCAACACACTCCCACAAACCTGTATTGAATGCCACAGGGGAAGCAGGATCTAAGCACTGGCTAGAGAGGACCTATAGACCCAGAGGTCAATCCAGAAACACTGCCACCCAGGGGTTGAATCACAAATTGACTCTTGTGTAAACACAAAGGAATACAAGAAATTAAGACACATTGCTTGCTTAAAAATCAGTACTGGCTTACAACACTGAGGAGCAGTGTAATGCAGGGAACTGCAATACTGTCCTGACTAGGAAACAGGCGTGCCAAACAGAACAGTAGAGGAAGTGAATGACCTTCACTACTGCACATTTTATTTATTTTTTCATCTTTTACTTAAGAAACGAATTTTTTTCTTTTTTCCTCACTTGATTTTACCTTTTTAATTATTACATTTTTATTTTCAATCAGTATTATTACTACTACTATTTTAACTTTTTTTTAAAAAAAGTATTTTATTTTCTCTTTATTTTACTTTGGGATTAGTGCTCTACATTCTATTTTCATCTTCCCTTTAGCATCATTTTACTCTATCTCAACTTTACCTATATGCCATC
Source organism: Cnephaeus nilssonii (assembly GCF_951640355.1). Lineage (NCBI taxonomy): Eukaryota > Metazoa > Chordata > Mammalia > Chiroptera > Vespertilionidae > Cnephaeus > Cnephaeus nilssonii. The sequence continues at coordinate 21,072,713 of NC_137092.1, forward strand.
ACTCTCTTCCTAACTTTTCCCCTTTTGTTGTCCTTTTTCTCTTACCCTTTTCCTGCTTTAGATTTTCCCTATTCTTTCTTTTTACACCCTGTTAAAATTTCACCCTACTTATATATCTAATTTCCAATCCCCTGCTCCAAGTCCATACACACCTCTCTCTTCTCTGTCTTCACTATCCAAAAAATGGTTTTCTCTCTGTCCTTTTGTTGTTGTTTGCTTGATTGTTGCTTATATTGATTTTTCTATGCTTGTTTGTGAGATTGTTTTGCTTATTCTTTTTGTTTGTTTTGTTTTTGCTTCTGTTTTCCCTCGCCTCGCTTTATATTAGTTGTTGTTCGTAGTTTGTATTCATCTCCAGGTACTTGTTGCTGGCATTTCCTGGGATTAGTGGCTGTTCTATTGGGAGTTTTCTCCCCACATATATAGTTTGTTCCCCTCTTCTTTCATATTCTCTTTTTTTTCTCTTACTTTTTTTTTTCCTTTTCCCAATTTCATTTTTGCACTCCTTTCTTTTTTTTTTTCCCCTCTTCTTCTTTATCTCCTATCCTCTAATTTGCCTTTCTCTGGTGGTCACCTTTATTTGGGGTTATTAATGTCATGAATACATTTCTGTTCAGTGCCTTGTGCGTTGTACCTGGTTGTGTTGTATTTTGTGCCTTTAAATCAACGCAGGAGAGAGAGAACTACATAACCAGACACCCAGAGAAGAGAGACCATGGGGAGACAAAGAAACAGCCCACATATGAAAGAAAAGCAGGCATCACCATAAAAGGAAGTAAACGAAATGGAGGCAAGCAACCTGTCAGAGAAAGAATTCAGAGAAATGGTCATAAAGTGGCTGAAAAGAATGGAAGACAAATTTGACAATATGTGTAAGAACCAAGAGGAAATGAAGAAGAACCAAGAAGAAATGAAAAATGACATCGCTGCTGGAAAGAACTCAATAGAAAGCATCAAGAGTAGACCAGAAAAAGCAGAGGACCACATCAGTGAGCTAGAAGACAGGGTAGGAAAAAATACCCAAGTAGAGCAGCTTCTAGAAAAAAAAATTAAAAAGCAGGAGGAGAGCCTAAGGGAACTTTGGGACAACATGAAACAAAACAACATCTGCATAATAGGGGTTCCAGAAGGAGAGTAAATGGAGCAAGGAATAGAAAACCTGTTTGAAGAAATAATGACAGAAAACTTCCCTGATATAGGGAAGAAAAAACCCACACAAATCCAAGAAGCTCACAGAGTCCCAAGCAAAATGAACCCCAAAAGACCGACACCAAGGCACATTATAATTAAATTGGCAAACACCAACAACAAGGTAAGAATCTTAAAAGCGGCCAGAGAGAGACAGAAAGTTACCTACAAAGGATCCCCCATCAGAATAGCGAATGATTTCTCAACAGAAATACATCAGGCCAGAAGGGAATGGAATGAAATATACAAAATCATGCAAAGGAAGGGTCAGAATCCAAGAATACTGTACCCAGCAAGGCTATCAATCAAAATTGAAGTTGAAATCAGGAGCTTCACAAACAAAAAAAAGACTAAGGAAATTTATTACCACCAAACCAGCAATGCAAGAAATGCTAAAGGGTCTGCTGTAAAAAAAGAAATAGGAAGCAAAGAAGGAACACAGGGGTAAAGAATAAAAATGGCGACAAATAAGCACCTATCAATAATAACTTTAAATCTAAATGGATTAAACGTCCCAATCAAAAGACATACGGTTACAGACTGGATAAGAAAACAAGACCCATATATCTGCTGTCTACAAGAAACCCACCTCAGAAAAAAAGACGCACACAGACTGAGGGTGAAGGGATGGAAAAAGATTTTTCAAGCGAATGGAAATGAAAAAAAAAAAAAAAGCTGGGGTAGCAATATTTATATCTGACAAATTAGATCTCAAAGTGGAGGACATAACAAGAGATAAGGAAGGCCACTTCATAATACTAAAGGGAACAATCCAACAAGAAGAAATTACTCTGGTAAACATATACGCACCCAATACAGGAGCATCCAAATGCATAAAAAACTCCTGGAGGATATCAAGGGAGAGATTGACAGCAATACAATCATAGTAGGAGACTTTAATACCCCACTATCACCACTGGAGAAATCCTCTAAACAAAAAATCAGCAAACATCAATCCTAAATGACTCACTAGACCAGATGGAATTAATTGACATCTTCAGAACATTTCACCCCAAAGCCAATAAATATACATTCTTCTGAAGTGCACATGGGTCATTTTCAAAAATAGATCATATGATGGGTCAGAGGCAAACTCTCTTCAAATTCAAGAAGATAGAAATCATATCAAGCATCTTCTCAGATCACAGTGGCATAAAACTGGAAATCAACTACAATAAAAACAACCCAAAAAAAAAAAAAAATCAAACACATGGAGACTAAAAAGTACACTATTAAACAATGACTGGGTTACCAGAGAGATCAAAGAAGAAATAAAAAACATGGCAACACATGACAATGAAAACACAACAATCCAAAATCTATGGGACACAGCGAAAGCAGTCTTGAGAGGCAAGTTCATAGCTCTACAAGCCTACTGCAAAAAAACAAGAAACAATGGTAATAAATTACCTAACCCTACAACTCAAAGAGTTAGAAAGAGAGCAACAAGAAAAGCCCAGTGTAAGCAGAAGGAAGGAAATAATACAGATTAGAGTGGAGATAAACGACATTGAGACCAAAAAAAAACAATACAAGATCAACAAAACCAAGAGCTGGTTCTTTGAAAGGATAAACAAGATGATGAACCCCTAGCCAGGCTCACCAAGAAGCAAAGAGAGAGAACCCAAATAAACAAAATCAGAAATGAAAGAGGTGAAATAACAACAGACCCCACTGAAATACAAAGGATTGTTAAAAAATACTATGAACAACTCTATTCCAACAAACTGGACAACCTGGAGGAAATGGACATATTCCTAGAAAAATATAACCTTCCAAAACTCAATCAGGAAGAATCTAAACATCTCAATAGGCCAATAACTATGGAAGAAATTGAAGCAGTCATCAAAAAGCTTCCAGCAAACAAAAGCCCGGGGCCAGTTGGCTTCACAGGGGAGTTTTACCAAACATTCAAGGAAGATCTAAAACCTATGCTCCTCAGACTATTCCAAAAAATTCAAGAGGAAGGAACACTTCCAAACTCATTCTATTAAGCCAGCCTCACCCTAATACCAAAACCAGATAAGGACAACACAATGAAAGAGAATTACAGGCCAATATCCCTCATGAACATAGATGCCAAAATCCTCAACAAAATTCTAGCAAATTGGATCCAGCAGTACATAAGAAAGATCATACACCATGACCAAGTAGGATTTATCCCAGGAATGCAAGGATGGTACAATATCCGCAAATCAATAAACGTGATACATCACATAAACAAATTGAGAGATAAAAATCACAGTCATATCAATTGATGCAGAAAAAGCATTTGACAAAATCCAACACCCTTTCTTGATAAAAACTCTCAACAAGGTGGGAATAGAAGGATCATACCTCAACATAATAAAAGCCATACATGATAAACCCACAGCTAACATCACACTCAATGGGCAAAAACCAAAACCATTTCCCCTAAGAACAGGAACAAGACAGGGATGCCCACTCTAACCACTCCTGTTCGACATAGTACTGGAAGTATTAGCCATTGCAATTAGACAAGAAGAAGAAATAAAAGGCATCCAGATTGGAAAAGAATAAGTTAAGCTGTCCTTATTTGCAGATGACATGATATTGTACATAAAAAACCCGAAAGACTCCATCAAAAAACTAACAGACTTAATAAATGAATTAGGCAATGTAGCAGGATACAAAATTAACGCCAAGAAATCTATGGCATTTCTATACACCAATAGTGAACTTACAGAAAGAGAGACTAAAAAAGCAATCCCATTTACCATCGCACCAAAAAAATTAAGATACCTAGGAATAAACTTAACTAAGGAGGTAAAAGACCTATACGCAGAAAACTACAGGACACTGAAAAAAGAGATAGAGTAAGACATAAACAGATGGAAGAACATACCATATTCATGGATTGGTAGACTCAACATCATTAAAATGTCCATACTACCCAAAGCAATCTCTAGATTCAATGCACTCCCCATTAAAATACCAATGGCATATTTCACAGACCTAGAAAGAACTGTCCAAAAATTCATCTGGAATAAAAGACCCCGAATAGCCACAGCAATCCTGAGAAAGAAGAACAAAGTAGGTGGGATCTCAATACCAGATTTCAAGCTGTACTACAAAGCCACTGTTCTCAAAACAGCCTGGTACTGGCACAAGAACAGACATATAGACCAATGGAATAGAATAGAGAATCCAGATATCGACCCAAACCACTATGCTCAATTAATATTTGGCAAAGGAGGCATGAACATATAATGGAGTCAAGACAGTCTCTTCAATAAATGGTGTTGGGAAAATTGGACAGATACATGCAAAATAATGAAACTAGACCACCAACTTACACCATACACAAAGATTAACTCAAAATGGATACAGGACTTAAACATAAGACGGGAAACCATAAAAATACTAGAGGAATCCACAGGCAGAGAAATCTCAGACATATGCCAAAGCAATTTCTTCACCGATACCGCTCCTCGGGCAATAGAAGCTAAAGAGAAAATAAACAAATGGGACTACATCAAAATAAAAAGCTTTTGCACAGCAAAAGAAACCATCAACAAAACAACAAGAAAGCCCACTATATGGGAGAACATATTTGCAAATGTTATCACTGATAAAGGTTTAATCTCCAACATCTACAGGGAACTTATACAACTCAATAAAAGGAAGATAAATGATCCAATAAAAAAAATGGGCAACAGACCTAAATAGACACTTTTCGAAGGAAGACAGAAGGAAGGCCAAGAGACATATGAAAACATGCTCAAAGTCACTAATTATCCGAGAGATGCAAATCAAAACGACAATGCAGTACCATCTCACACCTGTCAGAATGGCAACCATCAACAAATCAACAAACGACAAGTGCTGGCAAGGATGAGGAGAAAAAGGAACCCTCGTGCACTGCTGGTGGGAATGCAGACTGGTGCAGCCTCTGTGGAGAACAGTATGGAGTTTCCTCAAAAAACGAAAAATGGAGCTCCCATTTGACCCAGTAATCCCACTTCTAGGATTATATCCCAAGAAACTACAAACACCAATCAGAAAGGATATATGCACCCCTATGTTCATAGCAGCACAATTCACCATAGCTAAGATTTGGAAACAGCCTAAATGCCCATCAGCAGATGAGTGGATTAGAAAACTATGGTACATCTACACAATGGAATACTATGCTGCTATAAAAAAGAAGGAATTCTTACCATTTGCAGCAGCATGGATGGACCAGGAGAGCATTATGTTAAGTGAAATAAGCCAGTCAGAGAAAGATAAATACCACATGACCTCTCTCATCTATGGGAAATAATGAACATTATAACCTGACGAATAAAAAGATAAGATACAGAGGCAGTAAAGCACCAAACAGACTGTCAAATTACAGTAGGAAGGCTGGGGAGTGTTGGGGAGGGAGGGAAATAGATAAACCAAAGGACTTGTATGCATGCATATAAGCACACCAATGGACACAAGATACTGGGGGTTTGGGATGAGGGCATGCGACAGGGGTTAGGGGAGGCTGGGGGAAGGTCAATGGGGGGGAGATATATGTACTAATATATGTAATATTTTAAACAATAAAAAAAAAAAGAAAGCAGGTTTGCGCCTGGCCAAGTAGCTCTGTTGGTTAGAGCATCATCCAGATATGCCAAGGTTGTGGGTTCGATCCCCAGTCAGGGCACACACAAGAATAAACCAATGAATGTATAAGTATAACAACAAATCGAAGACTCTCATCAATTTTTTTTAAAAAAAAGAAGAAAGCAGGTTGCTAGACAGGATCTATTCAGTTACAGTAGAAGCTGTCAGCCCCAATCTTCCTAAGACTGGGAGTTGGAATGTCTTTAAATAGTATGCTCTTTCTAAGGAAAGAGCTGAATAAAGAAGAAATCAGGAAAATAATAACAACAAAGCACCTGCCATTTCTTGAGACCTAAGGAGGTTCTCAAAGCCAAGCTCCATTCTCTTCTTTGTGCATCTGCCTTTTATGCTCACAAAATCCTGCAATGTGGGTAATGTTCTCTTCCTCAGAGATGAGGAAACTGAGGAAGGTTAACTTGTTCCAAGATCATAGGGCTTGTGAATAAACAAACTCATTCCTGGGTAAGCCTTATTTTGTAAACTCATCTACTTTCTCAAATTTATTTGACTCTTACTTTTTCTATTGTGTCTTCTTGTTGACGTTTCTCTTTCAAAGCAGCAATCGTGCCTCAGTTAACAGAGAAGACCAGGGAGTAAGTTTTGCCAGGGCAGAACAGGGTGGTCTATGTCACCCTGGGTACAAAGTTAGGAACTAGCAACCCAACCAAGCGAAGTTTGGATCAGCCACTGATCCAAATAGTTAGCGTTGCACCCTCCTACCTCAGCCCTGTGGTATGGCAGGAAGGAAACTTTAATAAAGATCCAAAAAGCAAAATGGTCCTTGCCCCCAGAAAGATGACTGTATAGCAGGGAAGGTAGCTAGTGCTCTTAAAATGGTCCCTATAGTTCTTCCTATCTGATGATTTACAGCCAGGAAAACCTCATGTGTCACCTCCCACTTAGAAGCATCACACTGCAGGTCACCAATGCTGCCCTGTCACTTGCATTAAGGTCCCTGAGCTGGAAGATGGTTTTCTGCACCCACCAGTTAGCCTGGGTGAGGGCCACACCTTTCAGGTAATGCTCTAAAACCCCAAGATGCAGTTCATTAGGGAGCATAGCTCGTTAAGGCCCTTCGAACACTGTCAACAGTAATTAAATCAGGGATTAGTGTCACCGAGAGAGTTCGGTGTGAGCCTGGTTCACGTTAAAGTGTTTGACACTGAGCAGGAAAGGCAGACAAGGTTACTATTAGCTCCTAGCACAGAGTCCCTCGCTGAGGCTGGCGGGGGTTGGTCCTTAGGTTCCTGGAGCAGGAGATCACTTATACTTTAGTTTTCCTAAAACATTGTTTTTTCTCTGCTCTGAGCCCCCATTTCTACTTATTGGCTTTTTGAAATTAAAGTATATGACACATTTCCCTCTTCAGATCCTACTTTCAAATACCTTCCCTCAGTTCACTGGAAGTTGCTCTGGTCCGTCCTCCCAGATGGACAGAGCTGTCCAGTGGTCCTTGGTCTGTGAAAGTCTATCTGCCCATGGTCTAGACAAATGTGCCTCTCACATACTTCTTGGGGAAATATAAATTAACACATCCTTTTGGGAGAGCAATTTGGTAATATGTTCCAAGAACTTTAAAAATGCGCCTATTGCCGGAACCGGTTTGGCTCAATGGATAGAGCGTCGGCCTGCGGACTCAAGGGTCCCAGGTTCGATTCCGGTCAAGGGCATGTACCTTGGTTGCGGGCACATCCCCAGTAGGGGGTGTGCAAGAGGCAGCTGATCGATGTTTCTCTCTCATGGATGTTTCTAACTCTCTATCCCTCTCTTTCCTCTCTGTAAAAAAATCAATAAAATATATTTTTAAAAAAATGCGCCTATCCTTTTGACCAATTGTATAATTACAAGTCAGGGAATGTATCCAAAGAAAAGAATCAGAAATACAAGAGAAGTTTGCTATACCAAGGATGAGTGCCACAGCATTAGGAAAACAAAAAATTGGAAATGTCAATATTATTCAGTAGAATATTGAATATCCATATGTTAAGAATATTACTGTTTATTTTATTTGACAAATATTGGCTGGCACTGAGAATTTAATAGTAAACCATCTATACCCATCCACTGCCTTCTCAGACTTTATAAAATCAATGTTTCTTAGCTTTGGGTAATAGGGAAATTTGTTTATACTAACATTTTAAGTGAAAACCCAAGATTTTAAATTAGACATGTAATAGTATTTTAAGTATGTAAAAACTATACTTAAAAAGAAGGAACCACATCTTCGTATCAACAGGGTTCCCTCTGGTTGGTGAGGTTAACAGTGATTTTTCTTCTCTCTATGCTTTCCTGTTTTTTTTCTGACACAAAGACAGGAAACAGATATTACCTTTGCAATTGAAGGACATTGGAAAAGTATTGCATTTCTTAAGACAGGTGAACACAGAAAGATAAATACAAAGTGACTAACCCCTTTCCCTTGAATTGGAAAGGGGATTCTTATCTTGGCTACAACTCAGGTCTGCCTTCCAGTCTACCAATCGCTAGCTTCCATTTGCACTGAATACTTACCAACTAGAGATAGAGAGCAAATGAAGTCACCACAGAGGAAAGGTGACAGTCTCCCTTCCCCATGCAGTGGCTTTGCTGGGATGGCCTTGTGACTCTGGGGCTGAACACCCACATGACCCTGCTGACCCCAGCATCTAAGTCCACTCATCAGGATAGTTCAGGCACAATAGTAGGAGTTCAGTTCTTCATTATGATCATACTTTATTTTAAATTGACTGGGGTAACATTGGTTAATAAAATTATACAGGTTTCAGGAATGCAATTCTACAACACATCATTTGTATGTTATATTGTGTGTTTATCACCAAGTCAATTCTCCTTCCATCACTGTTTATCCCTTTTCCCTTCTTCTACCTCCCTCCACTCCCAAGGTCATACTTTTAACAGAACATCCGAAACAGTAGTGGGGACAGCTGGGATCCCAGACACCAAAGGCCCAGTGGAAAACAAAGCTAATGTAATTCTATGTAAAATGTCTTGGTATATGTTCTAGCATTCAATGAGCAAACTGCTTGTGCTTAACAGGTGTGAACTGCTATGACACCAACAGAACTGTTCATGGAAGACCTGGAATCACATACTTTGCTTTGCAGATCTCAAGGAGGATTACAGGTGTTAATGAATAGTCATACCCAGAGTGAGAAGGGGGTATAAAGATAAGGGAGATGCCCCAATATCAGTGTTCTCCCTCTCAATTACCTAGCTTGGGTCAGAGCCTCCAAGAAAAACATCCTTTCAGGTTAGTTCCTAAAGCACAATTGATCACACAATATACTTTTAAAGATAGCTTTTAGGATGGCCCTAATATCCTAGAGTCATGCACATATGGACCCATCATGTTGGATCTTGTTTTTAGCACACATATCACCTTAGTTTCCAAATGAGGTATCTGCAACGATATCATTAAGCAATGACCTAAGTAATCACTAGAATAAGAGGAGCTATAATCAACAATTATGTGCTAGTCAATTCACTGTTTCTAAACTTCCCCAGGGTGAAAAGAAAACCTAGACTCAGAGAAGTTAAATAAGTGGTTAGCAATGACCCATAGATGGAGCTCAAACAGGGTGTCTTGGTACAAAGTCCAAGCTCTTCTCTTTCCATAACATTGTTACCTCTAAACATTAGGAGTTGGTTTTGATTTTGATTTTTTTGAGACTGAAACAAACTGCCTTCTATCTACCAAAATACATGGCACAAAATCCATGTGCCTTGTAAGCATAAATGTCCTATAATCCCAAATACCTCGTCATTGCTTCTCTTCTAATAGGTGATGGGTAAAGCAAGGATATAGATGGTCAAAGCATAATGATGGGGAAGGAATGAGGGCTATAGTCCATGATTAATATACTGGCACACTGAATGTCACCAGAACAAGGATGAAACTCATTACTCTATCTACAATCCAGCTAATGTGAGGACATAAACATTAACAATAATTTGTAGCAAAACATTTCTACTTATCTAAAGGGTGAGAAAGTATGATTTCACAGTTTAGCCTTGTAAAGGTCTAAGTTTTTTTAAGGTGGAGAAAATGAGACACAATAATGGGACTAACTTGCTATGGACGACAAACTTCTGAAAGCTATATAAACCTAAGGAACAGGTCTCATTGGCCTTAGTTTATACATTAATTCATTCACACATTGATTTAGTCAAGAACTTATTCTGAGTACCTACTGTGTATCAGATGCTAGAGGGACAAAACCATATGTGCCTAGGACTGTGCTGTGTCCATAGCAGTCTCGCAGAGATTGTGGGTTGAAATCATTTATTAATTACAGATAACAGCAGAATTGAGGGCACCAATCTGGACCTACAATTCCAATCTATTGCTCTAACACCTACTAAATTCATCATTCCATGTATGTAGCTGGCCTCGGTGCTTCCAAAGAGCACTGGAATGCACAGATTACTAATGGATTGCAAACGTAAGAATGTCATTTCATCAACACTAACTGGGTTACATTTTCATTTCACTGAGTGCCTTCCTGCTTCTGAAACGTGGTCCAGAGAAACGGGAGCACCTAGCTGACCTCCTTGCCACTCATTATCCACTCCTGCTCCATCGTGCAGGTCTAATCAGCTCTTACAGTCCTGATCTTGTTAGAAAGACACTGGGCTCCCACCCCTGGAGTCCTGCCTAATATACTACAGGGAGCAACCTCACTGGAGTTGAGAATTACACAAGGTCTCTTTCAACCAGATAACCTGGTTTTGTTCTTGATGTGGGACCACTCCCCACCGACCACAAGAGTGACTTTAGGCCAATGTTCAATGGCTATGTTTCAGTCTCACTGTTATTCAAAATGGAAGAGAACAACCATCCTTCATGCTTTAAAGGAATACGAAGGAGATTTATTGTCTGATGCTTGCAAAAATCCTCAAAGAAAAAATCTGTGAGAAACAATGGATTTTTATTGCTTAAAATATTGATGTTTTTCTCCTCAAGTTTTAAAAATGGCTTCAATGGATGCTACTACAGTATTCAAAGAGGAAGTGGTAAGAATGTATACAGGAGGGGGGTAAAACTTGAGCAATAAGAACCATTCTATGAGAACAGGTATAATCATTATTTTTGAATGAGTTGTGAGAAATGCCTTAGGAATTCCCAGAGGGATGTCTAAAGCTAATCATAGTAGTTACTTGTAAGAATGACCTGAAAAGCAACAAGATGCCAGAGAAGATATTACAGCAGATGAATGATGAAGAGGGTCAAGTGCACAATGGTGTAGGTCTCCTCATCCTTCCTTCCCTGGGCCCCGTCACCCTCCAATGCAGTATTTATAGAAGTGGCATCCCTATGATTCTGAGAACCTTTGCCACACGCAGAGGGGCAGATAGGTGTGCTGTCTGCCATAGGACGCTGCTTTCGTTTTGATGCCTGTGTCTCAGCAGCGAGGAACGCCAGCTCACATTAAGCTCTGTACCTCTCATCACATCAGTAGTGGCCCTGAGCCAGCATGATGGATGACAGGATTCATTTGTGAGCAAGGTCAGAGCCCATTTCAAAGAGGTGCGCTCACCAAATGAAGATGATACCTCCTTATCCTGCCAATACCCCATCACCAGTCCCCAGCCTTCTTCTGCCTATTCAGCCCACTCCCTGCATTCCCCAGATTCATCCCCTAGAGGCAGAAGGCAACAGAAATATGAGTGGTGGTGACCATCAGCATCCAAATCCAAATGACAGAGGCTTGAAGGAAATGACACCTGACTAAGACAGAATGCACAGGGACCACAGGCCACATGTTTCTAAAAAGAGAAACCCAAGGCTCAGCAACAGTATGTGATTTCCCAAAGACTGTGCAGCAAGGTTGGAATGGGGAATGGGGAAGGGGGAGGACTGTCCTCAGCATGGACATCTGGTCATCACACTCTGTCCATGATAGCCCTAGAGTCTCCAGGTCTCACTTGCATTATTTGTGACATACACGCTTGGGCTAAATAACCTTGAATATACTTTCCAGTTTTAACATTCTAAAACCTTGTTACTCCAAGGGTATTCATGGCCTGGCCATACACACACACACACACACACACACACACACACACACACACACACAGACTGTGTGTGTGTGCATATATGTGTGTATATATGTATGTGTGTGTATATATATATATATATATATAGAGAGAGAGAGAGAGAGAGAGAGAGAGAGAGAGAGAGAGAGAACACCATGTATAACTTGTTAGAAATGTGACATGTTGGGTAACCACCCCAGAAGGACTTAAAAATATTCTGCATTTTAATATGTCCCCAGGTGATTTGCCTGCACATTAGTTTTACAAGCATTGTGCGAGAGCATTGTATTACATATGTATAGAGACTCATCAGTTCTAACTTGAGAATTATAAAATAAAGCAAAAACAAATGCCAGACTAAATAACCTCTCCTATTGAAGAAGAATCACTGTTGCCCATTAAGAGGCCTGACACTGTGCTGAAATTTGTCATCAAAGTAAATCTCACACGCAGCAGGCTTCCCATGCCTGAGAAGTCATTGCTGCAGTCCTCATGGCTATTCTCATGTGGATTGTCCTTTTTTGAACATACCTTAACTGGATTACCTGAGGGTCTTTAGTCTTATTGCATTTGGTTAAGTGTCCCAATAGAATAGTGTTTAGACATTTCTCAGTATTATAAGAAGTATCAAACCAGGTTTTAGACAGACCTCCCTTCCTGGATGCGCTGAGGGATTGTAACATGACTAAATGTACACAGTAACAGTGTTTACCTACCCAGGGGTTAGTCAAACAATACTGAATCATTCCTCTATTTCTCACTGTGTAGCCCTATGCTGCATGCTATTCACATGAAAATGGAAATATCTGGTTTCTGCAGTTAAGGAACTGAAAATGATCTTGTCAGAATTTTTAATGGCACATGAAAGTCAAGGGGCTGGTGAAGATAGGAGGAAAAATCTAGGGAGATACATGACTCAGAGAGGAGAAACCAAGGGTAACAGAGACAACCTCTAATTCTGGCAAACATCTCTTATTGAAGAGCAGAGGTGCTCATCAAAGGCTGTTTCCAGCCATAATCATCATTAACTGAGATGGAAATAACATAAGAGACAAAGACAAAAGTTCAAGGATGTCAGATAAGAAGGGCTGTTCTAGTATGAAAATGTCACTTTGAAGTATTAATTCTCAGAGGCAAGTCTACTGGGCATCCTATAGTGTAATAACAGGCTAATAATAAGCAAAGTGCCCAAACAGCAGAACGACCAGTCGCTATGATGCGTACTGACCACCAGGGGGCAGACGCTCAACGCAGAAGCTGGCCCCTGGTGGTCAGTGCGCTCCCACAGGGGGAGCACCGCTCAGCCAGAAGCCAGGCTCACAGCTGGTGAGTGCAGTGGAGGTGGCGGGAGGTGGTGTGAGCCTAAGCCGTCAGTCAGACATCCCCTGAGGGCTCCCGGACTGCGAGAGGATGCAGGCCAGGCTGAGGGAGCCCCCCGCCACACCCCCGAGTGTATGAATTTCATGCACCAGGCCTCTAGTAGACTCATAAAATCTACAGCTGGAATGGGAGGTCCATAGCCATCATTCTCCAATGCCATCATTCTCCTCATGACCCCATGCCATCATTCTCCACATGACCCCAGTCACATTATCCAGAGACAGAGCTGGAATACAGACCTTCAAGGTTTGTGAAGGCTCAGGCTCGATATTACCTGTCCTTGGTTACCCAGCACTCAGAGGTGGGCCTACAGAATACTGAGGACCAGTGACGGCTGTGCAGTAAAATTCAACCAGGGTCTCCTCCTGCATCGTAGCCTAGTACTCTCTCCACTGTGCCATTCTGGCCGTTGTGATTCATGCGAATTTTTAGAGTGTGGAAAGTCTGTTAATGAAATGCTAACTAAAACAGCATCCAGGGTATTAGGAAATATATAACATGAATCTATGGATCTTAGAATAGAAAATGATAAGGATAGTTTAGAACAGTGGTTCCCAACGTGGGGCACACGCCCCACAGGTAGACAATTTGATTTTTAAGGGGGGCAATTCAAGAATGAATTATTAACAATTAGTTTTTTGCATTTATTATGGTTCTAGAGACCTCATATACAGTATATAAATATGTATTGTTACATATTTATGCATTTTAGTTCTCTATTATATGTTTTGAAACTTTATTTGCTATTTTTTCATATCACTTAATATTGTTTTTTAACAATTTCTTAGTTATTTCTTCCTCAGTACTTCAATTGTCCTTTCGTTCTTTTATTTTTCTCTTTCATGGATGCCATGTTCTTTGAAAGCTTGTTTAGACCAAGATAATGGCCTTTTAGGCTTCCTCCACGTGAATAATAAGAATTACATTTATACTTCCTTCACTTTTTAAATAATAAGAATTATATGTCATGGTGGGGCATCAGGATTTTGGAGGTGCTTAGATGGGGCACAGCCAAGAAAAGGTTGGGAACCACTGGTTTAGAATGAGGTTAAGGTACCTCTCTCAGGAAAGAAGGAAGTGCCTTCCAGGGTACCAGTGGCAGGGGATAGAACCCTCGAGAGGAAGGAAGGGGCCTATGACACAGTAGTCACTTCTCTATCCAGTCATCACCAGCCACCTGAACAAGTGTCAGAACCCAGCCCGTGTCAACTTTCCCCAGGAGAGGAAGGAGCTGAGCCATCAAGGAAGAAGAGAGTTGCACCACCTGGGCCACCATATCCTGTCACCTTAAAAATCCTAAATTTGGTTTATGTTCAAGGTCAACCTTAGAGCTGGCAGACTGGGATGTGAGAATTTCCCTACTCCAGAAAATCTCCCTGCTTGCTGATGCTGGAGACAAAGTTTCATGGGACAAAGTTTCTTAGACCACCAGACACAGAAAGGCTTGAGAAAGAATTGTGCCAGGTGAGGTAACACACAGGCTAAATTCACATTCACCTCCAACGAATCCATCAAACAGCATTAATTATATCAGGTCTTTCCAAGTTTTGGTTATGTTGCCCAAATGAAGTTACAGAGGAGTCTCTGGCTGCTAAAAAAGGAGAGATAGAAAAAGCATGGAAAGAAGATGCTGTTAGCTCAGATATATTTAGAACACTTGGTCATTTTGCTGAGCCATCATGGTTCCCTCTTCAACTGGACTGGGACAAATAGCAGTGTCCTGGAGTGGTTTTATCATGCTAATGCACTCAGACAGCTGCACTTCACAAGATTTAGAGGAGGTTTTGAAGAGTTTGTTTGCAAGCTTAGCTTCCTTATAAAGCTTTCACTAATCAGGATACAACTGAACACAAGGGGCACTTGGGAGCTACCTGCTTTAAGCAGAGGAGAAGGTGCAGTCTGAGTGGAGTCCAAGTGGGGAGCAAAAAGAGGCATCTTTTTGGTGCCAACGACTGTGCCAGCTTCCCCACAACAGTGATTTCCTGCAATCTTAGGAGAAAAGTATTATCTCTGCTATGCAGATGAGGCAGCCAGCTGATGGTTAGGGCCTTTGAATAAAACTCAGCCATGGTCATTGAATGAGTTAGTGGTGGATTCTCTGACACCAAAGTTTATGCTCTTTCCACTTCACCACACAGAAAAGCTAGGAAGAAAAGGACAATCCATTGAAAACCCTTCCAGGGTGAGTTATCAACGGAGCTCAGGATTCAGTAGACCTCAGCAGATGAGGGCTCCTGCATGTATTCTGTAACTGTTTATTGAGTATCTGCCATGAACAGAGCATTGTTCTGGGTGCTAACAAAGACAAGGGCTCTAAGGAAAGACACAGAAAAATAGAACCTCCTATGCATGAGTTTTCCATCTAGCTGAGAGGAAAAATAAATGCAGAGCAAAGAATTAAGTAATATAAAATAATGCGAGTTAGATAACAAGAACTATGGGACTTAGGAGATGAGAAATATCTAAGTGATATAGTATAATTATGGGATGCCTTTATCAAACAGAGGGACTCATGCTGATCTTTGCAGAATGACTGGTTTTTCAGGGGGGTAAAGAAAGGGAGAACATTCTAGAAGGGAAGACATGTTATGAACCAAATGAAGACCAATGCACCTGACCAGAACAGATGCTTAAGCTTAAATCAAGGACACTTGGGATGCAGTGATGAGGACAGCTGTGCTGGACAGAGATATTGTGGAAACAACCTAGATTCTTGAATGTCAAGAAGTCTGTTAGAAGGGGAGAACCTTGTGTTGAGGATTACCTGATAGTAATTATTATCTTAACCTTCCAAGCAGAAGACCCAAAGTGGACAGAAATGCAGTGACTGTGTCTGCAGGGAGCAGCAAGAAGGTATAACAACAACTCGGAAAACCTCCTCTCATCTTCCTTGTTTCTCTTCCAGGGGGCCCCACTGCCAAGTTAGTATGAATAAATGAGCCAATTTACTACATGCTCCTCAAGTATCCAGGAGACAGTATGAGTGTTCACCAGTAAAACAACCGCCACAAGGGACTGTTACACCATGGGGGACTATTATACCTCTTATACCATGAACTCTAGCTCTAACGGTTACGCAGACAGGCTCTGATGACAGTTCCCTTTGGTCATGTTTACTGTGTAGTTGTTGTTTGAGGCAATAAAAATCCTATATAATCCTATATAATAAAAGGGTAACATGCAAATCAACTGAACAGCAGAATGACCAGTCGCTATGACACACCCTGATCACCAGGGGGAAGACACTCAACGCAGGAGCTGCCCCTGGTGGTCAGTTCGCTCCCACAAGGGGAGCGCTGTTCAGTAAGAAGCCAGGCTCACGGCTGGCAGCAGCAGTGGTGGGAGCCTCTCCCGCCTCAGCGGCAGCATTAAGGATGTCAGACTGCCTGACATCCTCCGAGGGCTTCCAAACTGCTAAAGGGCGCAGGCTGAGCTGAGGGACTCCCCCTCCAGTGAATAAATGTCATACACTGTGCCTCTAGTGATAATAATATTAATTACACATTACCAGCAAATTTACAAATTCTCAGCAAGGTGGTCAGCATGTGGCTCAGTGGTCAAATTGCTGTTGTATTTTTTTAAAAAATTATGCTTGTACAGGGAGCCCTCAGGTTATGTCAGACTCGACGTATGTCGTTTCGTGATTACGTCGCCATCTCCCATTTATTTATAAAAAAAAAAAATTCCGTCATTTCGACGTATGTACATATATGCTTTATGTTTCTTATTATTTATTTACCACAAGTAAAGGTTAGGAATTGTTATCTTCTAATTTTTTTTTTACTGTTTCACTTCATTACTGCTGTGTACGTATGTGCTCCATGGGAGTGACGTAGGTGCTTATATAGGTGGGTTCCAAATTACAGCAAAAATCATGTTACGTTGCACTGTAGGAACGGATCTCTGACATAACCCAAGGACCTACTGTACTGACAGTGGTGATTATATGATAAGTAAACCCAGGAAAAGGATTTAAAAAATAATGAGCAAATTATAGCCAAGACAGAACCAGAAGACTATGTTAACTCCAATTCATGTGCCTCACATTTATAAATCAGACTCCCTCTCCTGTTATTCTGGATAACCCCAGGACTTGGTGTTACTGTGGAATACCAGTCAATGTGGAATAATCCGGAAAGCCAGGCAGATAAAAATATAAAAATATAAAAGAAAAACACAGAAGACTGTTAAGTGGTAACTACCAATTAAATAGTCCTTTACACATCACTGTCACTCTTCATGTCCAATATTTTATGTAAAAAATAGGGAAAAGCAAGAGTATCTGATAATCAGTGGAATTAAATCTACTTTCCTTGAGAAAGACTTTGGTGAAAAAGTTTTTTCAAAAATTATACCATGTAACAAAAAGCACTTAAGCTCTATATGGAGGTGATTATTTAATCTAGCAATTTCCTGACTTCTATAAGGACAATGAAATTGGGGAATACCATAATTTAAGCCCTATGTCTCACCACGCTTTCACTCACTGGCAATTAGAACATGCGTGGAAAATCAAGATTTTTTGAGCCAGGAGAATGGAGAAAGGAAATATAAAGGCTGAGTTTCAAGAGTCACAAATTATTTAAAGTGATTTTGACTCCTGAGAGAGGAGAAAAGGCTGATCTTCACAAGACAGATGTGGTCAGCAAATTCCCTTCCAAATTAAACACAAGTCCTCTTGGCCTTCTGCAGGCCCCTCATGGCTATCTGAGCTCTTGAAATAGCTACGCTGCTCCAGAGTTCTGAGTAATCACCTCTGCATAGAACCTGGGAGAATGTAAACCTGCCAGGTGGCAGTGTGATTTACATGATGACCTGAAGATGAAAGCAGTTTTTGCATTTTTATTGGGGAAAGCCCATTAACTGGATACTTTACATTTCCCTCGAAAATCTCCCTCTAGTACAGGCATTTCCAAGTTTTTGTCAATGTCCAGTCTTAAGAAGAACATTAAATTCCATCACCACCATCATAATCATCCATCTACATTGTAATGGGAGGATTATAGGGAGGTCAACTTTGCTATGTTGGAGTACAGGGACATTATGCCAGGCTTGACCATTGTCCCCTACTAGACGGGAGAGTGCAAATCACTCAGAGTGGCACTCAGAAGCAGGAAAGTGCCCAGGGAAGTCAGCATCCAAGGAGCATCTACCCAGGTAGTAAGGAAAAGGAGGTAAATGCTTAATGTTTCCAAATCATGCATTTACTTAAGACCCCTAAATGTCATTCATTCAAGTAATTAATACCTTCATAATTTAATTTTGCCATGTCCACATACCACCTAAAATGTGTCACTTTGCTTTAAAATTAAAATTTATTTTATGTCAACTTGTTGCTTAACTTGAATCTTAGTGAAAAAAAATCAGTGAAATTCTACGTTTGATATGCCTATTATTTCCTAAACCACATATTTCCTAATATATGTTTAAATACTATATTTCCAAAATGTAGCTGTACACCAATGCTAATTTCTTAGTTTTGATCATTCATTACATTTGAGCAATAGATTCATTAGGAGAAGTTGGGTGAAGGGCACAGGGGCATTTTCTACATTGTTTTTGCAACTTCTGTAAGCCTAACATTATTTCAAAATAATAAGTTATCATTTATTGAGCAATGCTGACATCTAACAAGGACTCATGGGTAAAAGAAATATCAAGTTTCTTTGCCTTTAGGTTTTGCTAGAACTGTATCAAGTCCCTGTGGAAATTATAGTTATTACATATTCCCACAGACTATAACTTACAGTTGAGGAGGTCATGAGAAATTCTGGAATGTGCTCTCTATGCCCAATTACTGGACTAAATATGGCTGAGGCCAAAAAGAATCAAGAGCTGATAGTGGAGCCCACTGGTTTGGTATTATCTCTGAACTGGTTTAACCCACTGGATAACAGCCCCAATTGTTTAGGGGCAATCTGATCCAGTTTGGAGGTGCCAAGGTTTTCAGATGCTTAGAAAAGTTATTAGTGATCTCTCATTGCATTCGAGAAATCCATTCAGGGTATGATGAGATTCCAGCTCCTTCCCACAAAGATACTTTAGAAAATAATTTCCCAGTAGGTATGCTATAACATACTTGTATGCTGCAAATGGGCTGCAGATATGCAATGATGTTCACCTCCAACCCTTGGGATAAAGGGTGGGATCTGCCACAGTCTCTAAGCCCAACACCTCCAGCCATGAGAAGACATGTTATTTACTTTAGGGAGACACAGAGAGATCTGCTATGAACAACTGCCTTAAATCCTCAAATCTCTAAGTCTCCAAGTGTCTAATGCCCAGAATTGTATAGTCCAGGACCAAGATTTGAGAAGCTCAGAGTATTCAATAGATTCCTTTAACCTGAAACCTTAGAAAAATCAACTTTTAGTTCTGTTCCTCTGGTGGTAAATGAAGGTGAAAATGCCTTGGATTTAGAGTCTGTCTAAAAGTAGCTCAAACCCTTTCAAATGGTTCTAGAACAATAACATCCCCCTTGCTTTTAATCTCGACACCTGGGAAATAAGCCGAAGTTGCTTTAAATGTCATAGTCTTTCCATCAGTGTCCCTTGTGACCTTTAAGAAACTAAAACAGTGTGCCTTTCAGGCTTACTGCATATCCAAAGTCCGGAAGAAAGTGGCTAAAGAAAAGTACCTCTATAAGCACCTTTAGGTGCCAGGTGCCAGAGATCCTTTATCAATGACGTTTCCTTCCTGACTTCTAGAAATTCCTCACATGGCTGAAGGGGCGGGGACTAAATACAGCACATCTAAATGGTAAATGTTATCCTGTGTCATGGGCATGTGTGCATGCGTATGCCTGTGTGTGTGTGTGTGTGAAGCTCTGACCTCCAAAGGAACCACATTAACACAAACAGAGCAAGAGTAGGAAGAGACCAGAAATACTCCTTCCTTCCTTCCTTCCTTCCTTCCTTCCTTCCTTCCTTCCTTCCTTCCTTCCTTCCTTCCTTCCTTCCTTCCTTCCCTCTTTTTCTGTTTATTCATCAAATACTGGCTATCAGATATGCACCAGCATGAGGGTCACTGACTAGAACAGCAATTTTCAACTGGTGTGCCACAAGAATTTTTGAAACATTCAATACCTATTTAGTCAGGAGCACTGACCTCTTTTCCCTTAGATTGTCAAATAAAAAATGGCAACAGACAACACGATAGCTGTCCAGTGTGAATAAATAAAAATTATACCTATTTTTGTCAAATTGGCAAAAAATATAATATATAGGATGTCCCCAAAAATATATACACACTTTAACAGCTGATAACTCACTTAATTTTTATTCCTTTTAAGGTTTAACTGATTTGACATAATGGGTGAAGCCAGACTAAGTTTGAACAAAGAAGATTTACCTATAAGGGTCACTAGACTTTTTTTATGGGTATACATAAAGTTTATTCATTGGCAACAGTCGACGAATTGAAGGCACACAAATACCAAACGAAATGATTCTCAATGTTTGTGATTCCATTGCCTCGTGTTATTAGCAGTGCTTGGACCAGAACAGTCAGGTCACCAGTTTGAAAACAGACATTGACAAAAAAATTATTCATTTCTGTAGATCCTTTTAAATTTTGAAAATGAACTGTAATAGTATGTTAATAAACAATGACTTTATAGTCATTCAAAGTGTGTATACATTTTTTGGGACACCCTGTATTTTTTGGTGTACCAAAGAATTTAGTTTATGTGTGCCATGAGGTGATTGAAAATTGCTGGGCTAGGAAAAAAGCAGGAATAAAATAAACTGATGAACCAAACAGATTCAGAGACATAGAAGCATGGAAGAAACTGAGGAATCTCAGAGAGAAGGCAGGGGTGAAGGGTGGGGGTAGGGAGAGATTAACCAAAAGAATTTATATGGATACTAGAGGCCCAGTGCAAGAATTCGTGCACGGGTGGGGTCCGGCCCACCTGCCCTGATGGGGGTCCATCAGGGGCAGGGCTGGCCAGGCGGAGTGGCTGTGGGCAGTTGGCTGACCAACCCTGCCCCCGATTGGGGTGTTGGGGGCTGATCGAGGGTGGGACCGGCCAGAGGAAGGGGCTGCGGGAGGGCTCCAGGGCATGTCCGGCCTGTCTCACTCAGTCCCGATTGGCCAGACCCCAGCAGCAAGTTAACCTACCAGTCGGAGTGTCTGCTCCCTGGTGGTCAGTGCATGTCACAGCAAGCGGTTCAGTGGCCTTAGCATATCATTAGCATATTATTATTTGATTGGTTGAATGGATGACTGGACAACCGGACACTTAGCATATTAGGCACTTATCATATAGGATATGTATAGCCCATGGACACAGACTGTAGCTTGCGGGGTCAAGGTGCAAGGGATCAAGGAGGGAAAAAAGAGAGAAGTCTGTAATATTTTCAACAATAAAGATAATTTTTTTTTAAAAGGCAGTAATACCAACTAATGTTACTCTGTTGGAAGTGTAACAGAGATGTAAACCATGGGTTGCAATATTCACATGAAAGTTAGTTGATTCTTTCTGAAATATAGGGTCAGGCCCCATGGGGCTGAGGTGCCATGCAACCTAGGTCAGAGCTTCTCAAACTTCTTGGTCTCAGCAAACCATTTCATTCTTAAAAATTATTGAGAACTACAAGTAGCTTTTAGTTATGTGGGCTATATCTATCAATGTTTACCATATTTGAAGCCAGAACTGAAAAATATTTTATATATTTTTTAAAATATATTTTATTAATTTTTTACAGAGAGAAAGGGAAAGGGATAGAGAATTAGAAACATCGATGAGAGAGAAACATCGATCAGCTGCCTCCTGCACACTCCCTACTTAGTATGTGCCCGCAACCAAGGTACATGCCCTTGACCAGAATCGAACCTGGGACCCTTGAGTCTGCAGGCCAACGCTCTATCCACTGAGCCAAACCGGCTAGGGCTGAAAAATATTTTAAATATTTAATTCATTTCATTTAAAAACCATAGTAAGAAATCCACTATGTATTCACATGAACCATATATTTTATGAAAAAAATATTTTTATGATAAAACAACTAATGAGAAGAGTTACCCGTCTTATATTTTTACAGCTCTCTCTCAAATATCCAGCTTAATGAATGACAGCTAGATTCTCATCTCTGCTTCTGCATTGACTAGATTTTGGCTGAAGTCCATGAAGAAAATCCTGCCTCACAGAGATAACATTACAAGAGAGGAGAATTTTAGTAGCCATTTCAGAAAGGTGTGGATATTCTTTGATATTACACCAAAACTCATTAAGTAGCACTCTCTTAAATGGGAGTGGCAATGTAAAAACAGAAACCATACAGGAACATTTTGTATACTCTTCATTAAAATCCATTATCCATTTGAAATTTGAATGTACCTTTTTTTTTTCAAATATATTTTTATTGACTTCAGAGAGGGAGAGGAAGAGAGAGACATCAATGATGAGAGAGAATCACTGATTCAGGGATCGAGCCCACTACCCGGGCATGTGCCCTTGAATGGAATTGAACCTGGGACCCTTCAGTCCGCAGGCCAATGCTCTATCCACTGAGCCAAGCCAGCTAAGGCTGAATGTACCTTTTTTTTTTTATTTTACTGATTCATGGTTTTGAAATATCATGCACTAGTCATTTTGAAAATATTGTCTCATGGATTTACACAGATGTTCCAAATGTTGTCACATTTCATTATGTAATTTCAATAACTCTCCTTCATTAATAGCTTTACTGGTCTCATGAGAAACATCTGTATTGGAAAGCTGTCAAACTCACTGTAGCATTTACAAGTTTTGTAATATTCAGGTTTTTTTTCTCTTGAAAGCTTGGATTTTATCATTAGGTACAAATATTGTCAACTGTTTTCCAAGCTCACTATGTTCCTTTTCAAGAACACATTGGC
The DNA here is from genome assembly GCF_951640355.1 of Cnephaeus nilssonii. NCBI lineage: Eukaryota > Metazoa > Chordata > Mammalia > Chiroptera > Vespertilionidae > Cnephaeus > Cnephaeus nilssonii. The sequence continues at coordinate 21,095,795 of NC_137092.1, forward strand.
CAAATACCCAAGTCTGAATAAATGTAGTTTGCTTATTCTTTCACTTACTCTTTTCAAGCAAAAACTGTGGTTATAAGACAAAAGCAGATAATTCAGCTGGTAACTCGAACAATCACTCTTCAGCTTATAGCACTAAGGCTTTATGTGTTCTTCCCATTTTGTCATTTAAGATTACTAAGAAGACAAGTACTAGAGGCTCAATATTTGGTATTGAGATGTAGGTCACACACAGAGGAGGCCAAAGTCATGAGAACTGCAGAAATACACAGTTGGAGCCCTGATACAAGTAAGCCTGACAACCACTTTCATTGACCTGAGCCTGTGAATCCCCTTTATCATGTACATCAGATGGTTAAGTGTTCTCTTACTTGCAATGGAAAAGTTCCAACTAATATGAGGTTAATTTGAGATGGTGCTACAGAAATAGGAACCGCATCCTGGAGTACCTTCCATGGCTTACTGGGAATCCTGAGCATTCTTCAGCAGGTCCTATGCATCAATACAGTATCACAAGATGAAATAACTAGGCTTTTGAAGGTGCCACCCATTGATTTGGGGAGGACTCTATTTTTATGCCCGGCCACATTTGATTTCTTTCAGTTTTACAAAGTATCCTCTTACTTTGAAGAGGTTGTGTATTACCCAAGGAAAGGAGGAGACAATTTCAAGGAAGATCAGCAGTGGCAATTGCCACAGTGTGCCTTTAAGATGAGGAAATAAGAGTGTTCCTTAGAGCCCTAACTGGTTTGGCTCAGTGGATAGAGCACTGAACTGTGGACTGAAGGGTCCTGGGTTCGATTCCGGTCAAGGGCACATGCCCGGGTTGTGGGCTCGATCCCCAGTAGGAAATGCAAGAGGAGGCCAATCAACAATTCTCTCTCATCATTGTTTTTCTCTCTCTCCCTCTTCCTTCCTCTCTCTAAAATCAATAAAAACATATTTTTTTAAAAAGTGTTCCTTAGACTTAACATTGGGGGTCAAAGGCAACCTCATTGCAGTGAAGCAGACAAGAAGTCAAAAGCCACTGGGAGAGATAAGATACTGGTTAAGAGGGTACACACAGGTAAGTGAATAGTCTTTTTAAGATAGGAGAAACATGAATATATATCCATAGGCTGCAGGGAAAGGTCTAGGACAGTGGTCGGCAAACTCATTAGTCAACAAAGCCAAATACCAACAGTACAACTATTGAAATTTCTTTTGAGAGCCAAATTTTTTAAACTTAAACTTCTTCTAACACCACTTCTTCAAAATAGACTTGCCCAGGCCATGGTATTTTGTGGAAGAGCCACACTCAAAGGGCCAAAGAGCCACATGTGGCTCGCAAGCCCCAGTTTGCCGACCATGGGTCTAGGAAAAAAAAGGGTAAAGAAAAAGTAAAGATCTAGAAGAGAGAAATGATAGATACAGTGAGGCCCCAGAAGAGGAAGAATTCTTGATACTGTAAAGACAGACTTGTTTATTTTTTTTGTTTTTGGTAACATCCTCAGAGCCTACTATTATGACCAGTACTTAGCAGCTACTAAAATAGTATTGGCAGAAGAAAAAAATACTGTGTGATGAAAAATTTTGGCAAATCTAAAAACACATTCTTAAAACAGTTCTCATTTCTGAGAAACAAAGTACAAAATATATGGAATGTTTTGTTTCATGACTATCAAAATGAGTCATTGCTACAATGAGGAATTTTGACCATCTATATATATAAAGGGCCAGGGGCCATCACATCCGAAACAACCAAACGGACGACCGAACAGGCTGAGTGAGTCAACAAGGCAGGCAAGGGGGTTAGTGAGAGATGACCAAACGACTGAGCAGCAGGCTGCGTGGGGCGACCAGGCCAGCGGGGGGGTTAGTGAGGGATGACCAAATGACTGAATACTATAGGCTGTGTGGGGTGACCAGGCCAGCAGGGGGGGGGAGTAAGGGGCGACCATGCTGGTGGGGGGGGATAGTTAGGGGCAACCAGGCTGGTGGGGGGGGCAGATGGAGGTGACCAGGTTGGCAGGGGGGGCAGTTAGGGGTGATCAGGCCGGCAGGCAGAGGCGGTTAGGGATGATCAGGCAGGCAGGCAAGTGAGCAGTTAGGAGCCAGCAGTCCTGAATTGTGAGAGGGATGTCGGCAGTTGGACATCCCCCAAGGGGTCCAGGATTGGAGAGGGTGCAGGCTGGGTTGAGGGGACCCACCCCTGCCCCATGTGCATGAATGTCGTGCACCAGGCCTCTAGTATCTACATAAAGCAAGTATAGACATTGAATTGAGCAAACAAAAATAACGCAATTAGAAAAATAAACTTTGAGTACCTCCTCTCTATAAGGCACTGAACTTGGCTTCAGAAAATTAGGCAAGTTGCCACAAGTGATTTTAAACTGTTTGAGTATTAGTTGTAGTTTCAAGGCAAGTTCCTTTTTTAAATATATTTTTATTGATTTTAGAGAGAGAGGGAGAAGGAGTGGGAGAGAAACATCTATCAGCTGCCTCCTGCATGCCCCCTATTGGGGATTGAGCCCACAACCCAAGCATGTGCCCCAACCAGGAATCAAACTGGTAAGTTTCTTTACAATTACCTATCTGTGCTCGCCAATACAGTAGCCAGCAGCCACATGTGGCTACTGAACACTTGAAATGTGGCTAGTCAACTGAGATGCACTGTAGGTATAAAATACACCCTAGATTTAGAAGACAGAACAAAAAGAATTTAAAATGTCTCATTAATAATTACATATTGATTGTATATTGAAATACTATTTTGAATATAGTACTATTGAATTTTATAAAATATTGGCAGTTGTAGATGAAAAGGTAAGAATGAATGTGAAGGTAGGTCTACAAGTTTGGAAGTTGAGGGTGTGTACAAATTATGTCTGCCAGTTTCTATTTTTAAGGTAAAGTATGAGGCGAGGTCTTAAGCGAAGTGTAAATGCTTGACTATTTCTCACATCCTTTCACACATTTTGGTTTTTATGCCTTCTACTCCCTGCTTCCTTAGGCTAGAGCTCATAATTTATCCCCAAAACTCAGAACCCCCATGCTTACCCAACTAAATCCCATTATCCTTTAATCTCAATGTAGACGATTTTCTCTGGAAAGAATTTCTTATGATCCTGTCTGATTTAGTAGATTACTTATTAAGGAATTAGTTCTGAATTCAGCCATTCCATTCACCAAAGTGGGTAGTGCAGGGGCTAAGATTACAGACTCTGTAGGTAATTTCAATGCTATTTTAATTATCTAGAGCAAACAAAGAAGGAAAACTTTAAAATTATTTTTAGGAAGTAAATGTAAAATTAATACCAAATCCTGACAAAGATACACACACAGATACACACACACACACACACACACACACACACACACACAAAATAAGGCTACTTCACATAGAAATATTGATGCAAAATATCATTAATAATAAAACAGAATCCAACAGCATATTACACAAATAATGCATCATTTACCTAGTGAGGGTTGTTTCAAGAATGCAAAGTTCAATACTAGAAAATCTACTTATACAAGTCATCCTTTTAAGAAATCTAAATATGATTATAAATACTAAAAACTATTTTAATTAAAAAATAATTTTTGGTAATAAAGAACACTAAATTCTTATTTAAAATTACATTTTTTATCTCTTTTAACCCAAACTCCATTATCGTAATATCAAGACAGCAGGTTTTTTACCATTAAAGTCAGGAAAATACAATAACCCATGTTATCATATTCATATTTGACATATTTGTACTGGAGTTACTACCAGTGCAATTAGACAAGAGAATAAAATTAAAAGTATAAACACTTGAGAGGAAGATATAAAATGATCAGTATTTGCATATGATATGTCTGCATAATTAAAATATCCAAGAGCACCAACTGAAGCATCCTGAGAGCTAGAGAACTCAGTAGGCAGCAGGTTTGAAAATTAAGACACAAACATCAACAGCTTTCATATACACAAATCGTAATCATTTAGTATATATCTATAAAAAGAATATACTCCTTTTATAATATCACGAAAAATAAAATACCTAAAATTAAATCTAGAAATAAATAATATAAGCACTACATGAGAAAATATATTCCTTTAAAACTCTACTAAAAGGCAGACTGAAAGACTTCAACTAGCTTCTTAAACAGAAAAACTAAATATCATAAGAATTAAATTATTCCTTAATTTAAAATTTTAACAGGATTTGAATAAAATACCACCAGTTTTTGTTATTCTTGCTTTTTTGTTGTTTATTTTTGCTTGCTTGTTGACTTTTTTTTTTAGAACTAGACAAAGTTCTTTGAAAATTTACATGAAAATAAATGGCTCAGGGGATGTCCAAGTGCCGGTTTAGACATCACTCTCGCAATCTGGGACCACTGGCTCCTAACCACTCGCCTGCCTACCTGATCGCCCCCTAACCGCTCTCCTGCCGACCTGATCGCCCCCTAACTACTCCCCTGCCAGCCTGTTCGCCCCTAACTGCTCCCCTGCCGGCCTGATAATCCCTAAATGCTCCCCTGTTGGCCTGACCACCCGTAACTGCTCCACTGTCTGCCTGATCACCCCTAACCGCCTCGGCCTCGGCCTCCACCACTGTGGCTTTGTCAGGAAGGACATCGGAAGGTCGTTTGGCTGTCCGGTCTAATTAGCATATTATACTTTTACTAGTGACACGGTGCACGAAATTTGTGCACATTAAAGGGGGATTAATTAGAGGAAATAATTTAATATTGCTATTTGCCCTTTCTCTATAATAGAAGTGTCAGAGATTAAATAAAATTAGTAAAATGTATATGAAAACCTTCCTCCTGTCAGAGTCTGGGGCTCACCATGGGACCCAGAGTCAAGTCCCCGCCCACCCACATGCACCTCAAAAATCGCATGAGACCCAGACCCGGCCGCCCCCCCCCCCCCCCCCCGCATTGGGCTAGATCCAGACCCAGCCAGTCCCACCCTTATCAAGCCCTGTCAGGCAGGGGGCGTAGCCTCAGGTCCCCTGGCCTGGCACCAGGACCGGGGAGCGTGGCCTGAGGTCCACTGTCAAGTCCCACCTGGTGGGGGGGTGCGGCCTGAGGTCCCCCGGCCTGGTGCTGGGGTGGGGGGAGCACCCTGAGGTCCCCTAGCCCAGCACCAGGACGGGAAGCGCACCTTGAGGTTCCCTGTCAAACCCCGTCGGGTGGGGGGAGCAGCCTGAGGTCCCCTGTCAAGCCCTGCCAGGTGGGGGGCATGGCCTGAGGTCCCCTGTCAAGCCCCATGGGGGAGGGGGAGGGCATAGCCTCAGGTCCCTGCTGATTGCTCGTTAAGGCTCCTTATGGGAACTTGGCCTCAGCTGTGGGTGCAGCCATCTTTGTGATGGAGTGATGGTCAATTAGCATATTCCCTCTTTATTAGATAAGATCAGTATAGATTAGTGGGAGATAAAAGACAATTCTCTCATGTAGAATAATTCAATATAAGTTATGTAGATACTTTTTTAAAGAGGGAGACCTTAACTCCCCATTCCTTTGGTATGGACTACACATAATAATGTCCTTCAAAAAGTACAGTGTGGACAAAAGGGGAAAGAGTGACTTTAATACCTGACCAGGACTCCTCAAAACTGTCAAGGTCATTAAATCAATTCTGAGAAACTGTCACAGGCAAGTCACCCCTAAGGAGAGGTGATGACCAACTAATGTGGTATACTAGATGGGATTTTGTAACAACAACAAAAAAAGGATATCGGGTAGCCCTAGCTGGTTTGGCTCAGTGGATAGAGTGTCGGCCTGCAGAATGAAGGGTCCTGGGTTCGATTCTGCTCAGGGGCACATGCCTGGGTTGCAGGCTCGATACCCAGTAGCGGGCGTGCAGGAGGCAGCTGATCAATGATTCTCTATCATCATTGATTTTTCTTTCTCTCTCTCCCTTCCTCTCTGAAATCAATATATATATATATATATATATATACACACACACACACATACACACACACACACACACACACACATATATATATATTTAAAGGATATCTGGTAAAAACTAAGGAAATCTGAATAAAGCATGGGCTTAATTATTCATAATATATCAATATTGGTTCTTTAATTGTAACAAATGTATCATACTAAATGTAAAATGTTTATAAAGGGAGAAACTGGATTTGGGGTCTATGGGAACTCTGTACTATCTTTGTAATTTTTCTGTAAATCTGAAACTTATAAAAATGTTTTAAAAAAGCAAAACCAAGTAACTGCCAGAATGTTTGAAGTCCTTCTTTCCCTCCATTCACATCATCTTCCATTTCCACCACACATAATACCATCCTTTATTTTGCATTTCTTGCTTCCTTGCTTTTCATAAAAACTTTGCCACGTTTGGATGTCCTTGAACAATATCTTGTTTTGAATTTTATATAAATGAAATTGTACTGTGTTTATTTTTCAGCTAGTAGCTTATCCTCATTTACCATGACAGAGTGTGAGATGTATCCATGTTGGTATATGTGGCTACAGCTCATTTATTTTCATGGCTGAATGATGTTTCATTGGATGACAGTAATACCATGTAAATGTCCAGATTCCTGTTAATGGACATTAGGTTGTTTCCAGGTTTTGCTGTGACCAACAATGTTGCTACAAATATTCTTGTGTACACATGTAAGAATTCCAGTACAATAAACACCTAGAAGTGGAATTGCTGAGTTATAAGGTATACACGTTTTCAACTTTATTTACAACGCCAAATTGTTTACAAAAGTTGTCATGTCAATTTAGATCACCACTGGCAACAATTTACTTTTTCCAAATTTCGTTCTTTGGGAACCTAGGGATCAGTAGAGGCACTTTTGTTTTTTTCTCACAGTTTTAAACTGTATGTGATTAGAAAATAAAATAATGACTATTCCATATTTGTAATAAAAATAGAGTGATAGATGCTGAATTGTGGTACATGAGAAATTACCATAAGCCTTAACTTGTCCTGGGAGATTAAACCTCAATAAAGTGATTTTTCTGCCATCTGTGTGCATATATTTGAACTTGGTGTAAAGGGGAAGAAATAAAGACTTGGCATTTTCTTGCTGAAAAGGTGCCAAGTTTTGTTCTTGTGAACTGGCCTTAATCTAAGATTGGTTTAATTACATTCCTAAAAAGAAGGGAAGGAAGAAAGGAGGATAGAGGAAGAAAGGAAAAGAGAGGGAGGAAGAGAGGAAGGAAAACAGAGAGAGAAGTAGGGAGGAAGGAAGATATAAGCTCTATAAAACAGGCCCTTAATCTTCCCTCCAAAGATGAATAAAGAAATTAAGCTTGTATTTCATTTTTCCTTGAAAAACTCCAATGACTTAAATTTAAGCCATATCAGTATATCCAGAAGAGCATCTGAATTGTAAAATTCATCACTCCCTCATTCAAAATTCCTTTGATGTAAAAAAAATCTACATTTCTGTAGAGAAACCGTAAAATATTAACACTATGAATTAGTGCATTCTGCAGGCATGAGTGATTTTAAGTTCTGCAGACCCTCACTGAAGATTGCTACCATTCATCCTCCCATGTCTTGGATGGGCTGGCACTCTATACAAATTTGTTTACCAGTATTGTTAATCTAGGCAGCTCACTGTAGCTGAGAACAAAGGAGGGAAAACAAACTGTCAAGTTTCCTTTCAAATGGAGACATGTGTGAAAAGGAATGTTAGGGATGCTTCCTGTTAAGCTAAAGCTCACCACTAAGTAAAACTCTGATATTACATTCAAAGCCAATCGGAAAGCCCAGTAATTGCTGCTCTGCAACTGTACTGGCCTCTGACAGTGGGTTCCAAGCACAAGGCCATGGAATTCCAAGGTCAGTGCCTTGTGAAGGGAGCTAGAACTACAGCAACTTCTGGATGGCTCCATTTGACAGTGGAGCATCCTCCCTGGGTTCCCAGTTTGCATTTCCATGGGGCCCTTCTAAGAAGAGCACTGGACACGTGGACTTCACCCACATATCACAACTGCGGGTGCTAACACACCATGGAACATGGCTACCCAAACGTGGAAACTGCAAATAAAATAAGAACTCCCCTATTCTGCATAGGGAAGTAGACTAACTTAGGTAAATATTCCTTGATGAAGCTCACCCTGTGCTGCATTAAGGTTTGTGTGAGATATCACTCCGTGGGCAAGGATATTCAAAAGGACTCCTCTATCCAAATGAGGTGAGTGTGCGTTCCCTGTTCTAACCATTGCCAGGACTCCTTTTATCCAATTAAGGCATGTAAAACAATAACTGAGAGAAAGCCTTAAATGCCAATTGACCTGAGTTTGCGTGATGGATCCATCACCTGTTAGCTATGTGACCCTAAGTTACTCAATATTCCTTTTCTCCTCCACTGGAATACGTGGAAAAGCCAGGAGTTGACACTGGATCTGTCTTCAAAGCCTGTTCTTTTAACCACTACACTGGACTGTTCCAGACGCTTTCAACGGCACCTTCCTTGTGGGAACGCACTACAGCTCTGAGGGCTGGCTGATTTAGCTTCAGGAGGACCTTCTTCAATCAAAACCCTGACAGCTGAGGCTAAACTCCACGGCAAGGGAGAAAGCTTGCCTCACTAAGCTTCACGCATGCGCAAACTCGGTAGTTGGGTCTGAGGCGGAGGCGCGCCCCTTTCAAGCAGTAGTAAGACGGGTGAGTTCTGTCCTGTCACAGCACAGGAAATCACCCTCGCGTGTGGAAGCCACCCTGCAGGTTAGCCAGTGGTCTCCAAATCAAACGTGGCTCCAACATGGGAATGAGCGCTGTTTTGAAAGCCGAGATACAAAACTAAGGTTGACGGCGGAAAATTTCATTGCCGAACCTTGACAAACTTTTTACATTCTCCTGAGAGGGGCAGAGGGCTTACGTATCTAAATATCTTAAACGCGAAATTACAGTTCTTTTGTGATGCTGTAGGGAGTTTTACAACACTGCTGAAACAGGTGTAGATTACCTCACTTAGACTGGCCGCAAAGAGGAGGCTCGGTCACGGTGCAATCAGTATTTGTGAGAAGAACGGCATGCCTCGACTGAAAACATTCAAATTCAAAACACTTTAAAACTATGTAACCAAACAACGCACAACTGAAAGTCGCATCTGCCCCAAGCACCAATTCGCAAACCTTACCTCCAACAACAGGAGACTCCGCCACCCCTTCCGCTGCCTGCTCCGGATTATCCAACAAGCAAGATGGCGACGGCGATGCCGCAGTGGCCGCTGGGAGTCGGCTGCACCGCGTTCTGCGTCATCAGCCTCCCTGCCTGGTTCTAAGTGGAGAACCACGCCCCATTCCACAGAGCCAGGTGCCATCCTCCCCACTCTCCTACCACAGGCTGATCTCCATTCCCACCTTCACTCCCACCACCATCGTTTACTCAGCTGTTTGCCATGATGTCAAATGGCTTCACCTTATCCCAGGCCAAGCCAAATCAAATCTACCTTTAATTCCGATCATCTGTGTTTTTTAGTCCATGAATAGAGCACAGAAGTGGACGAAGACTGCTTTGGAGGGTAGGGAAGGCTTCGTAGAGATGTGACATGGGTGCAGGTTTAGAAGAAGAATGGATGACTGACTGCCAAGTGGAGAAGGCAGGGAAAGCATTCTGGGCAGAAGGAACAGCATGTGCAAAGTCTTGAGAGAGTCCTGAAAGGCCATAGCTGGCTTGCAGCAATAAGGCTGGAGAAGCTGGTTGCAGCTGGAAGACCCTTGTCTGCCTCACTGAAGTGGCAGAACTTGATCCTGGAGACGAAAGGAAGCCAAAGGATCTGATTTTGGTCAAGGGCCCTAGTCAAGCTCATGTCTTCATGGTGTCTGATCTAATCATGCAAGTATCTCCTTCCTCAACTTTCCTATGCCACACAATCAGGTGTTCTAACTTGCAGCTCTTACAGCTTCTCAGTTTGTGTTTCCACTGGCTGGAAAACACCTGAGGGTGGGAATCTTTTAGTTTTTTAACTTCTGTGTCTTAATAGTGCCCAAGCAAGTAGATGCTCAATAAATTCCCAGGATTGACTAATTCAGATTTTTTTCCAGGGGATAAAAGCAAACTATGTTCCAGAGATATGAGTAAGGAAGGCTCAAAATCTAAGTTACCACAGCCCTTACTATTGGCTACAAGTGGTAGGACCCAGGACCACAAAAGTTAACTTCAAAAGCAACTACACTTGAGTCTACATTCCATGAATGTGGATTCCTCTCCCTTTCTGCCCAGCTTTGCCCAACCACTCAAGCTGATGCACTCCAACTCCCCTGGGAATACTGGGCCAGAAGGAACAGGTACCAGCTCATTTCTGGTTCTAACACACCCCATTGGCTGGGAGGGTGGTGGACAATCAATGCATTTAGTAAGTGCATCTGGCTCTAAAGAGAGAGCGCCTGTTCCTGTGTATAAATGCCAAGTTGCAAGAGGTTACCATAGCAACTCCAGCAGGGTGCTGCAGTGGGCAGCTTTGCACAGAGGTGCAGGAAACCCATTCTTTAACATCTGGGCTTTTGCTGTGAACACTGGATCCTAATAGGCACATCATAGCTTTAGGCCTTAGCTTTGGGATTCTGCAAAAAAAAGGAAGTGGAATTTTGAATATTTGCTAATCTCCCTTTTTTCATGTACCACTCATATCCCTTTTCAGCACAGTAAACACTGCATATGACGCCAAAAAAACAGGCTCTTTATAAACACATAACTCCCTATACTCATTCTTATGTACTATGATGAACAGATTGTACTTGCATATCAGCAGGACTTTGGCATGAAATTTACATCCACTGAATAACCAGCAATTGTACACTGTAATGAGCAGCATATCCACAATGTCTCCATTATTCCCAGTCAGTCCCTAGTTCTCATTATGTTACAAGTACATTTCTAATGCAAAAATAAATAATGCCATCAAGAGCGTAGGTGTTCTTAATGGGGTTGCCTGAGCAGCACTCTAGGAACTGTAAACCAACTTTTCAAAGGCCAGGCAATTTCAGAAATAGCTTTTCCACAGGGGTGGGAAGTGAAGGTTTACTCACCCACTTCTTGATGTGTTCAGTGTGAAGATATCTCTTGTGAAGAAAGAGCATGAGAACATGTTGAATAACATTCCATGTGTAGCTCTAATCTACATGTGGCCATTAGGAGGCCATGTCCCTGCAAAGTGAGCCCTAGTTGGTAGGGCATTAAGTAGCTAAAACAGTCTCCTAGACATTTGCATTATTTGTTCTTGAATCTAGAGACTCACTTGTGGTTATCTCTGAATTCTCTCCTGGGCAAAATAAGCATGACTTACACCATCACTAAAGAAATGGATTGCATAGTAGAGAGCTACACGTGCGCAGAGTGAGAGCTACACGTGTGCATGGAAAAGTGAGGGAAATTTTGGTTAAACGAAGTCACATGAACCTCTGCAAAGGTGCTGCAAGGTACCTTTGCAACTTGGAAGTGGAAAGGGGGTTGGGGATTAGAAGTGAGGTAGAGTTTCCAGTACGTGAAGGAGTTTTGTGGCCTAAGAAAATTACGTACCAAGAGAGATATGTAAACAGGCAAGCAAGCAAAGGAAGGAAGGAAAAGCCTCTTGCCCAGGGAGGCAGGTGTGCAGGAATGCCTAGGGCCTAGGCCTATCTAAGGTGTCCTGGAGAACAAAGAGGATGCCAGTATCAATGGAGTTCAGCTGGATAACTTCTTTATCCATGGGCTTGTGAGGTGGCATGGAGATGTGGACATGGCTGTTATATATGTAGGTATGAAGGTAGGACGTGCCAGGATGGACACCAGGGGTATGGGAAACTTGAGTGTTCTGAAGAAAGGCCAGAGAGAGTGTCAGTCAGTACCTGGTGACAGAAAAGGAGCTCTCAATAAGTGAAGACCAGAGATCCAGCCAATGCAATGTGGCCTGCACATGCCTGGCAAGGTGACAAAGGGATGTCTGTCTCCTACTCCCCCAGGAAATGCTGCGGGTGGAGTGGGTATCCAAGGGGTGTGAAGGGAAGGACTGAGCATGTGGCCAGGGAGTCCGGAGAAAGGCTGCGCTGGTAGCAGCACACAAGTGCTGTCCATGTGCTCCTGAATGAGAGCTGGGAGGTCAGGGATGGGAGAGGTTTCTGAGAGACTGGCAACCTGTTCCTTTGAGTCAGGGCAGCTGAGGGAGGTTGAGGGCCCAGTGTCCAGGTAGGATGTGGGAAGAAGCCAGGTGCACTGAGGCGCTAACCTGCAAGTGGGTGTGGAGAACGCCTGGTAGGGGGAGGATCCAGCGAGGTGAGGGTGGGGGAGGGGAGGTCGCCGGCCTGTGGGTGGGTAGAGCGAGCCAATGTGGGGGCTGGGGGTGCCCGGCCAGCGCCTCGGGCCGCCACGACGTTCCCCGGGACTCACCCAGCACGAAGTAGGGCAGCTCCGTGTTCTCCAGGTCGTCCACCACGACCATTTCTCCCGGGAAGTCGTTGCGCACCGAGAAGAGGAGCTTGGGCTCGGAGGCCGAGGGGCTGTGCATGATGCTCAGGTCGTTCTCGCGCAGGAAGGGCAGCGCCGACACCGTGATGCTTTTGAGCTTGCACTCCAGCTCCTTGGAGGGATCCGCGTCGCCCACTGCCGTGGCCAGCACCGCCGCCGGCCCCCAGCAGCAGGCGAGCAGGGCGCAGAGCCCGACTAAAGCCATCTTGAGCCCGGCGCCTTCCTCCCAGCGCCGCGAAGGTGGGGGAGGACGCGAGGCGAGCGGGGAGGGCGCGAGCGGGCGCGCGCGGGAGGCGGGGGCGGTCGGGAGGGGACGCGCCGCGGGGGAGCCCAGGTTTCCCCCACCGGAGGCTGCTTGCAGCGCGGGGCTTGGGCGCTGATGCCTGGAGAGCCCGCGTTCTTTGTTTCTCAGAGCTGCTAATCCGGGGAAGGGGAAAAGGAGGGGGTAGGAGAGGAGAAAACGGGAAGGAAGGACATGGGGAGGAAGGGAGCCTAGGATTCTAGGGGAGCAGATCAGTCCCCAGCAGGCTGCCCGGGCCCAAGCCTCTCTCCTCCTCTGCCTCCCTCAGGAGGAGCTCACTCTTGGCCATTAACTACTAGCAAGGCATTTTTAGAAATGGGTCTAAAATCTCCCCTCTAGCAACATCATCCAGATGGCTGGGAAGGGCACAAACACGCATACGCCTTAAGGTGCTTATTCAGAGCCAGTGGTGTAGGTGTGTGTGTCGGGGGTGGGGGTGGGGGGAGGGGTGTTACCCCCAGTTATTTTGTGGACATAGGTGGTCCCACTCTGTCTTGTTTAAACCACTAGTTGGACTTGTATACTGGATAAGCCGGTGCTGGGATAAACACACTGTGTATTTTTTACTCAACACTAACTGCAGAAATAAAGGAAATGTTAGTTATACAGATAAATATAGATGGAGAGGTAGATATGAACAACAAAGAGCAAAGCCAGTCTACTGCACACAGTGAGCAGGAGACCAGAACTTTCATTTGTAACTTCTCTCTGCCTCTTGGTTTCATTTCTGTTATAAATGTTATCTGTTATAACCAATATACTAATAAAGATGACTTGGGGGGTGCTGGAATAAATGTTGAGCCTTTAATTTTAGAGAATCCAGTAAAGTGAGCAGAATTGGGAGAAAGGGAGACAAACTAAAGTTTCGAAGCACTCTGAACAAATGGAAAAGGACTAAAAGAATATCCTTGGGTAGGGGCCAAGTCAAGCCCAGTCCAATCAAAGAGTAGAACTGAACAGATAAAAGCAACAATAACAGCAAAAACGCATATAAGTTTCCATTAGTGCTGGTCAGTGTCGCCTTAGAGTGATGACCTTATGCAATAAACAGCGGTAGAAAATGACATTTATGTGTGCTGGAATCTGATCTCTAATGGAACTTTCACATGATAACCAACAATTTTTTGAATGGTATGCCCCTCCACCATCTTGATTCAATGCTGACTTAAATACTAGTGATATAAGGCTGTTATAGGTAATTCTTACTCCCTAGGAATTTATTGGACCACATTCTTCAAAGAGGACCCCCATTTTAGAAACAATTTCATTCTTATTCTTCCTGGTATCAATTTATTGGCATATGCGAATGCATGGCCTTAAAAAAAAAAAGCTTTGCCATATATTTAACAAAGTTACTCTAATTGATGGATGGGAATAGAGAAAATGAGCCATGGTTACCATAAAAAAGAAAAAGAAAAACTTTATTGCAAGTCTGAATCTGATGTATCTGGGAACTAACCCAGAGGTATATTACCATGTAGCATTGCAAACTCCTGCAAAGCAGATTTATCAGCTAATGACCTTTCTAAAACTCTTCCTCATCTTCATTGCTCCCCAAGGAGGTAGTGAGGTAGAGAAAGACTCCATAATACTTTTTCCCTACTCTCACTAGCATAAAAAGTAATATTAAACTTAGTTATACAAGATTTATCACTGAAAAATTAGGGTAAATACCAGGAAAACACACTTGTTCCTAGAATGTGAGAAATAGTGAGAAACTACCAGATCATCTATTAATCCAGTCTTTTGTTTAATACATGAGGAAATTGAGGCCAGTGAAATAATTGGGTCATCTACCCAAGATCAATCTGCTAAGAAGGGGTAGAGATAACAAATATTTTTTCCTTAGTGCTCTTTCCACTATGTGGTTATGGTAGAGCACCCATGAATTATCATTGGGTTCTGTGGGTCTTCATAACTCATTCAGTAAACATGCAAACCTATCATATGCTGGGCATTAGGCTAGGCATGGACAGATACTAGGGGGAAAAAATCTACTCTGCTTTTGAGTAGCATGTAATCAATTATTTTGAAATCTCTCTAATTTTCTGAAGTGTCTTGAATCATTTTAGAAAATTCAAGTGAACCATTTGGGGTTAATTTTCTGATAAATCGATATTTAGTATTCTATGCTTATCTATAGTTATTTTTACATGCTTATTGACATTTATAAGAAAAATAGTACATGGCCATTTTTAAATGTATATGTAGTTGGAATTTGGTGTCTAGGCCTTTGTATACCTCTTTCTCTATGGAATGACTGAGCAAGAAAACTGTACAAATAAAAAGAGATAGTATTTTGCCTGAGCAGTGGATTCCTGTAAACTTGGATACAATGTCACATGGCCTCCATTTAGGGAATTAAATACCTAGAGATGGGGGAGAGTTGGAAGTTCACAGAAACCAGTCCATCTGTACAGTGTAATGTCTTAAGTTTAAATGGGACTAGGAGAAGTTTGTATGCTTCTCAAGCATTACCTTTGTGTATAGCAAACACGATGTAGTGAAACCACAGACCTGGATTCAAGTTCAACTCTATAATTTGGTTATTAGTAGGTGAGCCTGGATCAATCTTATCTTCAATGTCCTCATCAATAAAATGGGGTCAGTGATCTCTGCCCATCACATATGCTAGAGATACTTTAAGTGCAAGTGTTTATATTCACTAAGACACTATAAAATATCAGGTTCAGGTTCTGTTATCCCCAATCCTGACTTTTCTCCTGAGATCCATCTTCCTATATTCACGTATCAGTGGCCTTGCTCCTTGACTCATAATAGCTTCCAAATGCTTCCCCTGCTATTAACCTATTCTTCACACAGCTGCCAGGTTATCTTCATGAAATCTTGCTTTCATAATGCCATTCTAAAGTTTTTCCCCCCAATGGGAATAAGTTCAAGCATGGTTTAGAAATTTAAAAACTCTTCCATCTCATACTATTTATTCTCTTAGATTTATTGCTTACTACACTGTCCTTCCCTCCTCCCCACAACAACACACATACACACCCCAATCAAATTAAAGCCCATTTTTGCTCTCCTCATGCATTTTGTCTACCTGGAATGCACCACTCTGTGTTCCCTAGATCTTCCCATCTATGCAGACCAATACCCAGATTCTTCTATGCAGTGAGACCTTCCATCACTTCCTTTGCTCATAGCTCCTCTCACTGAGGACTTACACACACACACACACACACACACACACACACAACCTTAGGAGCCAAGGGCCATTTCCTGAGACAATGTGTTCAATATTCTTATTAGCAAAATAGAAGTAATGATACAAATTTTTTAGAATAGATATGAGAAAGAATGAGAATATATATATATATATATATATATATATATATATATATATATATGTGATCCGACATATTTGAGGCATTTAGTTGGTGCTCAACATGATAGCTTTTAGCATTATACCCTTATTCAATTACTTCAAAAAGAATATAGGCTTCAGAATCTTCTTTGTGAGATTTTGTTCCCTTTTAGTAGCCAAAAGCAAATTGATTTACACTCTTAGCTATATATGCCGGATAAATGATTGCATGTGTCTACCAAAAGACATGTACAGGAACATTTATAGCAGGTTTGCTCACTAGACAAAAAATGTAAACAATCCAAATATGCATCAATTGGAGATAAATTCATGTCATTATAGTCATGTAACAAAATATAGCACAATAATAAAAATAAACATGTAATTACATGGATGAGTCTCATGGACATAATGATAAATGAAAGAAATCAGGCCATAAGAGTAAAAGTGTATAGTCCAAGATTCTATATTTATGAAATTCAAGGAGAGGTAACATTAATCTTTGAAGGTGGAAATCAGAATAGTGGTTATCACTTGGGGAGAGAGGTTTTGACTAAGAAAGGCAGGACAAACTTCTTTGAGTGCCAGAAATGATGTGGGTAGTGTTCCAATGGATACATGTATAGGCAAAATATCATAAAACTGTACATATGTGGAATATAATGTATATTATACCATATTAGATTTTTTAGAGGGCTTAGGACTCCATAAGAGAAGGAAGTACAAGTAAGTTTTTCTTTTTTCAAGTTGTTTTCTCATCTCCCAATTTCACCCCCTTTCCTTCTTCCTTAGAGGTCTTGGAAAATTTAACTGTCTTTCCACTGAAATTGACAACAATTTGTTCAACTACTCTTTCCCTTTAATCACTCCCTTCTCCAATTTTATGAGAGCTTCCGCACATAATGTCTTAGCTCCTGGGACAAGTTCAGGGGATCTCGGTCTCCAAGAAGCACAGGAGTAAATAATTCAGCAGTTGGACAGCAACAGATGGAGCCTTTCACTGGTTCACTTGGAGATTTCATCCAGTACAAGAGCTGGGGACCCTCTAGGACCACCTCTCTCTGACAGATTTTGTAGGTTAGGCAAACAAATACCTACAGGATGGAGAAGGACACTCAAACCTGTATAAGATGCACAGGAGAGAATATAGGTGAAAG
Organism: Cnephaeus nilssonii; assembly: GCF_951640355.1. NCBI lineage: Eukaryota > Metazoa > Chordata > Mammalia > Chiroptera > Vespertilionidae > Cnephaeus > Cnephaeus nilssonii. The sequence goes on from NC_137092.1 coordinate 21,112,984, forward strand.
TGATGGATCGTTGGGACTAAGGCTGTGTATTTTTGGAATATTTCTAATTTCCCCCCATTCATTCAGAACATCTGGTTCCTTGATTCTTTCTGGCTAAAAACTGATTTATATTACTTTGACAATCATTAAGCCTCTGCATTCATTTATTTTCCCAGTTTTTTAAAAAATAAAATAATCTTTGCTGTTGCTCTTCATTCAAGGAACTAAACCAAAACACTTCTCTCCCTCCCTGTGTATTCTCTCTATATTTCTCCCACCACATTGACTTACTGTGAAACCCCCAAATTCCTTTGCCAGCCCCAACTTGAGCTCTTCTGTTGAACTGCAGTTTTCTTCAACTATTAGTGTCCCTTTTCTTGCCAATATTTAGTGTAGTATGCTAGTTAGCTGGACGTAATTCACTTTTGCTTCCTCATTAGGATATCAGGGATATATTTCATACTCTTTGGTTCAAAGTTAATATTCTCTCTCTCTCTCTCTCTCTCTCTCTCTCTCGCTCTCGCTCTCGCTCTCTCTCTCCTCTTTCTTGCTCTCTCTCCCCTCCCCCACCCTCAATTCACAGGCTCAGCTACACCACCTGCTTCACAGAAACAAGGCTGGTCCTGTTCTGAATCTCTGGTCTCCCTTTAAAAACCAAGTGGAAGTTCACATTCCCTCTTCCTTACACTCACTGATATGAAAGGAGACACACAGAAGGAAAACAGTGCAGGCAGAACAATTCCCTCTTTTGGGAGCAGGGCATCGCCCACCCCCACCCCCCCTTAATTTCGCCTAAGAAGTTTTTCACAATCCTGGTTTGGGGGCAGAATGTTTCTAGATTTATAAGTAGCTGTTCAAAGTCTAAATCTCTCTCTCTACTCTTCTAAGTGTCTCCTATCTTTCTGCTCTCCCTGGATATCTCTCTCTCTCTCTCTCCCTCTCTCTCCCTCTCTCTCCCTCTCCCTCTCCCTCTCCCTCTCCCTCTTCCTCTTCCTCTCCCTCTCTCTCTCCCTCTCCCTCTCTCTCCCTCTCTCTCCCTCTCCCTCTCCCTCTCCCTCTCCCTCTCCCTCTCTCTCTCCCTCTCCCTCTCTCTCCCTCTCTCTCCCTCTTTCTCCCTCTCCCTCTTTCCCTCTCTCCCTCAGAGAGAGAGGGAAAGAGAGAGACCTAAGTATTTCTCACTTGGGGGCTCATTTCTAATTAATTCAGGACCAAGAGGCTAAAATACACAAACAACAGAATAAAACCTCAAATTAGAAGGAGAATGACTCAAATGGGTCCCTATCTCTGGGAATTCTAGTTAAGCAAACAAAATGGTCTGGGATAAATGATTGTTGTAACTCAGGAAGATGAGACGAAACCCTAATTAGCTCCCAAGCTTCTCCCCGTTCCTCAGCCTGGGTAGACTCTCCAACTCCCAGCCAAGCCCTCCTTATCCACACCAAAAAGTCCCTGCGGCTAGGCCGGGAGGGTTAACTGAGCTGGTGCCCGGCCTGGCGCGGACCAAAGGAGAGAGCGGGGAGGCTCCGATCCCACCCCCTGCCAAGCCGCCAGCCAATGGGCGCCCGTGGGGACGATGGCGCTGTGTCCCATTGGCTGCCAACCTACGTGCATAAGAAAGAGAGAGAGGCAGGCCGGGCAGCATTGTTATCTTAAGACACTCATCTGGTGTCTGAGTCTGCAGGTGACACTGCTTAGGTGCGGAGCGGGAGTCAGAGCTGGGGCTCGCGGCTGCAGCCCGGACTGGAATACGCCCGCCTCAGAAGCTGCTGGCGGCGGCTGGGGCAGCGCCTCCACAGCGCCGGAGCACCCCGTTCGCACTGGCCCGGGTTTGGGCACCTGCCGTGCGGTGCGAGCTCAGGGACAGGTCTGCGGGCAGCAGAGCGAGCGCTGAAGCCGGCGGAACGGGCTTTGCCCATGTGCCAGGCAGTGATTTCGGGAAGAGAGCAATAGGGTGAATCCCTTTAGAGTTGCAAGGAAGGCGAGATCTTGGGTTCCTCTTCGGCGGACGGACAGGGGACTCCCCAGGTTTGGTGTTGCACTTTCCTTCCCGCTCCCACCCGAGTGCGCTGAAACCCACTTCCAACCTGCTTTGGGTGCTGGGGATCCAGGCTGCTTAGCGGAAGGCAGCCTGCAAATGGTCTAGCGGAGGCAGCGGCTGAGGCAAAGCCCAGAGCAAGAGAATTTGAAAAAAGACTTCCTTTCCCTCTCACATGCTGAAGGAGAGGCATTCGGGTTTCCCCAAATGAGAAAGCCACAAGAAATCATGAAGTAGAAACTTTGGAAAGCTGCCACTGGAGATGTTGCACAAAAACCTGGAATCTTTTAGGAGTCTCCTCCCAGTCGGTGGACATTTGGGGAGCAGCTGATACAGCCAGGAGGGCTCTTGCAAGGATCCAAGGTAACAGTGCAGGGTTTGGATGGTTTTCCTCTGTTCCCTTTTCCTTGCCCTTTCTGTTATGTTCCTTGGTAAGGGGATCATTTACCCCCTTACAACCCTGTTGCCTTGTTGCCTGGCAGTTTCAGGCAGAAGGAATGATCCCATCTGGTAGTTTCTGTCTGGTGGAGCTGAGCAATACAATTTGGGGTTTAGCTAGAGATGGCCCTGTTACTGCTTCCTGGTGTGCATGACTGACACCCCGCTTGGGCACTCTGCCTGACCTATATTGCTTTTGCCTGGGCTAAGTCCTCAAAGTTAGTGCAACTCCCATTAGCTTCAGAAAATTCAACTGAGCTGCATAATTGCAGAAAATGCCGAGGACTTCTGCCTGCTGAACTGAGACTGTACGTGGTTCACTATGTTTGAGAAGGACCCCAAAGAGCTGAGGTCATGCTATGTGATACATCTATACTCACATGTTCATAAGGCTCAGTGACATGCCTGTAGAGTCCTGTCTCTTCCTCCCATGCACATACAGCTAAGAAACAAAATTCTGAAGAGTGAGCCCCATAGGCTGCAAATAGTCTCCCCCAGGGTGGTGGCAGGAGCCCATTGATTGAGTTGAGCCTGGCTGCACACTGGGAGGAGGGGTGTGCTAACATTATCTAGCCATCTCTCTCCCTGGTTCTGTTATCACCTGAGTACACAGACTAATGCTGTGTGTGTGTGTGTGTGTGTGTGTGTGTGTGTGTGTGTGTGTGTGTGTCTGTGCTCACAGCTGTATGCAGGAAGCGGGCTGCCAACAGAAAAACCATGCATGTGCAGCTTGCTGCCCAGGCCCCAGGCTGAGGGTTCCTTCCTAGTAGGAGCCTGAACTTGGGAGCTGCTGTTCCAGCCCAGAGGAGTTTCCTCCTCACCAGGCAGTCCCAATGCCTGGTACATATTTATCCAGGGTATATAGACCTAAGCCAAATATTAACGAATAATCAAGCTAATGCACTGTAACATGATTGAACAGACCCCTCTGTAAAGAACTGTGTGTGCACTCTTCCTATCCCTGGGAGCCAGTGCCCTAAGCAGGAAGAAATGTTTTGTGAAAAGGGGAGCAACTGAAACAGGCCTGCTTATAGCTGGGTAATCTGGGCCTTCTCCTGCAGGGACAATAGTATGTCAGCATAGACCAATCAGGAGATTAAAAGGTTTGTTGTCAGTCAAGTATTTCTGCCTCTGTCCTTCTCCAGACATGGGCATGTGGAAGTAATATTCTCTGACCAGGCTCTCTAGAATGCCTCAATGCCAGTATTAACCAAGCAGTTCAAGTATTTCACAGAATCCCCTGGGGGGCAGTCTGATGACATCAGGCAACAGCAAAGGGATGCTGGAGTTGGTGTTTTCTTTTTTGACTTCACACCGTGTGCATATGTTATTTGTTTAAGGCAGGACTCTCAGAGTTCCCTCTCAGCCAGAATAAGATGCTTTGCAGCATTGGGGGCATGACCAAGCAATGCTACCACAGTGGTCCTAGATTTTTACCAATATCACTGCTGCTGCTACTTTGGGGAAAGATGCATGCTTTGCTTCTTGAGGAGGGATATGATTTGGGTAGGTGCAGAGCATGGATACTGTGAGATGTTTGAGGAAAAGGTAGCAAATGTCAGACCAGGCTCTTCCCTTATGGAGGGAAGCTGCCTCAAGGGTTTGACAGCTGGGCTGCAAGCATGGAGAAGACAGAAGCATCCCTGACTCTGGCCTCTTCCTCCTCACCAAACAAGGGGCCAGCTTGTCGCCTGGAATGGGGTGAGGTGTGCTGCAGTGTGGGCACAACAGGAGGAGAGAAGGGGATGGCTGGGGAGGGGGAAGGGTTCCTGCTCTGTTAGCACTAGGCCACTCTCAAGGATGGAAGCATTTTCTCCTATTTGGCCCTTAAAGATCATCCTCTGGGTGTTTCTTTCTGGCCTCCTAACAGGTTGTTTACTGAGCAAGGCCAGAGGGCAAAGAACAACCCTGGTCATTAACTCCTTCTGATCCCCAGGCTAGCCACTGGGGAGCTTCACATAAAAGAGATCCCCTCCGGGGACAGGACTGTGCTCCAAAATCCCTCCCCTGCTCACAAACAAGAGGTAACCTGGAGGGACTGTGACATCTATGTGGGCACTTTCTGCTGACTGGGATGCTTAGAGTTGAGGTTTCCTGTTTAATGGTTTGTTTTCCCCACTGTGCAGTGTATTTTTGGCAATTCAAGTATTTCTCTTAAATAAGACCTTGTCTACATTTTATAATGGCATCCTTTTCCAATGGGCTGGGGGCATTATAGGAAGCTCATCTAATCAATCTTCACATGCCTTATTGTCTCATTAATCTTTGATTACCCTAAGAAGTAGAGCTAGAATGATTTTAGCCTCCTTTTTGGAAAAGCAAGGGCAAAGGACTCGGGAAGATGAACCGACTGCTCTTACTCAGGGCAATTAAGGGAACCTATGGGGTGGGGTGTGGGTCTCATCATTGCTAAACCAATCTCGGGCTCCATTACTCCTCCTAAGTAAGGACTGGCTTAATCTCATGCCTGTGATCTGATTCATTTTTTTTTCCTAAACTCTACAAGAATGGGAGGTTGCAGTGACATACACCTTGTCCTCTGGCCCTGAACTAAAGGCTTTGAGGGGTAAAAGTCTTATAATATCTTGCCTTTGCCCTCAATGATCTTACAGTCTAGTTAGGAAAACAGGCTTACATCTGGGAAAAGATAAATGGCCCTATACATTCTAAGCAGCAGTTCAATAAAGAGATTTGAGAGGCTGACCTAATTAATCTAAGATTGATTGGTCCAGATAATGAGAGCTATCAGTATTGCAAGGAGGGACCATTGTGCTACGCAGGGGTGGGATTTGTTTGAAGAGGTAGAAGTGGGGAAAGGACTCTAGCTGACAGGGACGCTAAGGGCAGCACAAGCTGAAAGCCTGGAAACATCAGGCTTGCGTGATTCCCTGGGGTTTGCCACTTCCCCACTTGTATTATGGGAAGACCATACACTTGGGTTAATTATTTGAAGCACATACTGGCCTAGAGGAAGCTGTCCTTGGGCCAGGCAGAGGACTGTAATGTTGGACATCTCATCAGGCATTGAAATTTACCTAGCCTTCCACCCACTCTGGAGCCTAAGTCATACATTCTGGGAAAACAGAACTCAAGGTCAAAGAGCTAATCAACACCATATTACAAAAACTGGATGAAGACATTGAGGGACAACAGGCAGATTTCAAGAGAACATGAGAAAATATTTTCATATTTTTAGAATCAGGCTCCCCGAAGAGAGAACCCTGCTTTTCTTCCATTTCCTGTTTCCCCACCCAAAAGTCCCTATTGGGGTTTACTTAGAGCCAGCAAAATACCAAAGCCCTTAGGCATTTCACATTGAGCAGATTTTCAATCTTAAGATTCTTGAGCATGCCCATGTACATAACCTCTTGTCTCCCCTCCTCTTTCCCTTTTAATAAAACATATGCTGTAGCAGTCACAAAGGAGGCAGCCACAAAAAAGGAGAAGGGGTGGGTGCAGGATTGCCTGCAGCTGTACCACCGAGTACTGTGACTGCTCAGCTGAGCAGCAGAGGGGAGAGGCAGTCTGCCAACCAGCGCAGTGCCAAGGAAGGGCCAAGGGCTGCAGACCACCAGGAGAGGGCTGTGACCGGTCAGCCACACTCGTTTGCTCCAGCACTGAGCCTGATCTCCTTGGAGAAAGGTCAAGGCAAAGCATAGGTCCCTTGAGACACAACCACCCTATTCATTGGTCTGCACTGGGTTTGGAGACATCCATTCACCCTGCAGGTCCCTGGTTGATTGGGTGGCCCCATTTCAGCCTGGAGGAAGTCCCTATCATGCACTGAGAGTGAATGATTTGCTTAAAGTCACATCCTATTTGCTCTCAGGTCTAATGCCCAAGAACCTAGTCTGTTTGATTGCTTCGTCCCTGAGTTCGCCCTGGGGACAAGTCCTGAGGGATATGCACTTTCTTTTGAAAATCCTGCCCTTGGGCCTTGTTTTCACCTTTCTTTCCAGCATGAAATGACCCTGAAGCTGGATGGTGAGGCCACAGCCTTTTTTCTTTATTCTTTGCAAGTGTCCATGGCCATGTTTGGGGCTAAGATAGAGGTCCAGGCCCATGTGCCTGTGGTTTGTGATTGTGGTTAAAGCCTCTTCTTTTTGGGAGTGAAGACTGTCAGCTCAGTTATGCTTCAGACTGGGGGCTGCAGAGGGCAGGTCTCACCTGACCAATTAGGATGCAGTTTGATCTCTCTTGCAAGTGTCACTCTGCCTTGAGGATGGGAGTCAAGTTGAGTACTGAGATGACAGTGTGGAATCTTTACAGCCAGTTCCATCATTCCTTTTACGGAAGCTCACATGAAATGCACATATATGGGAGTACTGGATTGAACAGAGGGTGTGGCAATCTGATATCCCCCAAGACTGAGCCCTAGCCTGCAGCGTGCTACCAACACACTAGCCACCAGCCACATGTAGAGGGTGAGAATTTAAATGTGTGCTCTAAGTGTAAAACACATGATGAATTTTGAAGACTTAGTATTAAAAAAGGTAACAAAATATCTGATCAGTAATTTTTAAATATTGATTACACAGAAAAATGATTGGGTTAAATAAAATATATAAAGGTTAGCTTCATCCATCTCTTTTTACTCCTTAATGAGGCTACTAGAAAAGTTGAATCATATATGTGGCTCACATATTTCTTTTCAACAGCATAGGCCCTGCAGAGGCATGAGACAGGAGGAGCCAGAGATTTGAGAAGAGAGAGCATGGAGGGAGGGGTGACAAGCAGCTCAGGGCACCTGGGCATATGTTTCTGAAGTCTAAGGGCAAGGAGGGCACAGGTGGCTTACATTGGCTTATACTTGAGGGACCTCCTCAACTGACTCATCCCACCCAAAGCATTTGAAAAGCATTGAAGCTGTCACTTCACACACACACAATTAGCAGGTAGGCTGCTGGTAATTTTATCCTAATATTTTTGAGTTTCTGTCTGACGGTAGAAATAACCAAATAAATTATCTTTAGGATTTCACTCCAAAGTGTGAGGACACAATAGCTGGGATCAGCTGGGTGCGTTTGATTTTCCAATCCCTTTCTTCCTCCTCATCTTGGCCGTATTATCATTATCATCTCTCCTTCTGAGAGCTTTCTTCAAACCAGACATGTAGGTGTGTGTGTGTATGTGGTCGGGGTGAGGGAGAGGGAAGAAACAAAAGACATGCTGTGTTCAAGATTCTTTTGTGGGCCTATGAGTAAGAAGAATGGGGAGAAGACACCCTGATTGAATTTTACTTAATAATTACAGATTTGAACGTCATCATTCACTCATTGTTATTTCTCATTGCAACAAGGTGTGGCCACAACCTGCACTCCTATTTGCTCAGCATTCCACAGTTTACAAAATGTTTTACAAGCTTTCTCTCACCTGATTCTCACAACACCCCTGTGGAATAGATGATATCTCCATTCAAAGTTTTCCATGATCTGCCCCCAAACATCTTTATAACTGAATCCTTCTCTTTGTATGCACTGCATTCAGTCTTGCTTAATCAAACTGGCCCACTTACTGTTCTTCAATGTTAACTATGTAAAGTGGGAATCATTACCTCTCTGAGCCTGTGCTTCATCATCTATAAATAAACAACATCATGCCCCATCTTTCAAAGGGTTGTTCTCAATATTAAATTAGATAAAATACATATGGTGGCAAGCACAGTTCCAGGTGCATGGTAGATGCTCAAAAAATGTCAGCCTCCTTTCTTACCCAAGGTCTTGACTTTAATATGGCCAAGATGAAAATGTCCAAAGGTGAACTCATTATGCATCAATTTCACACATAAAACGATTCCCTTTTCCAAGTTCCCTGCTTTGGTTAATGGCACAATCAAACCCCCAGAGACATAATTAAGAAATTTGGGTTGTCCTGGGCCCCACTTTCTCTCACAGGTCCACCCCCCCCCCCCGCCCCCCCCCCCCCCCCCCCCCCCGCCTCCAAATGCAATCAATTCCCAGGATCTTACAAGGCTCACCTCCGAGTGGTTTCTCAAAGCCAATCCCCTCCCCCTGCCACTCTCTTTGTCAGGTTCTTGTCCCTTCTCACCTGGAATTTCCCAATAATTAGTCTCCGGGTTCCTTCCCTTGAAGGCCAGCCTCCTCCTCAGTGGTAATGGTAAATTTGTTTATGCTTCTCCCCTTATTGTAATTCTTCAGTGTAATTACTGTCAGAATAAAATCCCACTTTCTTAGCATGGCAAACAGATCCTTCATGAGCTGGTCTAACAGCCTCTCCTTGCATCTCTCCACTTCCCCCTTCCCCTCTGCAACTCCAAACAGGGGCAGCTCCCTCAGCACCCCAAGGCTGTGCTGCTTTTCTGCAAAACCCTGCCCTCTTCTTTGTTTGCTGAGAGTTCCTGAGCATCAAGGTTCTAAAAATGACCTCCTCTGTGAAGTCTTCCCTGAGACTCAGGGAAAGAATTAATTGCCTCCTCCTCTGTACTCCTACACATCTCACGTAAACTCAGTTTTTGCACTGTATCCACCACACTGTAATGATTTGTTTATGTGGCTATCTTCTTCCTCAGAGGCAGGGTTGGGATTGGGTGGTAAGACATATTTCTCAGGAAATATTTATTCAGTATATTATTACAAATATGTGCCAGGAACTCTTCTTAGGCACAGGGAGGGGGGGGGGGGGTGGTCAGCAGTGAAGAACAGATAAAAGCCCTGCCATCAAGTTGCTCACATTCTAGAGGGAAGATAGGATGATAACCACAATAATGATCATTACTAACATTGCTGATTAGAGCTAACATTTTAATAGTACTTATGTGCTAGGCACGGTTCTGAAAGCTTTTATATACTTTTAACTCATTTACTTCACCGAATGATCCTGTAATTCCCATTTTAATAAATCCTATATTCTCATTTTATAGATGGTGAATTGGAGGCCCAGAGAGGTTAAAGCATTTGTCCAAGGTCACACAGCTAGCAAGTGAGTAGCTGGCATACTTAGCCAATTTAGATCTTGAGTCCATACTGCCTATTACTATGATATCCAGAAAATAAACAAACATGAAAACAAAGAAATCAATGCGAGTATTTCAGGTACTGATAACGAAGAAGATTATTAAAACAGAGTAGGAGACGGTGGCTAAGGTGATAAGGAAAGCTTCCTCAGGAGGGGACTTTTAACTGAGGCCTGATTTGTCCCTCAAGGAAGGTAGAAATCCCAGGGTGGGTAGGGTCTGGGATGTAAGGGAGAGAACTGTACTCTGTGTCACCTAGGTTCCAGTGGCCCTGACCTCGGCCCCTCACTGTTGGAGGTATCAGACTTGGTCCCTGGTGGTCTTGGGGAACAGCACACTGAATGTTCCCAAACCTCTCCCCAGTCACACCACCTGTTCCTTCAGTTCTTTGGGTTAAGTCATATCTTACGAGATATCTGGTTTGCTGCTCTCCACAAAGGTGGGATGTGTGCACACACACACACACACATCCCCGCTCTGCAGAATCACTTTATTTCACTTCTCTCCTATGAATGATGTGTCATTCGGGACTTTAGTGAAGTGACAGGCACAGGCACATCAAAAAGGCTGGAGACAACCCAGAGACATGAGTGAAAGGGGGACAGAAGATTATTCTTTAACAAGAGGAGAAATGAATTGGATTGGAGGGAGGAATGGGAATTTGTTCAGGGAGGACATACAGATGAGGGTGCTTCTGAGATGCTGACAGTGTTTTGTTTCTTGACCTGGGTGGTAGTTTGTGCTATAATTTTCCATATATAATGTACATAAATGTATACATATACACACATAGATGCACCTGTACATGCATACCTACACATCCACACACACAACACAATACATGTATACACATACATACATATTATCTTCTCTATGAATATTTCTCAGAATAAGGCTTAAAAAATGTTCTGGAGAGTAGGTAAAGCAGGTGGAGCAAGTTTATACATATTTGATATACATCCAAAGCCTACATAATGATAAAATTGTTCATTATTACTTACACTATCTCATTAAATTTTTTCACAACCTTATGAAGTATCATTCCTGTTTAGAGAATGATACTGAGGAAGACAGAGCCCAGAGGAGCTGACATTCAGACCCTGCAGGAAGCACTGAGAGTCAGCAAGGTGGGCACAAAAGGCCTCCAGCTTCTGGCTCAGACAAATTTGGGCTTCAGTCTAATCTTGGTTACTTACTGTGTGACCTCAGATGTGTTACACAACCTCTCTGAGCTGCAGTATACCTGCTAGTAAAATGGAAACCATAAACCATTATCTTGTACAAACATCATGAAGAGCAGAGAAAATAATTTAAAAGTTTCAGTAAAGTTACCTGACACAGGATAGGCATTCAGAAAATGGCAGCTGATGTTTGGTATGTGTCCCCAAGTAGGAAAGCACATAAAACACGGACTTTCATGGAGAACAATGACATTTAGCTGTGGCCAGTGTCAGGCAGTAGCTTCAGTATATGCTGTTAGGTGCCAGGGAATCCGGAACTTCCTGGCAATAGTTACCATATGCCAGTCACCATGCTAAGTGCTTTCCAGGCACTGTCTCCTTTAATCATCTAACAACCCTCTGAGCAGGGTTGTTATCTTATTTATAGATGAGGAAATTAAAGTTCAGAGAGACTGAGTCACTAACCTAAGGTCATGCAACTGGGAAGTGGCAGAGCTCCGATTTGAACCCATGTTGCCAGATCCCAAAGCACATACCCTTCAATACTGGGCTTTGCACAGTGATTACGGTCTTAGGCCACATCTAGGGGAAGGGCACCTCCATGGTCAAGGTCAAGGTAACTGTTCCAAGGTCTGTGCTACATCAGTCAGGAGTGGGATGGAAGCGTCATTAGACACTGGAAGGGGGGGGGGGGGACGCGGTTTCTGAGGCAGGTCAAGAGGGCTGGTGCACATTAAAAAATGCCGCACAGTTTCAAATGGGTACGTAGTATGGTGGGCTGAATATTTCAAGTGCCTCTGTTTCTGAACACAGGTGTGCCCCTTTTTCAAAAGAGTGGGCTTTCAAAGCAAGAGTGTCCTTAGACTTGGAGAAAAGGTTTCCCTGAATTACACAAGGATTTATCAGTGATTTTTAACATTTTATAAAAGCAGTAGAAGACTCTGAGCAAACAAACCCTTACCTAGAACCCCAATACCAGAAGCAGGTAAAAGATCAGGCCTGGGGGCCTGGAGCTCCCCACCTGCCACTTCTCTTTCCTCACCCACAGTGGTCCCTGAGTCACCTTCTGGGAACCTAAAGGTTGTTCAAAACACACTGGAAACCACCATACTACAGAATGCCTTTAAAAAGCAAGACTTGTGATTCATTTCAAATGACAGGTGACATTCCAAAATTGATTTTAAAGTAAGACTCTTCCCAACCCTCCCCCCACACCTGTGAAGTTCAGTGAGTCTGGGACAAATCGCTGTTGTCCCCCTTGGTTCTGGATGCTTGAAGATGCGTGAAATCCCATGCCTGTTGCGTGTCAGGCACAGTGCACACCCAGGGGTAAGATCTTAGTCAATTCTAACAACTCCCTAGTAAGTAGATCTCATTATCCCCATTTTGAAGATGAGAAAAATTAAGTATAGAGTGGTTAAGTCAATTACCCAAGCTTGTGAGGATGGGATTCAAACCCAAGCCGTGGGAGGGGCTAGAGGGCCAGGGTTTTGCCATCCGCCGCTGTGGCCTCTTTAAGCATGGACCTGCAATGACAGTACCTCTCTCCAACTTTCTTTTTCCAATACTCCTCAGTTGTGTGATTTTATAGAAAAAAATTTCTCCCTGGACTCTCTGGCTTTCAATGGGTCTGCTTTCATAGGGCACTGTGGTCTCCCAGGATCCAGACTGTGGTTCTCCCTCACTATCCCTTCCCATCTTCATCCCCAACCTCCTGGCCATGGGTGTCCAGCTCCAGTGGCAGGGGGGAGCTTGGTGATTAAGGGACACTGCCCTGCCCTGCTCTCCCAGGCCTTGTGCAGGATCCTGAGTGCCAGGGTGCAGGTCTGGGGTGCTGTGTGTGTGTGTGTGTGTGGGGGGGGGGGGTGGATGGTGCGGGGGGACGGTGTGAAGATTTCTGCACAGCTATAGTCTCCTAGCCTGGAGATGGGGCTTACTGGAAAAGTGTGCGGTGGGGCTGCAGAGGGAAGTCCTTGAAATCCCCTTGATGCAAAGGAATGCTCAAGCTTCAGTGAGGAGTGCAGGGCAGTTAACTTCTGTCCCCTGCGCCCCTGGGGTTCAACCATTCAGCATACTATAAATCGGCCTTCAGGCAGGAGCAGGGCGAGTGGGTGAGCAGTGTTCTGTGGGTGGTGGGGTCCTGGGGGCTCCATGCCCATGTCTCTGTCTCTTTCCAAAATCTCAGCTCTTTGGGCTTTGGGCCCTTCAGGAAAACAGAGCAAGGTCAGCATCCTCCTGAAGTCTCGGGGCGCTGGAGACCCCTAGAGGCCAAAAGCTGTGTTACATGCCCCCTGGCCTTGGAGGAGCAGTCAAGGTTCTTAGAAGAGGTTGCTGAGGAGTGGCTGGTACCTTTCCTAAAACCCTTGCTTATAAGTGGAATCCTGGCAAGCTCCACAGGGACACATGAGTGTGTGTGTGTGTGTGTGTGTGTGTGTGTGTGTGTGTGTGTGTGTGTATGCGCGCGGTACTATGGTCCTCCCTCCCTCCCTTTTAATGCCAGCCCCACAGTCACCACCTCCGTCAAAATGATACCTTTCCCTCCAGGCCCTGCACACCTCTCAGTAACCCGATCAACTAATTTGTGCTGAAGCAATAATGACTAGTAATGATTTAATATGCTGCCCTCTCAATTAACATTCCAGCATTTAGAAAGAGAAATTCACAGATTTTAAGCCAAGTAGGAGACTCATATTCTTTCCTCCCTGGGAGGAACTGTAGGCCCTTCAAAATGCACCATGCAGACAGCTGCCCATTCAGGCACACGCTGCATCTCTGCTCATCGGAGCAAGGTGAGGAGGCACTGTGCAGGGAGGAGGCAGAACTTCCCGCAGCAGGCCGCTCCGCTCCACAATCCGTCAGACAGCCGGTGCTGGTGGGAGGAGACACAGGAGACCCCCCTTCTTCCACCTCCTCCAAAGCTAAATGGGGATTTCTCTGACTGAGAGAAACCCAAGGCAATCGAGTCCATGAGGACACCCACATAGCCTTCACTCAGAGGAGAAGCCTAGAATGCAAGAGTTCAGAGAGGTGCCTGCTGTTGTCTAACGGGCTTTCCCTGAAGCACGAGATGCCCTCGGCACCGGCACCGAGAGAACAGGCTCAGCTCGGGGATGACTAACTTGGGCTCAAGTGTTTGGCAGGCTCTGCTAGGTACTAGCTATGTGACCTTGCCACATTACTTAGCTACGCCAGCCTCGGGTTCCACATCTGTCAAATGGATATAATAAACTTTGAATCACAGGATCGTTCTGAGTATGAAATGAAATTATGCAGAATTAGCCCTCCCCATAATGTCTGGGGTATAAGGAGTGCTCAATAAATGGCACTCTTTTTCTTAATCATCTTATTGTTACGTTTATTATTTTTGCTCTCTCCTGAGCCTGGTGTGCAGGGCAGCATCCAAATGCTGTCTTTATTATTTACAAGCAGGCGAAGCAATCCAGCCTCCTAGGTGTGGCTGGCTTGGTAATGGACTAGATTTCTTTCTAGGTGACAGCAGTGTAGGGGATATTCACCCCCCCGCTTGGTTTCTTTAAATGTATCTCACAAATGCAGTGAGCGCAATGGATTTGGCAGTGACTTAAAAAGACTTAATGCATTTTGGAAAGAAAAAAAAGCCACAACAAAAACTGGTTTGTTTCTGTGATATATGGTCTGTGTGATATGACAAAAATCCATTTTTATGCTTAGGAAAATTGGCTAATTTTAAAGCAGTTGACACATGCCATATGCAGATAGAGAAATGATAGATTTTGCTCAGGCAAACAACAGAAGAATGCAGAGCGGTACGTCTCTGTTAGGGCTTCAGTTGGTAAAATTCTTTGGTGGCAGACCTACTCCACCACGGAGAGGACGGTACAGTGGACAATGGCCTGGCATGGCCTCAGGTGCTAGAATCATATATTCAAGCATAAAGATGCCAAACATCAAGCTTGGGACACAGACACTGTGTTTACATGACATGAGTGAGAGGAGACTTAGGAACGCAGCCATATTGCAAGCTTTATGTGCCAGAAAGTAAAGCGTGTACAAAACTATTATCTGGATAATAGGTGGGACTAGTGCAAAGGATACTGAATTGTTGAGCCACCCTGATTTGGAGCGACTCCTGAGCATTCCTTCTGTTGGACACATGGATGATTTTTGAACTTCAAATGCTACTTATAATGTCCTTGGATTGGATCCTCTGGTCTACATCTCTGCATAAATCAAATTAAAAGGGGAATCCCACGGTTTTTTTTTTATTACTAGTTAGAGCAAAGAAAATACATATGAAAATAAGATGCTACAAAGGTTGCATATGAAACCAGAAGTGATTGTAAAAAGTCAGAGATAAGCTGTCTGTTATCTTGATATCTCTCCGATAGTCCCGTTCCACTGTCAGCTAGCTCCTAGTACTGTGTGGGTCAGCCTGATACCCAGCCCTATTTCAGGCTGATGATATGCACTTCTACTTGACTCCAAAAGGCTTTTTTTATTTTATTTTATTTCTTTCAAGGCAATATTTAATTAGTGACTGCAGAGGGGAAAAGCTGAGTAGCTTAGAGGAGGTTTACTGTTCAGGTCTGCAGGACTCAGCAATTTGACATTCTAATCCTGTTACTTCTCACCTGAAACTGAACAGAGTCAGCAGGGTTGGGGCTTTTCTCTGCCCATAACTCATCTAGCTATTAGGTTTCCCCTCCCCTTACTTCCAACTCTCATCCTTTGCTTTGTTGGCTTCTTTGTCTTGTTTCCTGCGGCCTTTTTTTTTTTTTTTAGGATATCAAAAAACAAAACAAAAATCAGTATCTTGGTGGTTCTTTTGTGACTGAGCCATTTAGAAGAGAACCGAATTCTTCCTCTCCCTACTTTAATTCCCAACCCACCGTATCCCATGTGAATTTGACCACTAAGGTGACTACAGCTGAGGTCCTACAGTGATGCTCGGCAAGAGACTGAGCAGTGTCCCTGGATCCCCCCCTTTTTTAAGTCCTCACCCAAGGACATGTTTTTATTGATTTTAGAGACAGAGGAAGGGAGAAGGAGGGAGGGATAGAGGAAGGGACGGAGAGAGAGAGAGAGAGAGAGAGAGAAAGCATTGATGCGAGAGAGAAACATCAATTGGTTGCCGCCTGTATGCCGAACCTGGGGATCAAAACCTGGGTATGTGCCATGACCGGGAATCAAACCTGAGACCCTTTGATGCACTCGATGAGGCTCTAACCAACTGAGCCACTAGGCTCTAACCATGGCCCTAGATCCATTTTTTATTTTAGCGTCTAAACACCCTGAAGTCTGATTTGTCATTGTATTCCGAGTTCCTTGACTTGACACCTCGCACAGGGGAATCTTTTAATATTTATGCAATTAAACAAACCTCACCATAGCCCCCTCTTTTCATTAAAATATGGGTTTCTAGGAGTTAACAGGAAAATTCAGTAGTCAGGATTTTAAATGTAAAGAATTCCAAAATTAGGAAAGTGGTTTTTTTTTTTAACGCAGTGGTTCTCAAATTTTAATGTGCACCTGGGGAGCTTGTTAAGTAAAATGCAGAATCTTCAGCCCCTCCTTCAGAGACTCTCATTCTGCAGGTCTTGTGTAACATGTGGAAAACTGCCTTTAATAGCAGGTGATATAAAAAGACCACACTTTGAGGAACACCATTTTAAGGCAATCCAAGTAGAAAGTTACCCAACTCAATTTGGTAGAACATTAGTGTCACTTAAATGGTTAAAAAATATCATGAAGAAAAAAAAGGTCTGTGCTTAGAAAATCTGGGGAACATGGTTCTCTTTCCCTTCTCACCCATCCCCTCATAGATCATTGGAGGTTTACAATGTACTTAGAATGTCAGAGGTTCTGAAAATTTCTGCAGTAAAGAAAGATATTTTAATTTAGTTTAACCAAATATTTCCACTATGTGTGGATCTTGAAACTCTTATTCATTTCATTTTATTTTATTTTATGGCTAAAAACCTATTCAATATCGATGAATTTTGTCTAAGAAACATTGCCATAAAGGCATGGGTGGCACCTACTGGGCAAGAAAGGTATTATAGCCCAGCTCTACTATTAAATTTCCAACAGAGAGAATAAACAAAATGAGTGTGGAGTTGGGGAAAATTGCTAACAGGGGAGATACCTGATAGTCTGGGGAAGTGTTTGTCATATTAGCAATCGTATGTTAAGCATTTAATATTTATCAGGCACTGTTCTACATTTTTAATATGTATTAACTCATTTACTTCTCAAAACAACCCTGTGAGTCAGACACTTTTAGTATAATCATTTAACTGAGGATGACACTAAGATAATGAGAGGCCAGTGTCTGCTCAAGATCACAAAGTTAGAAAATGGTAGAGTAGGATTTGAACCCAGGCTGGCCCCCTCCAGTTCTGCCCTGTTAATTGCTCTATCGGACAGGAGCAAGGTTCTGGACATTTCTGCCAGGGAGGAATGACAGCACAGAAGACATGCTCTAGGATTCTCTTCCATACCTGAGGGCCTGGATTCATCGCCCCTTATTTATAAGAGAATTATTATGAAAACGGTTTGAACTTCTGAAAGATTTTGCTGTACTTACATACAAGATATACTTAGCAAAACAACCTGAGAAGGCGGATTCATGAAGACGAATTAGGTGCATATTCTGTGCCTACAAAATCCCAAATTGGGCTGAAGATTTGGCCACCCTACTGACACTTGATATGGGATAGGATAGCCTGGCCCTTGTCCCTGTACCAACTCTCAACCCCCTCATGGTTCCTCAACATGGGAGCTATCCTTCAAGGGGCTAGCTGGGCTGAATTTTGGCTTTTGGAAAGTTACTTCACCTCTTTGGTCCTCTGTTTCCTAATCTTAAAAAGAGTAGAAGGAAAACTAATAATAACTGGTGGGAAGAGATTAACCAAAGAGCTTATATTCAGAACCAAAGGACACAGACAATAGTGAGGTGAAGGCCTGGGGGCGGAGGTCAATAGGAGGGAAAAAGGGGACATCTGTAATACTTTCAACAATAAAGATAAATTAAAAACAGAAATAAGGAATAAATTTGCACACACACACACACACACTGTTTGTCCCAGTGCTTGGCACAGGGAAGGTATATTCAGCCTCTTGTACTGTAAGGGCCTGGGGATGACATGGTGGCAGTAGGAGACCTTTCCTTGTCAGGACCTTCCAAGATGTTAATGAGGAGATAACAAGAGTCAATGTTATGGTCTACAGTGAGAGGGAGAGGGAATTGAGGAAGATACACCTGGGCTCTGATGCCCTGGATCTTTTCCGAACTACATGTGGAATGTGGCTCACTGGGGTTTACAATCCAACCAGGATTCTTGGTTACTTTAATTTCCTTCTTTGTAAAACATGAATAATACTAGTCGTGGGCACATCCCACTGGAGAACTCTGCATCTTCATTAATGAAAGCGGGAGAAGTGTCCCACAGCAACCGTGGAGAATTTCCCAGCCCTGATTTCCAAAGAACTAACTCACATGTGCCACACATCATTTTAGATGCTCTACAAATGTAAACACAGTTGCCTCATCTAAGATCAGAAAGCTGAGATTTAGGCAAGTTTATAATTAGCCTGAGGTCACACAACACAGAGAAGCAGAGGCTGAAGAGCAGTCAGGTCTGTTTAACCTAAATCCCTGATTCTTCCTCCCAAACTCTCAAAAAAGGTGCAGGAGGAAGGAAGAAGGCAGGAAGGACCACTGAGGACTAGGTTCTCAGTGATGGAAACTTAGAAAGAGCTACTTAAAATCACACTGGGATCTTTGGAAACAAGCCTTCCCAGCACCCTCTCTTATATTTCAAGTTCTGTGGCTCTCCTAAGTCAACTATTTCCCACTGTCATCATTTGTGCCCACCCATCTCTTAACAGAAAATGCCTTATGCCGCCTCCAGGATGATGGACCAACCATTAGCCACCAGTTCCAGAAGCCCACAGAGATAGCTGGTCTTGGGTCACATATACTTCAAAGGTCTTCTGCTCTGAACTTATTCCTCTGTACCTCCAAACCCCTTGACAGTAGTGAGGCTTAATGGGAAAGTCTTACTTCCCAAACTAAGCATGTACATGTACTGAATTGAGTTCTCATTCCATTTTCACTTGGATCAGGCCTCACACATCCTGAGCACAGGATAGGCGTGGAGCAGGGACTGAGCCCTCCATCCTCTGGGCTTCACGAGAAGCCTGGGTGATCAGCTGGAGAGGAGGAGGAGGGAGAGGAGAGATTAACCACAGCAGACCTCCTGAGGGCTTTCCTAACCACTCCTGTGTGCAGAGTTCTGCTCTACCTCTGCTCATAAGGAGTAAATTTTCCATTCCACTTATCTGATCAGATAACAGTGGTTAATCATGGAACCTGGGAACCAGGTTGGCTGTCGATTTATCATTGTTGGTTGAAACCAAGTGGTGGGTACAGAGCGGTCGATAACATGATTCTTTCCAAATTTATATGTGTTTGGGAAAGGTCTATAATTAAACGGATTTTAAAAAATGTGGATGCTGGAGTGAAAGTGTCTTGAGCTGAAAAATTTCAGCACAATCGCTTTCTTGCTGTGTTATCTGGAGCCAATGATTGAAATATTCCGAGTCTTTGTTTTCTCATCAATATGATAAAGATATTATCTATATAACAGGGCTATTGTGGAAATTGAATGAAATAGTGAAATAAGGAGCTTAGCACAATGACTGGTCCACAATAAGTGCAGGATATATAACAACTATCATTGTTGCTATTATTACGGTTTTATCTTTGCTGTTAGTATCATTTTGCGAGTTTCTCACAGCAGGCACTGTAACTTATTGAGCTGCGTATTCATTCTATCTAGTTCAATTCCAAGTTCATTTAACAAGAATAACAAATATTTATTGAGCTCCTCCCAGGTGCAAGGCACTTTCTAGGAGTCTGAGATATAGCAGTGACCTAAGTAGACAAAAAAAATAAAATCCAGGCCCTTATGGAGCTTATATTTTGGTGGGAAGAGACAAAAAAATAAACAAAAATCATAATAAATGAGTTTTATTTTTTGTTAGAAGTTAGTAAGTGCTATTGGAAATAATATATAGCAGGGGAAATTGGAGTACTAGAGAGTAAATGAGGAGGTAACATTTGAGCAAAGAATACAGGAAGGTTGGGAGGTGAGCCATGTGGATATCTGTAGAATTTTCCCAACAGTGGGAAATTAATACATATTGTCTAGTAACTTCTCAGTAACACCCTTTGATACCTACTGAATTCTTACATTACCATGTAACTTGCAAGGTATGCATGTTTTATCCCACGGTAGGCTCCTTGATTGCTTGGAGTATATATTACACTTTACATTTGTGCTAGTTCACAGTGCTCCCTCTCAGTATTATGCGTAGGTTAAAAACTCAGCAATTGTTTATAAAAAATAAACCCACACCTATCTTTCCTAAGAATAGTTTTTAAGAGCAGAAATTGCAGTGTATAGTTTTATAATAAAACCATACCTCTGTCACCTGTACCTTTATAAAACACTCACCTTTTCCAAGGTTTATTAGCTTGATGTTTTCAATTAAGCTAACTCAGGACAAAACACAAATTAATTGTTGGGAAATCTGTTGCTCAAGAGAATTCTTGAAGAAGTGGGAAGGGCCCGGGTAGAGGAGGATAAGGGAGAGACAAAACTCATGTCATTAATGCAGTCCTAACTGTGACAAAACATTTCAAAAGCATTAACATAAATTAAGAATTGCAGTTATTCATCATGTGATCTTAACTGAAAGCAATAGTTCCATTTAGATTTGATTCAAAAAAATCAAAACAAATGACCAAAGAGCAAATTAAGAAAGTTGAACAAAGATTCCTGAAGAAAAAGATTTTCTTATGATGCAGTAGATATCTGACTGGTGAGACCTGCAGTGAGGCCCATTTGGTAATTGGTTTCTTTAGTAACCAAACCTCCCAGAAAAGGGACCAAGGCAGACCTCTGGCCAAGCCCCATCCACAGAGAATGGTGTAAAGATGGCAGAACGATTCACCTGGTTGCCCCTGATTCCTTCCAGAGAAGAACCACAGCCAACAATGGGACATTACCTTCAGGCCTGTTTCTGATGCAACCAATTGGAGGTACTGATTTGTCCTACTTAACACAGACCTGCCCTGTCTGGTGCCCAATAACCTTTTGATGTTTTTCTTCCAGCAACTGTGTCAATATAAATTATTCTTTACCTGGGACCTGGGCAACATTGATCCTTATTTTAAACAGAGGCCTCAACATGGAGATGTGTTCTGTCCTCACAGAACCTGATTGTGCTGCTGCCCCTCCCCAGAGGGACCCTCACAAAAGCAGGTTATCTCCTGTCTCCTAAGGCAAGCTCATGCATAAACCATCTTAACGGGAAGTCATGTGCATAAATAATTTAAGCGCGGCTTGTGAGGGAAAAGGAAAGGGAAGGATGGGGGACATTGGTCTCACTCTCAGGAGTCTCTAGGTCAAGATTTGGGAGGGTCTTTGGAGCTTGGTAACAGGTAGCACATCTGTAACGGTCAACTAAACAGAAATTCCAATTGCATCTTATTGATCCCTTTCTGGAAACCAGATGACAGTGGATGGGGACTGATATTATTCTAAGCTTCCTAAGAATGTTCCCATCTTTTGCTCTTCTGGAGGCTGATTCCAAACTAAAACGACCAGGGCAAGCTTCCTTTGGACATGAGCATGGATCCCTAACTCCCTGCTGGTGGCAGGGGTCGGGGGAGAATCACATGTCTCTTGAATCTTCCCACTGGGAGACTTGCAAACACCATAGAGAAGAGCTTGCTTCTCTGACCATGTCTCCTTGCTCACTTTTTCTCACTAGACTGGAGTTAAGTGGCATTTTAAAAAATGTCCTTTCAAGACTATTTGCCCATCTGTCCCCTAGATCTGTCCTTATCCCTCGATCTTCTTCTCTTCCACATATATTTCAAGTTTAGCTCTTTCTGTTTATGTCACTCTTCTCTCCGATCTCTTTCCCCTTGTTCTCTGTCAGCCAGCAAAAACCTTTCCCTTCCCATCTCCAGAACAGCCCACACATCATCTGTCGAGGTTGGCAGGCTCCTGTTCTCTCCTCTCTTTCATTCCCTGGTGGGAGTCAGTCAAGAAAAGCACTTGGGTCCCTGTGAAGCAGCTGTAAGCAAACTGAACTCCTCTGATGGGAAGAGAGCTTTGGGGTACCAGTCTGCCTTCTTGGACCCAGGCAAAGTGGCCCACAGCTGGGTGTGGTTGGAACAGACTCAAGGGTCAGACAGCCTGGTTTCAGTGCTAGGCTTCCCTAGTTATGTGATCATGCATGAGTCGCGCCACAGAGCTAAGCTTCTTCATAGAAAATGAGGTAGACGGTCACTGTGTCCTCCTCCTGGGGCTATGGTCAGGATGAAATGAGATCATTCAGAGCTTAGCACGGTTGCCTGGCCTGTAAATGTTAGCTCACGTTATTATACCATCCCAGCCCAACGAACAAGAGCTCAATGTTTCCCTCAACAGTCAAGAGTTAAGTACCTGGCACCTCCCTAGTGCTGAGGGCCCTGGCTGTGTCATTATCTGTCCAGAGAGTATCATCCCTTCAGGAAAGTATAATGTCTCCACTGTCTCTTTAGCCACAGAGGACTAGTTTACTAATCCAGGATCTCATCACTAGAAAGCCCTAAAACTTGTATACTAATTGAACAAGTAGTAATTTGCACATAGAGGATTTCTCGAGCTAAATTTCAAAGTGCAACCTTGTATCTGGAAAGCTTTTAAATGCTAAGCTCTGTTATCCAGACCAACCTTTTCCTCTGGGACATGCATTTCTAAAGACGTTTCAGTTGAAACCGGATAGAACTCTGGAGAGTAGGAGGATGAGGACAAACTACTGTAGCTTTTTTTTTTTTAAATATATTTTATTGATTTTTTTTTACAGAGAGGAAGAGAGAGGGATAGAGAGCTAGAAACATCGATGAGAGAGAAACATCAATCAGCTGCCTCCTGCACACCCCCCACTGGGGATGTGCCCGCAGCCAAGGTACATGCCCCTGACCGGAATCGAACCCGGGACCCTTGAGTCCGCAGGCCGATGCTCTTATCCACTGAGCCAAACCGGTCTCGGTGCTACTGTAGCTCTTACGGACACAGACTTAATGGCCTGGTGGTCCGTTTCCAAGACCTGCTCATTTGGTTCATGTGTCTCACCTCTAATGTGTCCAGAGGAACCCAGACGGGAAGGACCAAACACTGACAGTTCTCTAGCTGCATATTTTGAAGTGAAAAATTTGCAGTGAATAACTCTTACAAAGATCAGGTCAATTTTCTACGTTATGTAAAATATGTATTTTTTCTTATATTTTCTTTACTACTACACATCTTGGTTTAATCTTACATTAAAAAATAAAAGATTATAATGGAAGACCATTTTTCGTTCGAATAGGTTTAAAAGTGGCATCAATCAATTGGAATAATGAAAATAATGGGGAAACAACTTTAACTGTGAGACTCGTGTTCACAGTGGAGCAATTATTCCAATTATTGCTGCACTGTGAGCAGAGATAATAGGGGTCTCCTGCAAAGCTCGTTTCCTCTTATTACTTCCCATGTTTGATTGAGATTCCTCGCCAATCTTGTAAAGTTAGGAGTGTTCTGATTTGAACCTTCTTTAACAAGGGAAGGGTAGACCTTCTGCAGCCGAGATGAGAGATGAGAGACCTGTAGTCTTTAATTGGCAGCCCACTGCATATGTCCTCGGGCCTCTCAGTGTACCGGTGCGCGCCCACGTTGGCTGTGGGTGGATGGGCCTGGTAATTATCAAAGGATTAGTTTAAGAGGGAAGTGATTTGCAGAAATATAGGTGAGAGAGATTAGAGAGACCCACTGTGAGAGCCATCTGGTCCCCAACTTAGTCTAACTTATTTTTTCCTTTTATAACATAGCCTGGGTCTGTGCATATACCAGTATGTTGGTTTGTGGAGAGGAAATGAGTCCATCCAAGCTTGACTCTTATTAAGAACATCACTCATTATCTGATACAACTAAGTGTCAACTTTTATTACTACCACTGACCAGTGGCCAGACCCATGTTCAACTTTGGATTTTTTTTTTTTATAGTGGTGAGTCTGAACATGCATAAATGCAATTCAAAGAACACTTGAAACTAGTTTTCCCTAAGCCTTCCTACAAATATCTCATTGGAGCAATGAACAGGGGTGAAGGGGGTCAAGTTTCACCCTGCTCAGCCAACATGTGGAAATGAATGAGCAATCAGACAGTCAAAAACGTAAGGTAAACAAGCAAAGGCTCTGAATAACTTAAAAACAGACTCAGTTTAGGAATATCCAAGATTGAATAGCCCAAGAACAACAGAAATGTGACTGAATGGTAAGACCAGCCTACAAGGGCTGCAGACTGATCCTGTTCCACTGGACATAGCTACCAAACAGTAGCTGACTGCATGGATGGTGACTCCAGTCCAATGGACACAAACAACTACTCAGCAGCAAACCACTGCCCACGTCAGGTACAAGAGTCTCAGAGAAGGAAACCCACCTAGGCTCTGAGGCATAAACTGCTCTTGAGTCCAGTCCTGTGTCCATAGCCAGTGTAGTGAGGACAGGGGCTAGTTCTGTCTACCTTTCTTCTTCCTCCCTATAGGCTTCTATGTGGGGATCTCAATACAAATGGTTCTTTTCACCTGCCTGGAAGACAAGAGCATGTGATGGATGAAAGGAGGAGACAACCCTTCTCAATAACACTGACATGTTTCCAAAGCAATTGTGATTAACAATAATAGAGTCCTGGATTTGAGCAATTAGAAGCGATTTCCCAGGCCATGAGGGGGAGGGATTAGAGAGACAATTAGACAAAATCATTTCTGTTATCTTACTGAAAGCAAATAGCTGCCTTATGTTAATGGCATTTACAAGATCCTCAGGGGTAATACTACTGGAATTATAGGGGACGTGGCCAGGAATGCCCAACAGGCGCCTGTGGTAATTCAATTAAAAGAACCTTCAGGAGCTATATAATTGCATGAAATTCTTAGTTTCCCCCTTGTTGGGAGATTTAGCAAAATATTTATTTATTTGTCTCTTTTTGCGTGGGGAGGAAATAAAAGTGTGTCCTTTCTTGAACTTGAGCCATGCCATTAAAGCATCCTTCAGGTAGAATATAACATCTAGCACTGTGCCATGTCCAACATGTACCCTGCACAAAGGTGTTGTCTTTTCAGCAGACACTGCTGGGGTATTCACAGAATAGTATTGTTCTATGCTCATCTTTCCCATCATATGGTGAAACTGTGTTTAAAAACTATTAACCTGCCAGTGCTGGAAGGAACCCAAGCTGTTGTCTACTCCAATCACCTCATTTTTTTTCACGAGGCAACTGAAGTTCAGGGAGGGGTAGCTTGTTCAAGGTCACAGAGCTTGTTATTGACAAAAGCTGCAACTTGAATCCAGACCTCATTCTTCCTGGCCCATGGCCCTGGATTTTTTTTACATGCCACTGTTGCAATAGAAATGCTAGTGTTAGGACTAGTGAGGGACTGACATTAGAAGCTGCTGCTAATGATGTTGATGAGATGTTTAGCTATATCTTATTGTTTGTACCATGCAGAAACAAAAACACTGCTGTTCTTTATCTTCTATCAGTATTCAATAGGAGAGCCACGGGAGGGTTTGTTTTGTGCTTTCGTACTCTCCTTTTCCTAATAACATTTTTTAAAGTAACTGGTAGGAAATCAAATTTTCTATTCATCTCAACACTCTAGAAACCTGTCTCTATAATATGATCCTAGTTCTGCATCTTTCCATAATCAGAGTATTCCACTTTGCCATGGTTTTGTCATCCACAATTCAAAGAGGCTAGATCAGGGGATTCTTTCCCCCAGTGAAATGTTTCTGAGAATCTAGGTCCAGACTGAGGATGCTGTGCTATACCCTGGACTCCACCTTCCCAGGACACCTAAGGTTAAAATGGACAGGATTGTGGAGAAGATGAGAAATGATCATTTGCCTGGGATCAGAAAGAGGGAGAAGATACATTCTCAATTTGCAGGCAAAACCTTGTGTCTAACCATTTAGTGTATCAAATCTCCTTCTATCCCCTTTTGATTTTTATAAGCCTTCATTTTTCCCTGTCTCCTGAACAGCTACCCATGACTAAGGAGATTTAACTCTCTCTCAATACATATAGGATGTCTCACACATATTTGCATGTGGATAGAAAAAGTAGGACTATAAAGTGATGAGGCCGTGTGTGTGTGTGAGTGTGTGTGTGTGTGTGTGTGTGTGTGCACGCACACACACATATGGATGTGCAGCAAAGACATCAAGACCTGTATGACTCAATGAGAACAGGTCCTCAACTAACCCTAAGTCTCCTTGAGAGGTTCAACACTCTTTTCAATGATACTCCAATAATTAGAGCATTTGGGGGTATTCTTTTAAAAATAGTACCATCTGGGCCCCATACCAAAATATTTTCAACTCATTAATTCATTTGCTCATTGTTGCACCAAACACCTCTTGTCATAGGTCCAGCAAGATGTCAGAGTCTGGAGGTATAAAATAAAAATTACATGCTCACTCTTCATGAGGCGCTTACAGCCTCAGGTTTTCCTAAACAAATCATACTCATCTCTCTTCTTTCTTATTCATTATATTTGGGTCTAAGTGAGGTTTTTAAAAGATTTTTAATTGATTTTTAGAGAGAGGAAGGGAGAGAGAAAAACATTGATGTGAGAGCAACACATTGATCAGCTGCCTCCTGCATGCCCTCCACCGGGGATTAAGGCCAGAACCCGGACATGTGCCCTGACCAGGAATTGTACCAGCAACTGCTTGGTGCCCAGGACAACATCCAACCAACTGAGCCACTCCAGCAAGGGCCCAAGTGAGTTTTTAATCTAAACAAACTTTCCCTCACAGGACAAATATTTGCTACCATTAATTATATTTACAAGAATGTGCTTCAGGTTTGGGAGGCACTTTCAAAAAATATTTCTGGGTCATTGCCACATCCCTGGAATAAAATAGTGTACCTAAAGGACTTCGCTGATGAGCAAAATACTCTCTTTGGATATTTACATTTAGCATATTTATCAATCCATTGTTATTACTTTATAACCCAATCTTATGCCCACAAATTCCAAAGTGGCCCTTGGCAGCCTTGTAAAGGGAAAGCCCTGCCTCCTTACAGCATCCTTCCTCCTCTGTGCCCACACCGGACCTCAAAGCACTGAGTCTTCCTGAGTTGTTTCTTACTACAATCTGGGTTCGAGTCTCAGTCCTGCCACTCACTGACTCTGCCTCTAGGCAAGTCATTTAAGTCCTCTGAACTGAAGAGTCCTTAACTGGGAAAACTGGGGGATGCCGCCTGTGGGCAGAAGGAAGTGAAACCAACACCAGTGCCTACAAAGTGGGGGAGGAAAACCCCTGGAAAGCAGCTGGCAAAGAGCCAAGCCATCCTAGGAGGCCAAGGAGGATGCAGAAGTCATTGACCAGCCGTGGACCAGGTGTCTAAGAGGAGAAAATATCTGGAATCCAGGTCCTAGATGAACAGCAAAGATGGCCTGTAGGTAGCATTGTTGACAAGAGATAGGCCCAAAGCGCAAGAACCTGGCAGATGGCATTTTGCTGATTTGTTGCTTCTTTTAAAAGGGTTTGGTGTGTAACCTCCTCCCTAGGCTGTTGCATTTGTAAAGAATAATGATACCTTCCTCACTGGGTTATTTTAAGATTTTGATGACACACTGAGTATGAAAGTGCTTTGAAAACTGTAAAGTGCACTACAATTGCTAATTTCTCTATTTAGCCTTTTTCAAAACTGCTCCAAGCTGGCAATTTATATTGGGATAAGAGAAGCAAATTCATGGGTGGGAGCAGAAGGTTGATAATGTTGAATGGTTTGCCCATTTTAATAGGTTGCATGCCTCTAGATCAGTTGTTCACAACCCTAGCTCTACATTAGAATCACGTGATGAACTTTGAAACTTACCTGTGCCCAGGTTCTACACCCAGAGATGCTATACTGATATGTCTTGGTGGAAAAGATGATTCTGCTATTGATCATCATCAAAATGTGATTCCACTGTCCAAAAAGGAAATCTCCTATGTTGGAATTTCGGTGAAAATCTAAATGATGGCCAGACAACAGCCCTTATTTAGTCCCACCAACCCTGCAACTCACAGGAAAATGACACTCTGGGCGTTAATTTCTCCAATCAAAATATATTCATTGGGCAGCCATTCTGGGTCAGGCATATTCTGGGAAGTCAATGAGATTTAATGCAAAGTTCCCATCCTTAGGCAGTTCAGTCCATGGAAAGGCATGAGTATTCGTGTAAGGTGTAAGCAGATACGGTTCCACGTGGTAAGTTCTATAATGGGGTAAGGAGGCTAGGCATAAGACTACAAATTCTGCCAGGCAGTCTCACAAAAGCTTTCAGCAAAGGTGAAGTTTAAGATGAATGATGACAAACATGTACAGTTTTGCCAGGCAGAGAATAATATTGACAGCTAACATTCATTGGACAATTAGCATATCCAGTCACTACTCTGAATACTTTCCCCTGTAACTCATCTTGCCATTCCAATGACAAACTTTTGAGTTACGTGCTAATATTACTCTCTAAATAAAGTGGACCTTAATAGAAATTCAAATTCTCAGTCCCCATCCCAGACCTATAGATTCTAAAACTCTAGGAATCCGTTGTCTTTCAAAATTGGCAATTAGGAGATTTCTGAGAGTCAAAAAATATATTTTTATTTTCTTCTCTCTGCCATTGCTCATATCTGACATCTCCCTTCCTAATCCTGAAAAAATATGCACTAGTAAATACACAAACACACCTTAGAGTGTGTCCTCCACAAGAGGGAAGAAGAGATGGCAGTCCTGATCTGATGTATCATGCAGAATGCATCGAATAGCCCAGATGAGAGGTGACCTTTTAGATTAGGGTCACTGCAGTGAGGACAAAGACTTATGGTTATTTTTGAGCAATATTTTAGAGCTAAAATTGATGGTATTTAGTGATGGGTCACACAAAGGGCAAGGAAGAGGAAGATGTCAACAATTACAACCAGGTTCCTATTGAGTAAGTAGATCTGTGGTATGTAACACTCTCATTAAAATACATTGGGGAGGGCTTTTAAAAATACTCCAGCCCAGCCAGCATGGCTCAGAGGTTGGGCACCAACCTTTGAACCAGGAAGTCGAGGTTCAATTCAATTCCCCGTTGGGGCACATGCCCAGGTTGTGGGCTCGATTCCCACTTGGGGGTGTGCAGGAGGCTGCCGATCATTGATTCTCTCTCATCATTGATGTTTCTATCTCTCTCTCCCTCTCCCTTCCTCTCTGAAATCAATAAAATATATTTTAAAAAATACTGACTCTAGAGCCTGACCCCAGAACTTTTAAACCAGAACCATTGGGGGTCCAGGCACTGGTATTTTCAATAAGATTTTCCAGATAATTCCAATATGCACTGAGGATTGTGAACCACAAGAATAGATGGGTTGTTTTGCCCTTCACTCTGAAAGAAAACCAAGTAAAACCATGAGGCTGTTTGGGGTATGCTATTTGAGCAAGTTTTAGGACATTCAGTTAAAGTACTCAGTTAGGTTGTATACACTCAATGTTGTATGTGTGCTGTTTTAGACATCATGGGACTGGCCTTGGGAGTGGTCATACCATCACTGCTCTTGTCCCATTCGCAGGCTTGTCTCAGAACTGTGTCTTTGTTTTCTGCATGGAGACAGTTAGACTGGGACAGGAGTGAGACAGAACAATGATAGAAGGGAAGAAACACGATGGATCCTGGGCAGGTGCTGACTCAGAGAATCATCTTTGTAAACATAGCAGGAAGATCTGTGTTTAGAGTTGCTCAAAGTGGCTACATCAACAAATGAGACTTTATGCACTTGCAGAAGTATTTGCAGTGTTAGAAACACATCGCTAGATGGAAATTCAAAGCTTCCTCGAAAGAAGAAAAAGGGCAGAAGCAGAGACCAGGGAAGAGTGGCAGAGAGAGAAGAGAGAGGAGGCAAGAATAAAAGAAGCCAAGAGCCCCAAAGCAACAGCTAATACATATGGTCTCAGAGTTAAAGAAAGACATCACAACCGCAGGAGAGGAAGAGTTCAGCTAATGATCCCTCCCATAGCAAGCTGCTCCTGTTTATGGGCAGGAAGCTATAAAGTTCCAGCAGTAGCAGCGGCATGCTTTCCAAGGGCCTAATTTTAGAACATGCCTGCTAATGCCCAGGAGTTGCTAGATCTGAATTAAAAACTCCAGGTCCCATCCTCCCCCCTTTTCTTCATAAAGGGTTATTGATTTACTAATGGCCTTTGCATCCTGCTGAAAACAACCCTATAGAAGAAGAAAGATGTTTACCTAGAGCCCAGTGGCTAACAGCTTGGAAAAAACAAGATTACAGGTGAGCAGGGAGACAGGAGATAGACTGAAAACACTCAGTGCTTAAGACAAAGGGAGAGGAGAAATGCAGAGTAGAAAGAGGCTGGGAAGGGGGAAGAGTGGGGCTAGGGAATATAAATGTAGTCTCAGAATCTGGGTATGTCAGGGAGGGCTTGTGGAAGTCCTGCATAGATAACGGGGTCCCTTGGGTCTGTTTGGGAACCATAGGTTTGTCAGAGGAGTGGGGTACCATGAAGGCCTCTGGGCTGGGTGGCAAAGACCGGCCTTGATTCTAACCACAGCTCTCCATTAACTGGTACATAAGCCTCAATCTTGTAACCACAGTCTGGATTCTGGTTCTTCCTCTCTGAACCAAGGGCCTATCTTCCTACCATTCTAGCTCTGGATCTAGACAACCCATCCTAGTCATAAAACGCTGGCACCTTGAGAAATTACTTAATCTCTTTAGGTCCTAATTTCCTCATCCATAAAAAGAAAATAACAGTGGAACGCAAAGCTATTTATTGTCCTGCGGATCAAATGCGACAGTATATGTAAAGCAGTGAGAACAACGCCTGGTACCCAGTTATTACTCAATAAGTATTAGCCGCAGGCACTGAAAAGTCCCTCTGGTTTGGAGATTAGAAAGTTGCTGTGGGTTTTGCAGAAGTCAAGCTTAATGATGTTCGTGGAATGGGGGACGAGCTGTATGTGAGCAGGTTCAAGAACAGTGTGGAGAAGCAGTTTTGTGTCTCTCAAATAAATCAAATAAAAACGGGAAAATAAGCATTTTAAGAAGTGCACTTACCATTCCTTTTGTCCCAGTGTGGTGATAGTTATGAACTTCTAACAACTAGTAATGGCCCTTCAGAGAAATAGCTCCCAGGTACAAACCGAATCTACAAGCAGGTGTATTACTCTCTGGACCCTCCTCCGTCACATCTATATTTATATCATAGCCTCAGATGTTTTAACCCTGACAAGCCATCTCTTAGGGTGAGTTGATGGTGCACAAAGATGTCCTACATGATTAAACAAATTTTACCTTTAGCATTTTCTTTGCCTTTTTGTCCCTTTCTCGCATCTGCTCCCTACCCCTTTGTAACTATGCTGCCCCACCAAAAGGGAGGCTTAATTGTTGTTCTGGAGGTTAAGAGAAAATGTAGGATGTGGCAGGACCCCAGGTGTGACCACACAGGTTGTGTTCTGCTTAACAACTCAGGATGCCATTCACTTAGACTACAGTGTGAATGGTGTGCTTGGTGTTGTGCAAAGACAATCTGAATCATAGTATACAGCAGTCTTAAAAGAGAGGGGAGGGTTCTAAGTCAGGATGGGAGCAAAAAATAAACACGTAAGAACTGAGGGCAAAGTTTAATTGAAACTTCAACGGATGACAACCCCAGAAAATGTATGGGTAACTGCTCTCCAGGCTCCTCCATGCCAGCTGCGATGTCAGGAGGCAGTTTCAGCCTCTGGGCACCTCATTAGGGCAGGGGGTGAGGATGAGTGGGGTGAGACAGAAAGCCCCATCCTGCTGAATCACCACTGCCAGTTCCAGGATGTGCCCACTGGCTGCCTGGCCAAGGACTGAGCAAGCACAGGCCGCAGAGCGGGCAGGCTATCAGGGATGGTGGAGATAGGCGATAACCATGTCTGTGAATGAGTATGATGAATTGTTTCTGTTTGTTTCAACTAAGCCCCAGCTCCGCCTCACACAAGTGGAGCAACCAAGTGTGAGGGGCTGAGATGGCTGGAAATGAGAGGGTTGTCTGACCAGCTGTTCGAATGGGTGGCTGAAGCTCTTTAGTAAAAACAGCTAAGACAGGCCTCTCTCAGTCATCTAGATGATGAGAAAAATGGAGGCAGAAGAGTACTCCTAAGTTTTTTTTTTCTGATTACAAAAATAATGCACTGTTTTATAAAAAAATTGGAACATAAAATCATAACAAGTAAAATAAAATGCATCTAGAATTGCAGTACTTGGCAACAGTTATCAATATAAATTCACCAAAAACACTTTTCTCTCAGGAGAGCACAGACAGTGTGGAGCAGACATATTCAGATCCATTCTGCAGCGCAGGTGCGCGGGTGGTTGGAAGAGGGTAGTGCATCCTTGTATTATCATTACAGAGAATTCTAACTGGCACATCCATTGATTTGTTCAGTCTTTTCAATGACAATGTCTTCTGTCCACTGCTTCTGGCCTCTAATAACAGAAATAATCTGAACAATTAACATTTGCCTACTACCTTTCAGTTGTAAAGGATTTTCCCTTGTGGTACCATCCTGCTATGTACTTTCCATATTTACTCACCAAGTTCTAGCCATCAGATAAGGGAGGTTAACCTAGTAGTTATAGGTGAAAAACCTCCAACAAAATGAAAAGACAACCTACTGAATGGGAGAAGATATTCGCCAATGATACATCTGATAAGGGGTTAATATCTAAAATATATAAGAAACTCACACAACCTAACACTTACCCACCCCCACACACAAAACCAATCTGATTTAAAAATGGGCAAAGGACCTTCTAGACATTTCTCCAAAGAGGACATACAGATGGCCAACAAACATATGAAAAGATGCTCAACATCACTAATCATCAGGGAGATGCAAATTAAAATTACAGTGAGATATCACCCCACACCTATCAGAATGGCTATCAATAAATTAACAAACAATAAGTGTTGGCAAAGATGTGGAGAAAAGGGAACCCTCATGCACTGTTGGGGGATTGTAAATTGGTGCAGCCACTGTAGAAAACAGAATTACCATATACCCAGCAACTCCACTTCAGGGTATTCATCCAAAGAAATCCAAAACGCTAATATGCACCCTATGTTCATTGTAGCCTTATTTACAATACCTAAGATATGGAAGCAACTTCAGTGTCTATCAATAGACAAATGAATAAAGAAGATATGGGGTGTGTGTGTGTATACAGTGCAATATTACTCAGCATAAAAATAAAGAAATAGTGCCATTTGCAACAACATGGATGGACTAGAAGGTACCATGCTAAGGGAAATAAGTCAGAAAGAGAAAGACAAATACCATATGATTTCACTTATATGTGGAATCTAAAGAACAATATCAATAAACAAAAGAGAAACAAATTCATAGATACAGAGAACAAACTGATGCTTATCAGATGGGAGGGGATTTGGAGTATGGGTGAAAAGGTGAAGGGATTCATAAGTACAAATCGGCAGTTATCAAAATAGTCACAGGGAGGTAAAGTACAACATAGGGAATATAGTCAATAATATTATAATAACTATGTATAGTATCAGATGGGTACTGGAATTATCACTTCACAAACTATATAAATGTTTAATCACTACGTTGTGCATCTGAGACTAATATAATGTTGTATGTCAACTGTAATTGAAAATTAAATTTTAGAAAAGAGTATACTGCTTTTCATAAAGTTATAGTGCATCTCTACATATGGAAATGGGGTAAGCAATATGCATGCACAGGAATACATAGGAGCAGATGAATCAGCCTGTGTTGTCCAATATGGGAGCCACTAGACACATGTGGCTATTGAGCACTTAATATGTGGCTCATGCAACTAAGAAACTTAAGTTTTAAATTTTAATTTATTTTTAATTAATTAAAATTTTAAAACTTATACTCAATTCCATTATTAGAAAAATTTGAAGTATGCTTGGAATAATTTACCTATGTGAATTTATTTTTTCAACTGTAAATTACTTCAAATCTCAATACAGAATAAAGTATTTCTGATGAAAAATTAGCATATACATTGAGATGTGCTGTAAGTGTAAAATCCACCCCCCATTTTTTTCAGACTCAGTGAAAAAAATATAAAATATCTTGGTAATAAATTTTATGTGAATTACATGTTCAAATGACAATATTTTAGATTCCTTAGATTAAATATATTGTTAAAAGTGATTGCATCTATTTCATTTTACCTTTTTAATGTTGTTGCTAGTAAATTTAAAATATCTATGTAGTTTGCATTATATTTTTATTGAACTACACTGGACGTAACCACATGTAGCAAGTCTCCAGTTATGTCTTCTAAAATGTAAACAATGAGTGTCTGTCTTAAAACCATATCTTAGACACCCCACAGGTATTTTAATAGGCAATTATATTTTATTGTATTATTATTAGTTGGCTGAATCAGTACATATGTTTTTAATTGATTTTAGAGAGAAAGAAACATCAATATGAGAAATATGGGTCGGTTGCCCCCCATATGAACCCTGGCCAAGAATCGAACCCACAACCTTTTTTGTGCATGCAATGATGCTCCAACCAACCAAGCCACCCAGCCAGGGCAACAAATATATTTTAGAATCATGGATTGGTAAATAGCATAGGTGTCAGAGTTGGAACAATAGGGTTTCAATGTCGGCTGCAAGAGCTGTGTAACCATGTATGATTTTCTTTTTGCTTTTGCACAGTGTAATAATTTCAATCTACTAGAAATTTATACAAGAGTACAAGTAACTCCCATATGCCCTTTACCCAGAGACCGCTTTCAAGTTTTGCAACTGACCTAATCATGCCTGTTAGAACAGAAGATCCAACCCAGAATTGCACATTGCAGGCAGTTGTCATGTCTTGAGTCTCAAAGCCACACTGCATCGTTTATTCTAGCTTTTGTCCTTCCTAAATTTATAGCTCTCTTCTTTCACAAGAATCTTAGCTCCTATTAGTTTCAATATATTTATTTACTGGCTAAACCCCCCTGCGTGTAACCAATTTCCTGAGTCCACTGGGCTGTTGCCCATTCAACCACCTACCTCATATAGATACACACCTTTACTAGGTTGCCACCCCCCACCCCGAGGCCTGCCTATTAGCTTTTTGGCCAAATGATGATTGAAGGAAAGAAGGGAGGGAGGGAGGGAGAAAGGGAGGGAAGGAAGAAAGGAAGTTGTACAAACTTCTTAATTCTCTTAGACTCTCATTTTCTTTATAATAATTGCTCATTGATTAATAATACCTACCTTGTTGAAAGGAAGTGCCCAGTAGAAAATAAGTACTCAATAAATAGGACCTTTTACTGTTTTGTTGTTATTGTTATCAAGGTCCAATTCAGCATGAAACAGGGGTTCTAGATGAAGAGACTGTGGAGATGAGTAATTCTGGTCTTTGACACTATGACATGTGTTAGCAAACTAGATATGCATGAAATCCTTTCCTAAAAAGTTGACCATCCATTATTCACAGACATTGTATGAGTCAGGGCTCATTAGAATTTGTTGGCATAAGTCAGAGCTTCTCAACCTCAGCACTGCTGACATTTAGGGTCAAAGAATAATTTGTTGTGAGGAGCTGTCCTGTGCATTATAGAATGTTCAACAGCTGCTGGGCCTTAACACTAGTAATAGCACCCCTCTCCAAATCATTACAATAAAAAATTTCTCTAGAAATCGGCAAAGGTTTCCTGGGGCAAAATCTCTCTCTCTCTCTCCTCTCCTCTTGTCTTCTCTCTCTCTCTCTCTCTCTCTCTCTCTCTCTCTCTCTCTCTCTCTCTCTCACACACACACACACACACACACACCAGTTGAGACCCACTGGAGTAAATGGTTGCCTCTGTCTACATTCTTTTTTCCCTGTTTGAGAAATAGAATGTTTGATTTAATTTTTAAAGTTCTTAATAGAGTTACTTTATACTACTTTTCTTAAGATTTGGACTGAAAATCAATGATACAATATAAAATTAAGCTGAAAATAATTTAATCTCATTTTTGGTTTGGAAATTGCTGATGGGAGCCTCTGTTTTTCACTGAGTTGTGAATGTGGGCAGATCCTGGTCAGCAAAGAGTCTTCCTAATGTGGCTTTGGCTAATAAGGCCTGAATTCTAACAAGGGTTTGCATGTTCAAAGAAATTTAAGCTTTACCTTCTAGTATTTTCTCCCACTGTCCCGTCCATGCATTTTATATTTTAGCTAAATGGACTCTTCGTTGTCCAATAAACATTACATGGCTGAATGAGTAGTTATTTATTACATGTCCTAAAAGGAAGTGGAAACTTCTTACCACATCTTACAAATGGTTTAATGTGTCATCAGTAGTTTAGGTAGTTAGTAAGTATAAGCCAGAATGAAGTCTGAATTAAGATTTTTATTGATTGATTGATTTGAGAGTGAAGAAGAAGAAGAAGAGAGAAAGAGGGTTGTCGTTCCATTAATTCATGCATTCATTGGCTAATTCCTGCATGTGTCCTGACCAGGCATGGAACCCAAAACCTGGTGCATTGGGGCAATGCTTCAACCAATTGAGCTACCCAGCAATGATGAATTAAGAGTTTTTAAGAATTATTCTGGTTCTTCCATTAGAGGCTCTTAAATATTTTTGCATAGGGACCACTCAACGTGCCCAATCTTCAGTCTATCTAAGTCTATAGTCCACTTTTTAGTGGAGAAAAGACTTGGTGTTAAAGAACTAGAGAGGAACACCACAAACAAACAAACAAATAAAATGGGCAGAAACATAGCAATTGCATAAATTCCTAATGATAACCTAAGTAAAACCTTAACTCCTCAACACAGCACTGTGGTTGCCCTGAATTTATAGGGCCTTCATTTTGTACCACTTCCCAGAGTGTGGGCTTCGGTGACCTGGACAGGGCAGTTCAGGCTTAGCATTAACACCCAGGATTCCATGGCAACAAGCCTTCGCCCCTTAAGACCGAGTGAGAGTGCTCAGGAAGCTTTTCCAGGTGCTGACTGCAGTGTGGGAAGACCACCTTCAAGTCCCCTGCTCTTACTAATCACAGCAGTTGCTAATGTGCAAGCAGCCTGTGAAAACAAGTGTAAGGAAAGGAGGGTCATGTGGCTCAGAAACTGCTGAGAAGACTGAGTGACAGGTAAGTTTGCACTCTATCCGAAGGTCTTTCCAGACACCCACCTCAGACCATACACTGAGAAATGCTGCTACAAGTCCAGCAATCCCCAAAGGTTGACTGTGACTCCCTCATCTAACTGGCAACCTCCAAGCTGGCTTTCCACATACTGTACACATCATACCCAATGCAGCAATCTTACTGATTGCACCCATCTTGTGTCCTCACACCACCCTCCCCCCAGCTGTCCAGCAGTGCCAGACAAAAGCTTGTGGGGTGGGAGGAGTCACTTTTGTAATATACAAAAACAAAAACAAAAAACCCCCAACAACTTAAAAAAACAAAAAGAAAGCCACTTAGGGATGGGTATTTTGGACTGCACTACAGAAAGGGGTAATGATTCTTTCTCAGTGTACTTATTGACATTCATCGAGCAGCATATAGTTTATTTTAGCTAGGGTTTGTGATGTAGCATCTATATTTAATTCCACAAGCTGTCAGGCAACTCATATATTTACAAACACAATCCCGGAAACAATGTGTTTGCTGGTCACAGCTGCATCTGTAACATCTCAGGAGCTGCGTGCTGTTTGGCACAGCTCAGGCAGGGCATTATCATTTTACATTCTGCTCCATGCCAAGGCCCAAATGAGGCAGAGCTAGGGCTAAAAGTTCAGGTTCGGTGACAAGCCTGGCAGAAGGCCAAGAGCAGGAATAGAACTGTAGGCTGTGGGTCAGAGGGAGAGTTGGCTTGTCAGCCTCACCTCCCTTCTGCAGCCTGCAGAGCAATGAGCAATTTCTATGTGATTGGGTTAGGTTTAGTTTGGCTTCTCAGGCCTGAGAGAAACCCTAACCATCCTGTGTGTATACAGAGGCTCGCTCTGCTGGGGAGTGAGCTGGGCTTAAGACGAGGAAGCCAGGCTGGTGGGAAGGAGGCAGGGGCAGAGAAGGGTTTCTCTCTGGAGGATGGAACTAACTGTCTGCCAAAGGTGTGGAGTGACTGGCTAAGCCAGCTTGAGAGTGGCTGGGCATACCCAGAGGCAGGGGCCAATCGGCATAATTCAGGTAATCTTGGTTCAGGGAGGACAGACCTGTTGGCCAGAATACACAAAGAAAGGGGTGGTGGTGTAATTAGCACCAGGTAAAGGAAAGGGGCAGGCAAATCTGAGTGGTGTGTCTCCCTACAACAGGAAGTGTGGAGCTGCAAGCAGGTGCAGGGGCCAGCAAGGGTATGAGCTTACACCTTAGATGGACCCTCTGAGACTGGGCCCTAAGGAGGGGGATGGGGAACTTGGGCACAGGCTCTGTTCAGTTTGGGGTCTGAGGAAAAAGCACTGGCACTCAGGGGCACGCAGGGAACCAGCAATTGTGGGTTATCCACCAGGGCCCAGGTTGGGGGAACATTCTTGACCTTGGGGCTCTTAGTACAGTGAAATGTAACTGCCTTCTCATAAGGGCATGCTGATGGGCCATCTAAACAGGATCCACAGAGCTTCTCCAAATCAGACGCTTAGATGGCCTTCTCCAAGCCAGGAAAATGATTTTAGATAACTTCTACTTTTGTATTCTAAGACTCTGGACTTCCTGTCAAAACATAGCAATTTCTTAAACACAAGTCACCTGGAGGTGTCTAGGTAACCTCCTGTGACTACGGCTCCCTCGTCAGAGTAAAGCCTGTGGATCTGAGGTTTAGAGGTCAGTTAGAGTGCACTATGGCTTCCTTGGGAGAACATTATTGACTTATCTGTTCTTGAGTTTTCTCTGTGAAATGGGAATTTCACAATATCAACTTCATGGAGATTTCATGAGAATTAAATGAGTCAATGAATGGAAAGGACTTAGACCACTGTCTGCATGGAGTAACCGATATCTAAACATAATTGGCGATGACGATGATGGTAGCTCTGAAGATGATGAGGAAGTGGAGGCAACAGAGGTAGAGCCAAGTGGAAGCCAGACATTCTGGCTTGGTGGTCCATGCTCATGACCCTCCACTGTGGAGCAGCTGATGGGGATAGAGGGATCTCAGTGCAGGGCAGAGGAAGGCAGGTTTGTTATCAGGGCCCCAAGAGCTGCTGGGGTTTCTAAAGAAGGAGTACCATGGAAATGTGTCATGGTTTGAGAATGTTTCATCTGCATGGATGTGAGGTTTTAAAGGCTCTGAAATATGCAATTTTTCATTTAGAGGTTCTATTTGATGGGCAGTGCCTTCATTCTCTATATGGAAGACCCCTATGGCTTCAGGGGAAGCTCTGGGGCAGAGGGGCCTCCCTGGTCTGCACGCCGTGGCCTGGACTTTATCACACAAGCCTCTGGGCAAGCCTGACAGTTAGTTTGTCTCTCCAAGAACAGTGCCCAGGACACCTGCTGGCAAGTATGAACCCCTGCGACTGACACATGATTCTGTCCTCTGCATGTGAAGGGCTGGTTATCACTAAGCAGAAACCTGTAAATGTGGGGCTCTGAGGGGATGGTGCCTACAAGGTCTAATGTCACTAAAGCTCCATGTGTGTGTGTTTTTTGTTTTTGTTTGTTTGTTTGTTTGGTGTTTTTTTTTTTTGTGTGTGTGTGTGTGTGTGTGTGTGAGAGAGAGAGAGAGAGAGAGAGAGAGAACATATATCATCACTCTTAAGCTCATCACACGATCCTCAAGTCCTGTTTTATGAGGGCAAGTGCTGGGACCACCTTGATCATCAGATTTACTGCATCCCCTAGTACAGTCCTCACGCACACAAACTATTTAGTAACTGACTCACTGATGGACAGAGGTGAGCGAGGAAGAGGAGAACCAAGTGTAGACCTTGGACTGGGAATATTCGAGTTTCATTCCTTGAGGAGTGGCTCCAGCAAGTCCCTCTCCTTTCCCAGCCTCTCCTCTTAATGATCTCTGATGAATGAAAGAACATTTAGTAAATAGCAATTATGATTAGCTCTTATCTTTGCTTGAATAATCATTAATGTGGGTAATCTGATTCTATACAGGGAAGATATCCATGTGTCTCACCTATTTTAAGTCATGTCCTGACCAGCGATGGGGAAAATGCATGAAATGTCGCTTGCCAGTTCCACGCAGATCTGGAGGTGAAACTGAAGGTCATATCACAGAGCCTGGAGAGGACAGTGGAGGTCTGGGTGTAATCTCTGCCTGGGTTCAGTAGGGGAATCATGGCCCTGCTGAAGCTCTCTGACCTGCAGCTGGGGGCCTATTACTGGAGTAAAAGCACCATCCTTTGTCTCTGTTGAAGATCATCCCAACAGCAGGGGAGAATAAAAGTCATTGATCTAATAGCACCCACGTCCACCCCTGCCCTGTAGGAGTCCCCACCCCAGAACGTTCTGCCATTTCTCCTGTCCACCCTCTTTTTCTGCTCAAAACAAGAGGTTTTGCATCAAGATGTTGCAGCTGACCAGAACAAAACACTTTCTGCGAGTTTTACCACTGATATCCTCAGAAGTATTCAGGAAAACACCTCCTCAATAGAGTTGGCCAATTAACCACTCAAATGGCTTGAGAACTTATTTAATGTCACTGCCTAATCACTTTATTAAATGTCACTGCTCCATCAGGCAGGGATTTCTGCTTTATCCCTCCCTTCTCTTATGCTTCACTCACTTTCTGAAACACAGAGATTCCTCCTAAAAATAAAATCTTAATGCCTCTCCCCTTCTACTTGTGACCCTCGCATTTGCCTAGAATAATGGAATTTCAGCACTGGGCAAGACCAGAGGGCTCATCTCACCTCTTAAATCATTTTGCTGATGACCAAAGGGAGAGTCCCAGAGGGAAGTAACTTACTCCCAAGGGCACCAACTTATAAGTGGCAAAGCCCACAAGGTTTTATAACTATAAATCATGTCAGTGGTGCAGTGAGGAGTAAATACGACAGGATCTGGAGTGTGTAGACCTGGATCTGCCACTGAAATACATGACCTGGTAATCCTAGCCTCAGTATTCCCATCTGTTAAAGGGGGAGCAGACAATCTAGGAGGCGAAGATTGAGTGTGATTTTATTATCCGTGCTTCATAAGCAGGAAGTTCCACACAAATATTAAATGATTTATTCTGGTGTTTATCAATGATATTTATTAGCAAGGTTAATAATTTTGTTAATTACAATACTGATTTCACACCTGTTTCTCCTTTTCTTCTGGCCTCTAACAATAGGTTAGCCATATCTTTAACTCCTCTAACATGTAACCCCTACTCTGCAGTCATTTTCTAAGGGGGAATTTTCTCTCACTGGTTGAGATGTAGTACACAAGCGGTGGATGCCCACATTCTAACTGGCTGTCTTGACACACCTAATATAAACGGAGATTGAGATGAACAGGAGGACACAAGAGTCCCCAGAAGGCCACAGCCGGGGATCACCTCCAAGTGGAGACAGGATTCTCATAAGCTCTCCTGTCTGGAAGACTGCATGGGCTCCTTCTCGTGTGACTTCATTTGCACCTGATTTTCTCTTCTGACAAAACTATAATGCGTTTAATTCCTGGGCAGATTTGAGCTAATGTACTCACAAAGGAAAAGTCAGGACTTACTTCACTTGGATCTCCAAAGAGAATTTATCATTTGGGTCTGTGTAAAACTCTGTCTTAAATATGGTCTAAGTAAATGAAATTATTGGACTTTCACAAGTAAATTTATACTTTTTTTTTAAATAAAAGAGCTAGTCTCACCATCATTTTAATCTATGGGCATATAATGAGGGGGGTTACTCATACAGTCAGCATTAGGACAAAGGACACATGAAAACATCACAGGGAAGGTGCTAATTATTTAACCTATTGAATATTAGCGATGCCAACAGAAGTCATGAGAATGTAGACGGTTAAAAATTCCTTCACAGGTCACTAATAAAAACACTTCTAGTCATATTATTTGTGGATTATGAACAGGAAATGGCCAAAAGCTATTCCCTGGAGGAGCTTAATTTTTACATAACTGTCAATGCAGCAATTATTTTGTCTTTTCTAAATTAAGGCAAATCAACAAAGTATAGGACTTTAGTTTAAAACCTCTCTTTCTTAAAAAGTATATTTTTTAGTGAAAATGTCTTGAGATCTTGAGGAAACCTATGGAGCAGAAACCATCTGAAAAGGCTCTGGATTTGGGCGTTGTTGCTGTGCTCAGCAGACTCACTCTGCAATCACAAGCATTTGATTCTAAAGCCGATACTGCTACACCCAGTCAGGTTTAGCACAATGTGAGCTCTCAGAAAGCATGATTAGATACAAAGAATGACAAGAAGCACGTGTGGACTCAATAGAGCTCTCTTTTTCCCACACGCTGTCACCTGTCCTTACAAAACCCTTGACTCGCAGGTGAGGTGGCAGCTACAGGACACCAAGATTACAGCACAGGACACCAAGAGGTTCAGTGGCTAGACCGAGGCCACACACTGTCACTGGCTCACAGTGATCCCTGGATGGAATGCATGCAATTGATTCTTCACAATTTTTTTAGGGCCCTTGAGTGTTGGAATTACAAAACAGACCTGGCCGCTAATCTAGAGGGATCCATATCCAGACAGAGAAGGCTGGATGTGATCAGATTTAGGGGTGTCACTCCGCCCCAGAAACTGCCACACTCACTTTTTCTCATGCGAGAAGAATAGCTAGTCTTCAGGGAACACAAAGAACCCTCACCAGGCCAGGCCTTGTGCAGAATGGGGGAGGGGTAGCATTGTCTTTTTCTATGTCTGTATTGTTTTTCTATTGCTGTCGAACAAATCACCACAAACTTAAAGGCATAAAACAATAACAACAAAATTACTATTTGAAGTTTCTGTGGGTCAGGTCCAGGTATGGGTTTGGGTCCTCTGCTCAGGGGCTCACCAGACTGAAAAGAGGAAACAGTTCTCATCTGGGGATCAGGGGCTCATTTGGCTGTTGGCAGAGCTCATTTCCTTGTGGCCATATGACCAACATTCTAATTTTCTTACTAGCTTCTGACTGGGAATTGCTCTTAGCTCCTAGAAGCCACCTAAAATCTCTTGCCGCATGGCCCTCACAGGCCATTCACAGCATGGCTGTTTGCTTTCTTCCAGGCCAGCCGGAGCTTGTCTCTCTGAAAGGTCATCTATGGTTAAAGGTTTACCTGATTAGGTCAGGCCCACCCAGGATACTTTCCCATTTGATGGTCAACTGATTAGTGACCTGATTATGGGAGTGTTGTCTCATCTTATTCACAGGTCCTGTCCACACTCAAAAGGAGGGCCTTAGACAGGGCATGCACTGATGGGAAACTTGTGGCCATTTTAGAATTGTGACTGCCTACCTATTCATGTACATCTACCTGACTACTGTGTCAAGTAGCCCAGCCTCCAAAATGAGCATCCTTCTCTCCCCTCCAACAATATATCTTTAGAAACAATGTTTTATAAGAGGAATTAATCACTAATGGTAGAGTTTCAGATAACAGTATGAGCACCTGCTTCTGTATTGTCAATGCTTAGCACAGCACCCTCAATTGATGTTTCTCAATAAATGATTAAATGAGAAATATTCTGGGCATCCTCATCAGATTATATCCTATTAAATATGCTACACCCATGTGTAAGTCTGATTCCTCCCTTTTATTCATATCACTTTCCCCCATGATCTAAAAGGAATGAATCTACACTAATAAAAGAGTAAGATGCAAATTGACCATACCTTTGCGACACCCACCAGCAAATCAGGAGTATGCAAATTAACACAACAAAGATAATGGGTTAATTTGCATATGCAGGTGCCAAGTGGCCAGGGGCGGGGTGGGATGCTTGTGTTGTCGCCATGATGACAACGCAGGCATTCCTCACCACCCCAGCTGCTCAGGGCCTCTGGGCAGCGTGGGAAGGCAGAAAGGTGGCTCTGGCCAGAGTGAAGGCAGTGCTGGGGGCCAGGGGAAGGAAGGCCGATTCTTGCACGAATCTTCGTGCATCGGGACTCTAGTGTTATTATAAAACATTTGGGGAATTTTCTCCCTTCTATGATTTTACTGTTTATATTTAACTTTTTAATCCATCTAGAACTAATTTTCCAATATGATGAATAAAATATTCCATCCCTTACCCAATTAGTCTGTAATGCTTTTTTAAATATATATTAAGTTCTCATGTATAATGAGCTCTATTTTTAAGCCATCTGTTCTATATCATTGATCTGCCCATTTAATTTGTGGGTCAGTATCACCTATTTTAATTATTGGAATTTTATAATATCTTTTAAGATCCAGTAGGGCAGGCATGGCCTCATTATTCTTCTCTCACCTAGTCCCTTAAGCCTGGGTCTGCCTGCTCTAGCTCCTTAGAGAACACAGCATGCTTTGACAAGGTCTGGACATGGAGCCAGACCTAGGTTCATATTCTACCTCTGCAACTTCCTAGCTCAACTCCTCTGAGTCCCACTGAAATGTAAACCTATAATAATAATAATAATAATAATAATAATAATAATAATA
The DNA here is from genome assembly GCF_951640355.1 of Cnephaeus nilssonii. Lineage (NCBI taxonomy): Eukaryota > Metazoa > Chordata > Mammalia > Chiroptera > Vespertilionidae > Cnephaeus > Cnephaeus nilssonii. The sequence goes on from NC_137092.1 coordinate 21,157,259, forward strand.
ATGCTGATACAACTCTCTTACTGTGTGTTAACTGGGGCAACTTCTCAAAATCACCCTGCACATATAAGTGGTCAATATCTCCTAGCTGGAGTGGAGGAGTGACTCTGGAGGTCCAGGCACTCATGCTTCTGTCCCTCCATCCTATGACCAGGGACTGATGCGAGCATCCTATACAGATGCTGAGTCTCAGGTCTCTCTAACTTGGGCCAGCCTTTAAGCTGGTAATATCCAGGATTGATACTTGGCCCCAACTTCTGAGTGGGCTCTTCCTAGAATGTGTCCTGCCCACTGATATTTGATGACACAGGCCCATTGGTGAGACCAGGGTGTTCACCTGACATCTCCGTGTGTACTTTTCTGGTTCCAGGGGCCCTGGAGGAGAGGCTCAGAGGGGGAGAGTGTGGCGAGAGAATGAAGACACCAACCGCCCGGGAGAAGCATGAGGTGGCAGAGCGGCACTCAGTTTAGAGGGCTCCGGCTGGCGGCGGCCCCATGGGCAACCCTGCTGGTGCTGGGCCTCCCTGGTTGGGTGTTGGCTGTCTCGGCCACGGCTGCTGCTATAGTCCCCGAGCAGCATGCGTCCTCAGCTGGCCAGCCACCCCTGGACTGGCTGCTCACAGACCGGGGCCCCTTCCACCGCGCTCAGGAGTACACTGACTTCGTGGAGCGGTACCGCCAGGGGTTCACCACCAGGTACAGGATCTACAGGTGAGTGGGGCCTCCTTCAGAACCTAACCTGGACAGGCCCTGCGGGCGGGCGGCTGAGCCAGCTGGAATGCCCGCAGACTGAGCTAGAAGTGAGGGCTGGAGGAGCAGCGGGCAGGAAAAACAAGCCTACCATGTTGGTGTTTAAAAAAAGAAAGAAGAAAACACATAAATGCTGGAAAACCTGCTGATGCCTCCTGGGGAACTTAGCAAAAGGGTTTCTATTTATAGGTTCCGCTGCTTATAAATTGAGGACAAATGAGGCAGCAAGAGTCAGCATGTGGCCAGTGCTGCGGCAGGAGGTTAGAGTCAAATGCTGGGGCCGGGTTTTAACTAATGGGTTAGATACTTTTATGAGTTGTAATTACCCAGACATGCAAATGAAGGCAGGATAGCTCCTGCTCCTGCTCCTGCTCCTGCTCCAGAGGTCTGGGGAGGTATGTGGGGTCAGGGACAAACTTGCCCTCATTCCTGTCAACACCACAGCCTCAGCTAGCCTTGCTTACGGAACCGGGCTGTACTTCCTGGTCCGTCAGCGCCCATCCTCAGAAGCATCAGAGAGCAGAAAGTCAAGCATGAGACCCATCTGGCCCATGTGACAAGGGACAAAGCAGGGATAAAATCCCTACTGCTGGACCAGCACTTGCAAAGCAGGAGGCACCTCAAGATCTTCACGTCGAGGCTCCCACGAGTGCATCCCTGAATTCCCACGTCCCCTTCATCCCTCTGCCCACTTGCCCTCTCATCTATTCTCTTTCCCCCCTCGCCATGCCCCTAGTCTTCAAACAATCCTGGGAGCCTGGCTGAACTTATTTTCTCTTATCAAAGACATTTATTTTCCAATTACAAATTGGTTCCCAATGCAAAAATGTGAGAGAAAATACCTTAAAAGCACAAGGAGAAACAAAGCCTATTCTTTCAGCACCTAGAGGTTGTTAACCATGTGGCACATGTGTGTCTAGTGATATGAACATACTCTAGGGGTGGACCTCTTGCTAGATCTAGCACTTTGTTATGTATATTAACTCATTTATTTTATTTGTATTGATTTGAGAGAGAGAGAGAGAGAGAAACATCAACCAGCTGCCTCCAAACATGCCCCGACAGGAGATGGAACCTGCAACCTTTTGGTACATGGGATGATGCTCCAACCAACTGAGCCACCTGGCCAGGGCAGTACAATTCTTGTACTGCCAGAAGAACAATTCTTCTCCTTTTTTACAAATAAGGAAATTGAGGTCCAGAGAAGTTAGGGGACTTACCAAAGGACACACAGCTAGTAAATGGTGAGCCTGCATTAGTTCCCAAATGGTCAGACTCCAGAATCTGGGTTCTTGAAATATATTTAGGCATTGTTCTATTTCTAAGAGGTTGGGGTTTTTTGTTTGTTTGTTTGTTTGTTTTTTTAATGTCTGCAATAACCATGGTGTCTGTTTGGGTCAGTATGGTGTCTCAGAAACAAGGTTTTAAGGTATTCAGCACTGGAAGATTCCCAAATGGTAAGAGCATACATTTATAAAGGCCTATCTCCTGGCACATGATTCTCATAGGCACATGCAAACAAAGGGGCTGGAGAGTTACCCAGAAACAAAATCCTGCAAGAGAGAGAAAGAGAGAGAGAGAGGATGGGTGGGTGGGTGGGGGGGCGGGGAGAGAAACACACTGAGTGAGTTTAAACAGCAAATTCCTCCAGTCCACAAAAATGAGATTTACTTTAGATTTTTTCAGCTTACCCCAAATCTTTCAGAAGCACTGTTACCACACAAATATATTTTTTAAAAGTACATTGGAATTGAAATAGGCTGAGAATCCCAACACCACCATCCACTTCAAGGGCTGTAAGAACCAGAGGGATTCAACCATCAGTTTCCTTCTTCAACAGAGATTTCTTCTCATCAAGTCCCAGCCCCAGCCTGGAAGCCATGGAGGGCCTGGTGGAAGCTCTGAGCTGCCCCATGGGGAGGAGAGTGTGTAATCATTTCTGCACTATCAACCGTTCTATCGGTCGGTAATGGCTTTCTGATCATTTAATGTGACAAGCTCTTACACGGTGCCATTCTGTTTCTGGGGGGGAAGGGTCAGTTCTTGCACATGAACCTGTACTTGGGGAGGCAGTAAGCATTCATTCTGACAGACATGCAGCATTCTGATTTGTGACCCTTTGGTGGGGGACCAAAGAATGGTCACGCATAACTGCTCCAGGAGAATTCTGGGAGTTTTGCCTTTAGTTATCAAGCGAAGTGGTGGCTCCATGGAGACTTGTTGTAGGATCTGTATTGTGATTCACCTCCCTGTTCCTATGGGAATTCCCTCTTATCCCTCTTCCCCTTTGGTCTCTAGTGGCAACTCCCTTTGACAAATTCATGACCTCGCTTCCTCTGACGAAAGAGGGTCACAAGAAATTGTTAAACTACACATGGAGGGTCACCCACATGACCAGAAGGGCACTTTATCCAGAAGGGTGGAGGAGAATAAGCTTACAGAGAGTATCAGAAATGTATTATGGTGCAATATTCAGTCTCAAACAGAATTCATTCCATTCTCTAAGAAAGCTTTTGGTCCATAGAAAACAAATGGTATTCTCGTGTGCTCTTCATAGAGAAAGGAGATGAACTGTAACAGCAAAGAATAAGACTTTCCAACAGGAGGGATGCTTGGTACAGAATCCCAGGAAGCTCTCTCGCACAGGAGAAAGACCCCCTTGTAGCTGTGTGAACAGGTCAGAACTAGCCCACAGCAAGGTTCTCATGTTAGGCTCTGGATCCCACGTATTCTTGTTGGGACATCAGTATGTGTTCTCACTTTCAGGAGATGACTTGTTGCTCTAGAATGCTCTGACCTTTCTAACCACGGGCCCCAGAGTTTGTTGCTCTCTCCATTTTTCAAGTTTGTTTTCACGTAGGCCTACGTGCTTCCAAGGGAAGGTTCTGGAGCTAGCTGACCTGTTTTCTAAGCCTGTAGCTTCGGCTTCCTAGCTGCATAATGCTCAGCAAATTATTTAATATCTTTACTCCCCAATTTCCTTCTTTGTAATATCAGAATAGAACTAGTCCCGATAAATTAATGTGCAACACTAATAAATTAATGTGAAAATTAAATGTGTTGGTTGATGTAAAGCACTTAGAACAGTGCTTAATCAATACTACCTACCATTACTAGGTTGTCCTAAACAAATAGTAGCCAATGCAAGATGGTAACAAGATGAGAGCCCAGGTGCTGTCTTTGTGATGTCTGCTGAGGGCTAAGCATCCAACATCTTATATAAGAAAGAAAATATTGTTATTTTTCTTTCTTTTTTAAAAGCATATTAACCTTCACCCTTCCATCTACCTCTCTGCTCAGAGAGGAACTCAACCAAAGAATGCATGGATCTTCTCTGGGCACACTCTTCCTGGTCTTGCAGGCTTAACAGAGGGAACTAACTGATTTCAAGCATGTTTTAGAGTCACCACAGGGGAAGATCTTTCCCCTAAAGCCAGAGATGGACAGCTGAGCAGGCCTTCCTTAGGATGTCCTACAGAAGCCGGTCACTGCCAGTCCTGGCCCCAGGTGTGATATGGACAACCTCAGGATGGCACCATTATGAGAAGCAAGACAATATGTACTCTTGTTAAGCCTTCCTAAGTAACAGGATGGTTTGATCATCTCACCCAATATTTTGGCAAGCTTTTAAGTTCCACTAACCAACCTCTCATCATGTCCTCAAGCCCTGTCAGACCAACACCTGAGCAGTCAGCCCACTTCTCAGACACTGTCTCTTAGCAGGCTAGTGGTCAGAGCCATCAGAGCGGAGCTCCCATCTCCAATTCCATTTGTGAGCCCCAACCTCCCTCCCTTGCTTCACTGCATAGCTCCTACTCCATAATAAACACTTAGGTGATCCAACTCTCACAGCAGCCCTATAAGGCATAGGAGGCTATTAGGTCCAAGGCAATGAGACGGACTTATTTGTTCAAGGTCAGAGAGGCAGAGAGTCACAGCCAGAAATAGCATTCAAGGCTCCTGACTTGAAGTCTCCTGCTCATTATCTAGACCACGCCACTTCCCTCTGACTGGTAAGTGCATCTTCATCATAACACGCAACCTAATCAGGCACCTAAATTGAGCTGATGCAAATGTAAATATGGTTTCTCGAAACACTCTAGCGATAATGTTCCATTCTCTCTTTGCTACAAATCAAAGTAATGAGCAGTCTGTTTTTTTTTTTATTTCTTTTTGTATTAAGGCTTTAATAGAGAGATAATCATGGGATTGGAAAAAATCCAAGCCACTATGATGAAACACTTAAAACTCGGAAAGAATAAATTAAAATTAGGAGAAAAAGTTAAAAACCATACAGAACCATGAGTATAATACGGTGGTTAGGAGGAGAGCAAGGCTGGGTATAATTCCAAATTATTGACCTTTGTCAATATTACCTCCATTTCTAGCTGCCTCATTTTTTTTTTAGAAAGGAAGGATTTGGGGATACAGAAGAAGTCTTTTGGGAGGAATATAAACAAAAAATATATTAAATAGCTATCTTCAATGATAAAAAAAGGACATTACATTCTGATCAGATTCTGGGCCACGTTTATAAATTTTGAGAACCGAAATACAACAAAGCTGAAAGCCAAGAGGGTGGAGTGGTACCCAAAGGTAGGCAGTGTTGAGGCAGGAATGTGTTTTAGCAGTTGCATCTGGAAACATCCAATGGGGCAAGCAGGCACAGAATCAGAAGATGTGATGGACAAGGGCAGTTAAGGCCAAAGAAGTTATCAGCAGGCACCAGCACAATAACCCTTAGAAAAGAAAACCTGTTTGCAGTTCATCAGGATGAAAAAATAAGACATAGTAATAGCTCATGTATGTAGGAAGTGAGAAATGGGAAAGAGCAAGTATTTGAGCCACACTGCTCCAAGTGTGGTCTATGACCCAGCAGCTTCGGCCTTACCTGGAGCTCATAAAAAAACACAGACCTCAGGCTCCGCCCAGAACTGCGGAATCAGGGCCTGCATTTTCACAAGAGCATGACATTAAAGCTTGAGAGATTCTGTGTTTGGTTACACTAAGTGCTCAGGAGACCAAGAGGAGAGCAGGAACAACCAGGGTGGGTGGACAGAAGGCTTCAAGGGAAGGCAGCATCTCCCACGATGCCCTGGAGGTAGTGAGAATAGTGACAAGATGTTACAGATGAAACAGAATCATAATCAAGGAAAGTTAAATTTAGGAGTTATTAGTGCCAAGGCACATGAACTCACAAGAATAGATGCAGCAGCTGGGAGAAAAATTTAAAAGCAGAAAAGGCTGGAGGGCCTAGAACCAGCCTGTGGGTGCCTCCTGGGAGCAGAGAGGTGAGGAGGCAGAAAGCAGCTGTGGAAGCAATCACAGGAGCAGCTCCAAGCTGATGTATCATCCAACCACTTCTCTCGGACTAACAAATACCAATTTAGATAAACAGCAAACCCTGGGAGAGGCACCATCTCTAATTAAGAGATCACAGTCCATGTAAACAGACGACAACCAAAGGCAACCTCAGCCTGCCTGGGTAAATCCCAGTGATTTCTTAGGCATTCATTATGGCTACCAGGACAGACAAAAGGCTGCTACCACACAGCTACAGGGAACCATGAGGGAGGGAAGCCACGGTTCTCGGGGGGTGGGGGGAGTGGGACAGGCAGGGAAGGAGGGGAGGTCTCCTGGAAAATGACTGTCACCCGACTGAACTGGTTGATCTCTGAACTTCACACTGGGTTTATATTTTGACAACCAGAGAGTGCACTGGGATGGAAGGAGAGAAAGGCATGGTGCATAAACAGAGGAAAACAAGTGAGAGCAAAAGGGGAGGCAATGCGGCCATGACGAGCCTGCAGGTCTGGTCACAGGCACTATCCCCCAGCCCACAGAGGTGAGAGAGAGGGACAGATGAAATGTTGAGAATTTGCTTTAACCAAGAGTTCTACGCTGGCTAAGTGTACAGCACCTCTGACATATCAGATGCCATTTAGAGGGCAGACCCGGTGTGAAATCTTTACCAAAGGAATTTCAGTCCAGGGCGTCTGGAGGGGGAGCAGAGTCCTGCCCTTTCTCTGACATGGGAGAGGAAGGTGTTCTCTCTTGGAAAAGGAGAACTAGCACAAAAGGAGCAACTACAGGTCAAGAGTCTACGAAGAGCAACGTTCATTCAGCATTTTTGAGGGCCAACTCTGTGCTTCTGCTTTTGGAAGATTCTAATAATAAACCATGAACAAGGACACCATTCTTCATCTGGTGGGACTTACAGATAAGCACATTTGGATAAAGTGCCAGGTCACTCAGCAAAGAAAGGTCAAGGAAGGCTGGAATAAAAGGTGATGTACAGGCCAAACCCAGTGAATGAGGGAGACAGCATGGGGGATGGTGTGGTGGACAGTATTCTCCAAGGCCTGGGGACAAAGGTGTGGTTCAGGAACTGGGCAGCCAGTCCCACACATCTGAGATCGATGTCAAGATGCACTTGAGTGTGTCCCTCCTTCCCCTGCTTTGCCCCACTATGTTATTTTCACCATAACTCGTCTGTCCAAAATGCCAAAAGGCTCCCGGAGACACTGGTTTCTTCCAGAATGCAGTTTCAAAACACTCACCTGGTAGGGCCTGTCATTTCTCTGCATTAGGGGTGAGGAAATGAAGTAAAAGTCATTGCATGTCTGGAGAAGGCAGGACCTAAGGCTATTCCTCTCATGGGCGACTATTCCCAGGTGAGGAAATGGTAAGCAGTGCTTTCAGGTCCTGTAAACCTACTGGGTCAACTGAGAATCCAGGGTCATTTCTGCTGAAAAGTTTGAATTCAGAGGAAGCTTACCACATCTTGCATGTGCTCACTTGGTTCTCCCATGGGTATTTATGGAACATTTTCTTTGTGCAGAACATTCTGGACACAGTAGCAGGCTATGAGAGAGAGAGAGAGAGAGAGAGAGAGAGAGAGAGAGAGAGAGAGAGAGAACACAAACAGGGTTTTAGTGATTTCTGGGAATTCAGCGGCCCAGTTTGAGTGACAGCACACACACCGGAAAACACATCAGAATGTCACATCTCAAGTGCTGCAGAGAGGAGGACATTTAGGACATGCTCAATGATTGATGGATAGATTCAGCCCTCGAATGCGATGTCAGAATGAGTTTCCAGGATGCCAGTCCCAGGTTCCCCCAGGACAAAATGACTCTCACCCCACATTTTCCCATGTCTTTGGGGGCTTTAACCGGGTTATCCACCCTGGCTCGAAATACGATGGCAAAGATGGTCTGTAAAGAATAAATGAAAAAATAAAAATGTGCAAGAAGTGAAGAAAGAATGCAGGATGGCCGGGGGAGAAGGCCGAATTGGGTTTATTTTCCGTTGAGATTCAAAAGAAAGATCTTGCATCAGCCAGGCAGAAAAAAGGGGATTAATTTTTGCTTTGAGAAAGAATTAATTTTATTCATGAATGAATTGCTACTTAGAGACATGTACGTTTAGAAAGGCGTGAGGTGGGCTTCATCTAGAAATTGTCAGGACACAGGTACAGGCAGACAGGGACACTGGCTAGTCATGTGGTCTCTTCTTTTTCCACCTTTTTTTTTTCTTCTTCTTTGTGAGAGAAGAGCTTTTTCTGGGTCAGAGAATCTCAATTTTTTTTCTTTATTCAGCTTCTGCCACATTTATCCCCCCTGAGGGCTTCTCACATCTCCCGCAAGAAAATTATTTCAGTCCACAGAAAGCTCAGAACAGTGAGTGGCACACGGTGCATTTATTTACTGGGCACATTTATTGAGCATCTGGGTGTGCTGGCCACTCCACAAGTGCTGGGGACACGGCGTGAACAGGATACATCCCAGGCTTCAGGGAGCTCTGCCCTCAAGGAAGAACCTGGAGCAAGTGACTGGAAGTGGCCCGGGGTCTATGAGGCCGGAAAGTGCGGTATGTGAGGGGTCTGGTTCCCCTGTCTGTCACCTGCCTTCCCCTCTAGGATAGAAGACCGGAGTGTACTCACGAGGCACTGAGGGCCAGTGGGACAGATTTATTACCATGAAGCCTGGGCTGGAGATGCAGGTTTGGAGCTGGATTCCATTGGATTGATTTGTCCAATCCTAATGAAGCCTAGAGAGGTCGTGGCTGGTGGTGTGGATGGGCCGGCCACGTGGCCTCCGATGGAGCTCCAGCAAGAGAGCTACCAGCGAGATGGGGGTGGGGGAAGCCTCAGTGGGGCTGTCCACTGGAGGGCATGGCACCCAAGGGACAAGAGCCTTTTGTGAGCTGGGAGCTTAATGCACTGACTCGACACAGTATTGAAATGTGGACCACAGGACAGCAGGGGTCACCAATCTCCTCCACTTCCCTGGGGGACAAAAGGAGGACAGGGGCCAAGAAAACAGATGGTTCCAGGAGGACAAACAAGTTAGCCAAAGTTTCTATTTAACGTAGGGAAAGAGCACACATGACTCTCTTTTTGCTATGAAACATAAACAATAGTAGCTAATATACACTGGGTACTCCCATATGCCCAACATTTTATTAAGCGATATGTAATTATCCTCATACAAAGGAGATGCTATTTGTACACACACATTACAGATAAAGACACTGAAATTAGAGGATGTCACATGACTGGTAAGAAGAGCCAGCACTCAACCCATAAAATAGAGTGCCTGACCATTAAATTATTATTGAATGAAGTAAATAATCTGAGCCTGGATTCCCATCACTCCGAGGAAAACCAGTTGTGCCCTGGCCCTCCGGCTCCCTTTGGTGGCATTCTTGCAGAGCTTTGGGAGGCAGAAGGTGGGCTTCAAGGAGCTGGAGGGTGGCACATGCCACACAAAGGTCCTGTGGTTCTGTTTCCACCAGAGTCCTCCATCTGCACCTGTATGCTGGGGAACCCTCCATGGGAGGAAGCAACTCACCTGCAGCAAAGCCAGTGTGCTTCCGTAGGGGGCATTGTAAACTGAATTTCTGTAACTCGAATCCTCTACTAGTGGGGCACTTCATACCATTTCCAAAAACAGCTTTTTTTTTTTTTTTTTTTTTGGCCTGGCTTATAAAAATTCAGTCTTAAATCAGTTTCTAGCCCCCGACTTTAGGATCAGATAGCTACTGATCTATAAACACCAGTATCTACATGGAAGCAACATTTTCACAAAGCCAGAAAAAATCTTTGGTGCTGCAAATAACCACTGCTTATTTAGCTTGTAAATTTGGAGTTTCTTACAGTGACAAGATTGGTATGTCCTCTGGGTCACCCCTGCTTACTCCCTGCATGCACAGCACATCGTGGATTCCAATAAAGCTCTGAACGAGACCCAGGACTGGACTCCCGATTCAGTTTTAGGATTTGTAGGTGTGGGGGTGGGCATAGTAGGGCTCTTATACGGGGACAGGATTTGGGGACAATGCAATGATCTGGCTGAGCTTCCTCTGCCTGCTGTGTTTTCCCCTCTGCACCTGATTCTGCCACCATGCCAGGCTCTCCCCTGAACCCAGAATGTGCTTCTTTCTCCCTCTGCATGCAAAGAACAAACAAGCTCTGGAAGTCACAATGAGTCAGAGCAAGAAGTTTCACTGGCCACGTAGGAGCCCTCGTGGGAGAGAAATGAAGTCGCCAGAACCAGCATTGCTCCAAGCCTTCATTACCAGCCCCAGTGCTGGGAGGATTCTCATGTTCCTTGCGTGCCCAGAGAGTCTGGGCCTTACCTGGGGACATGCTAGTGACGGAAGAGGGACAGGAAGAAAGGCTCTGGGGAGTAAGTTCCCCTGGATGCCCAGAGGCATGAAACCACCTAATGATCCCTCAACATAAGCTACGTCGTTGGTTTACTAGTAACAGCAGTAAACTTCAGTGAGGTAAGCCAGCCTCTTGCTCAGTTAGTTCTGTGGGTGTTCTAAATGGTGAGCTTGATAAAGAGTGTGGAGAAAAAGGTGGGTGTGTGTGCAAGTCAAACATTCAGCTAGAAACTCATGCCCAAATGAGACTCAATAGAAGTGTAGCTCTAGAAGCTGATAACACATTTTTTTCTGTGACCACCAAGGAAGGTGGTGTCCATTGGGTGCCTGAAGGCTGGGATACTAAATCTGGGAGCCACAGCTTTAGGGGTTGGCCTGGGTCAGGAAGCCAAAGCTGCAAAGACAGTGAATAGGTGTGCAAGGAAGCCCAACAACATGGGTGACGGGGACAGAATAGAACCGAGGGATGCCTGATATTTGAACCTAAAGTCAGCTATTTCCTACCCAACGCAGACAACCGCTCTCCAAATCCCCAAGAAGGCGGCCAATAGTCTGGGCTTGAGCAGTTCCATTCTTGTATGTTCATGAGGCCAATTTCCATTCGACAGTCCCAAACACTGTAACAATCTTTCTGATATTGAGTCACAGTCTTTCTTCCCATAATTCCACTTATGGATCCTGACTCTGCTTCCTCTTATTTCTGTGGAACAAGTCTAAGGGCCTCTTCTTCACAACACGTCTCTAGAGATCTGAAGATGGTTATTATTCTCCCTGATTCCTAGACTTGTCAGCGCACTTGCAACTTCCCTCCAGAAGTTCTTTTTTCTCTTCCCCTCCTTTCACATTCTCTCCCTCAAGCTGTTCTCCCTCTTTTAATTCTTCTTCATAAAGGAAATATAAGACATTTATTTTGACATAAGATCTGTTGACCCAATTCTGGCTCCTAGGACCTTGCTTGATCAAGAATCTTGTCACCATTCTGGAGTTGCTCAGGCCAGGCACTGTCCTTTCCACAGACTTCTTTAACTCCTTGCATTCTCTGCAGTTCTCCAAGGCTTGTGAGGGTGCTGCTAGGTCACAGGCCACCTCAGAAGAGTGGTGACTCTCCTTTGGAACCAAAGCATCAATGCTTCAAGAAAAATTGGAAATAAGTGCTAGGCTCGTGGTGAAAGAACACAGATTTTCTATTCAAGTTAAATGTAGGGGGAAAAATCTTAACTTTTTCCTCAGCTTCTGAAAGAATTGCCTCCACCTCCCACTTGGTTTGATTTTGTGCAGCTGGACCCAGTTTCTGTGGTAGAATCATAGCCACGCGGCCCCTGCCATGTTTCCTACAGCACGATTTGTATCTCTGTCTCCTTTGCCGTGCTCCCTCGTGCTGCCAGGCACAAGGCTGCTGGGACTCCTTCCTCGTCCCCATCCCACCTGCCATGGGAGTGGGAAGGCTTCCATCTCAGAATCCAGTCTTCTCTCTTCTCCGGCTTCATCGTTTACCACTGGGACTTCTCTCTTTTCTCCTGTCCAATCTGTCTTAAGGTCTCCTGTGGGTCCCTTGGTGCCCACATGATAAAACCCAAATGCATTTTTTTTTAAAAGAATGAACGTTCACTTCAAAATCGCCCTTTCACTATTTTAACAAATATTCAATGATACGGACTCTGCATCACTGAGCATACGGCACGGTTTCTTCTTGTTCCAGTCTCGGTGAACATCTCCAGCTTGGCCCAGACATGGAGGCTCCTTTCCTTCCTCCTGCAAAGCCCCTTCCTTTTTCTCTGCCAGCGAGCTCCTACTCACCTTTCAAACCCATTTAAAATCACCTCACTATGAAGTCTTCTTTGACTCCTTCAAGAGTTATCCTACTTATGATTTTCCTTCAATCTGTTCATATTTCTACTATTTATCTTTATTTCCTCCCTCCCTCTTTTTCCTCTTCTTTCCTCCCTTCCTTCCTTTTTCTAATTCTCTTTGGTCTTCACTTGGTTCTGAACTCCTTCCGTCAAGGAACACATCTTATTTCATCTCTATATATCCAGCTCCCAGTACCATGTCTGCCACATATAAAGATGTGCTGAATGAAATTACTCAGTAAGAATAGGATGTCCGGTGACTGAATTACATGAAGCAGTAAGCAAGTCGTTGAGACTCCAGGCTCTGCACTCGTACTATGTGGGTTTAAACTACAGTCATGCTACTTCTAATTGTGTGAACTTGTACAAGTTATTTTGTATCTGTGCCTCAGTTTTCTCATCAGTACAATGGGTCTAAAAATAGGCCTTTCTTTATAGAACTCTTTGGTGACAGCTAAAAAACAAATTTGGTTTACTTCAAGATAGTGTTCATTCTTTTTGTGACAGGTCTCCTAAGAGTACATACGGAAAACAATAGCATAGGGAATCTTGAGAAGAGGAAGTAAAAATGAAGGAAGATTAGTGGATAGAGAGGAAAGAAAAATGGGTCAGTGTTACTCTATTAAATTCTTCCTACTGCAATTTCCATAAATTAATCAGATTTATCACTTAAAATCCACACTACTCTCCTTAACTATAGTCTGATTTAATCTAGCCATTGATTTTATCGTTATCGATAGTTCAAAATAAATCCTGAACAGTGACAAGTGCTTTCCCTGCAGAGATGACTCACACGCCATGATCCCACAGCATCAAAGTTGAGGCCTCGAGGCCAACACCATTTCCCACCCATATAAAACAAAAAGAGAGGCCCCAATGGGGATGTTGCTGAGCTGAGAAGCGGGAGCATGGGTGTTTGACTCGTAGACAATAAAAGTCAGGTAATTGAAAGGGACCCTAATCTAGACAGGCAATAAAATCAAGAATGGAGATCATTTTGCCAGGCTGGAATATGAGATTGACATAATTAAGGTATTATTAGTCGGAGTAGGCTAAAGCAGGTACAAACAGTCCCCAAATCGCAGTGACTTAATAAAAGTTGTTTTGTTTTATTGTTCATGTCAATAAAAGTAGATTGCTTCATGAAATCATTCAGGACCAAGGTTTGTTTTACCTAATCACTCTGGAACCTCAGATCCTCCACCTCAGGTCCTGGTGGACAAGGAAAGAGAGAGAGCATGAAGGACTTCATGGCAGATCTTAGGGGCTAGGCCTGTGTTCAGTGACATTGCTATTCTTAATACAGAGGAATCTGGTGGGGGGTGGGGGGAGGAGGAAGGAGGGATGTCTGTGAGTTAGGAGGAAAGTAGAAACAGTTTAGAGAACAACTTTCCAGTCTCTGCCACAAGGGGCAGAATGCAAGAAGAGGGTAAAATGCAAAGCCCTAAATTTAAGTTCAAAATGTCAACTTTACAAATATATAGGAAATCTGACTTAGCTGTGAAAAAAAAGAAATATGGAGCTGAAAAAAATGTGAGGTTTGGTTGATCATTACATTACTGTTAGTCATGAATACTTTTGTCTTTTAAAATATAAATACAATGACCCTGGCCAGGTGGCTCAATTGATTAGAGCATCATCCCAATATGCCAAGGTTGCAGGTTCAATCCTGGTCAGGGCACATATAAGAATCAACCAATGAATGCATAAATAAATGTAAAGAATACAATACTCAAGTGCATTAATAAAGGAAATATGTATAGTAGAAAGATCATCGACTTTCTCCATCTGTTGCTTAACTAAGTGTCTTTGACTAAAATACTTAAATTATCTGAGTCTCAGCCAGCTTAGCTATATAGGACTAAAGCATGCGGGGTGTATCAGTTAATTACTGCTATAACTACGCATATGAAAATAACCCCAAAACTCAGTAGCTGAAAACAAGAATCACTTATTCTCATGCATCTGTAGGTTGGCTTGGTTAGCTATGCTTCTGGATGCAGGCCTGCAAGGGGGTCATGAGGGCTTCACTCCAATGATGTTTTTCCTGGGCACAGGCTGCAAGAGCAGCACCTAAAGCTACCGGGGAAAGCAACTCTAATGGTGAGTGCAGAGATGCAAGAGAGAGTGGAATCATGCAATGACTTTTGAGATCTTGGCCCAGAACTGGCACACTGTCACTTCTGTCCATATTCCGTTGTCCAAATCAAAGTCACATAACCAAGTCTAATATCAATGGTGGAGGTAAATGAGCTCCCTCTATATGAGTGATACTGCAAAGTCACATGTCTAGGGACATTCTAATGCAGATGAGAATGAGGAGTCAATACAATACACTGTATTTGGAAGACTGTGGTGATGATTAAAAAATATGTAAAGCATCCAGTCCCAAGCCTGGCAACACAGGGGCTCAGGAAAGAGGCACTGTGATGATAGTTATGATGATGATGGTAATGATGTACATATTCAGATGTTATATCCTAGTGTACTCTCAGTGGCTCAGAGCATACCCGCTGGATTGTGTTTAAGTTGGATTGCCATTTTAAAAAAGAAATATATTCACTAACTAGATTGCAAGCAGATAAGGTTGAACATAAAGGGCCTAGAGAATCTGGAAACTGTACTAAAGGAACTAAAAATATTTAGTCCAAAGAAGAGTGGCCCATATAAAAAGTAAATGCACCCAAATACCAGAAGGGCTATCTCATTGCAAAAGGAATAAACTTGTAGAATAATGGAAGGAACTGTCAGTCTGGGGGAATTCTCTTAGAGTTAAGTAGATAATGGCTGGCCCATGGACATTTGCTGGGGACAAGCATAGCACAGGCTGTCCGCTTGCTGAGCAAAGACAAGGACACGGGAGGTAGAGTAGTGACCAGAGCCATTTTCCACAGATGAATGGAGGAGCTGCGGGGAGTGGGTTGAGAGGTCAGAGCAGAGCTGAGGTTTCTGTACTTGGAAAAGCACAGATCTTAGCTCCCTTTTCATTTCCTTCTACTCTCTCAGATCCACTGGTCCTCCTTCCAAACTGTCTGTTTGCATTTCATGTTGATTCTACACAACTCTCAGTGCCCTCTCCAAGCCCTGGAGCCCTAACATGACAGTGTGAGATTCCCTAAACATTGGTCTCTTCCTCTCCTTTAAGCTTGAGTCTCCTCTCCCAATCAGCCTTAATTAAACTGTTTGAAAGCTGCAGCTTGATTTTAATTAGAGCAAAATTGGGAAGATTAGAATGAAATTGGCCAATCATTGTTTACAGGCCATTGTGTGAGAATACAGCAGGCTGTTAAATTACCTCCATGCCAGGCTTCTTGAATTCTTCCAGACAGGAGGAGAGACAGGGACTGTGGTCATCATGGGAGGGCTGGCCTCAATTCTGCTCCTCTGCCCCCAGAGTTCCAGGGCCCAGATATTATTTAACCCATGGCTCCTGGATGGAAGCCTTCCTGCCTATGGATTTCTCCCAGCCACAGTGGAAAACAGGGCAAAAGTATTTCCTGAGAAGTATGACGAAGGTGTACATGGTCTCTGAACTTGAACACAGGTCACAGACAAAGGCAGGAAAGCATTCACAGCATGGTCTGGGATCTCATCACACTCTACTGCTGATCAACTGAGACTGGGTCATTTTCTCAATTTCTCTGTCACTTCATTTGTTAACCTGTAAAGGTTAATAGTTGAGTAATGATATTTTCTATTCCTCCTTTCTAAGGTCCTTGTATAGATAAAATAGTTGAGCATGTGTGAAAATTGTGTACAAATTTTTAAAAAATCTGAAAGAAAGCTTTAAACCAATATTACTAGTAGAGGTTATGGTGTTTATTATAATTTCTCTTTATAGCTCAAATTAATGGTGTCCTATTCATTATAGCAGTAAAGGCTCTAATAGCCAAGTACATTACAATAATGTGATGTTGAGATAGGAATCTCCTGATGATGTAATGTGTCTAGAAATACTGCCTTCTATACAGGAGCCAAAACACCACAGATCCTTCAGCTTCTAACATGTCCAGTTAGAGAATATGAAACCATCGTAGCTGAGTCACCGAGGCAAGTAACTGGCATCCTTTATGTGTGTGTTGGCTCTGGCTATTCTTGTTCATGTGAATTTTTCAAGACGAAGGGTGTGAGCCCAGTGAAAAGAAAAAGGGTAACACCTTAGCTTGATGGGTTGGGTTCTGTGCTGGAAGCCGCAGACCAAGATATGAGATATGTTAACAGAAAATGAGGAAAGAAAAGCTGTTTTGTGTCTGGACCTCAGTGGCCCAATGATCCGCAGGGTTTATTGAGACTACTGTACCAAACTGGCAAGTCTCAAGCTATTTGGGAAAAGGCAACTCTCCAAAAGAAAGGGGGTTTTTGAGGACAAAGATATTTGCATTTATCCGGAGCTGGCTGGAATGAGAGAAAATTTCCTATGGATACTGGTTGACAGTTAACATAGACAAAGTCAAGTCACAAGAAAAATGACAAGAAAACTAAGGCCTTGGATTAAGGCCAATCCATCCTTTTTGCTTCAAAGTTCTTAAATATTTTATTCAATAACTCATCATGTGTCTTCCTTAATTTTTCAAGAGAAACCAATCATATTTTTTCTTACAAGATGGGTCATACCAAAATAACCATTTGGAGAATCCATAGCTCAGTCCCTTTCAGCACTGCAATCCCTTTGAATACTGAAGTTTGGAGGAACATGGCCCCCAAAACAGAGGTTATGTGAAATAGGTCAGGGAAGGGGCTTAGTCGCTACCACAACAGCCCATTCTTTCTACCATTATTTTCAAAGTGGTGCTTGGAGCTGGGCATCCTGGGCTCCAAGGCTGCCTTACGACCTCTGCCAAATCTTCGGATCAGATCCTATTCTGAGAAATGCTGCCTGAGTTGGCATGTGGTGATGGGTTGGCTCTGCTGGAAGCAACATTGATTCCCTCCACAGTGAACCAGCCTGGAGTCTAACTCAGGAGGAACAAATGGGCTCTTGGCACTTGGGGCACATGGATATAGGTGTCCGGCCTGAAGAGCGGGGCACAGCCGGGGAGCGGGGCAGCTGCACACTCAGGATACAGGAAATGGCCTTGGAAATGGGCCTCACCGGGCTCTCACACAGAGGGTAAGAGACGTCGATTAGAAACTGGTAACAGAATAATTCGGCTGTTAGGGTCTCAGCACCACTGCCCACACTGTAGGCTGCAGGATTCATTACTACGACATGTCAGCCTCACTTGAGGTATAGCTTTGTTTTTGTTCCGAAATTATGGATTTTTGTTGTTGTTGTTGTTTAAATACTCTCTCCCTTAAGGCTTCCCAGGGAGGGAGGCTTCATAGGTAATGACTCTTCACTGGGGGCCAGATCAATGTTCTCAGTTTCCAAGCCCGAAAAGTGGTGCCTCAGCAGGCAGCTGCTGGAGACAGCACCTGGAACGGAAGACCCTGGCTGTGCTCTTTCTGAGTCTTTAATCGCCAGGAGCTGGGACCCTGTGGGGGACTCTCGCTGGCAGCATTCTCATTGACCTTGGGTAACATGAAGGAACACAGTGCTGCGGATGGTTGCTGCCATTACGGTCAGGAGCTGTGGCTGGGAGGCATCCCTTTTCACTTACATCTTTCAAATTAGGAACACCTTGATCCATTTAGTATTGTCATGAAGATACTTTTGCTGCAAACCCAGAGCTGGCCCAGGCCCAGGCCCCAAGCCCCCAAGAGCTCCTGTTGCCTGAGGCTTGGCATGTCTGTTCGGCTCTCCTCCTGCTGGATTCTGGGAAAATCCCTAACCTCATATACAGCCAGAAGCATGGCTTTTTGACAATCTGGACCATTAGTGTTAAGCAGTTTGGGACCAAGATAACTACAATCACTTCAGAATATAGCCAGAGATCGAGATTTTGAGTTAGAGCTCAAATCTTCTGAGTGTCAGTATGTACAGCTGCTTTACTTAACACACTGAGGTTTACCCTCGAAACTGGATTACACCTTTCCTAAACTTTGTTTTGGTTGTTATTAATCATTTTATGGGTATGTCAATAAGCCTTTGTCAGAAATACGTGTTGTTCACTCTGGGCTAATCTAAAATACAATGGGAAAGCACCCAACTTCTGGTAATTATAGCAGGTTACTGAAGCCTCTTTTGGAGGGCAGTGTGAACACTTTTGACAGGTCAAGTCCACATTAGAGAGCTCTGGGCACCTCTGGCTTAACCTGTGAGCCCCTGGGACTGGCCTCCGCTGTTCTAAAGGCACTTTCCAAGGGGGCTTTCCTGTGTTTGAAATGTTTACTTTCTCAGATTGTTTACTGCAAACCAAACTCAGTGGGAGAAGGTTTTAAGAAAAATGGCTGAAGTGAAATGGAGATTTATTTGGTGTCTTAATTAAAACAAAGATGAAGGCTTCATTGAAGTAGCATGTGCTAATTAATTAATTAATATGTAGAAAATATCCTTTTCCTGAGGGAAAAAGGAAACCTGGATTCTTTTATTACTGGAAAGAACTACTAAATGAAAAATCAGAAACGAACATTTATTCTTTGAACAGCTCCGGCTGCTTTCCAGTATTGCCTCTGAGGTTTCAAGATGCGGCAAAGAACCAGATTAATAAGTTCTGTAATCATATTTTTTACCACTTTCTGACTCAAAATCCACTCACAGACATTCCCCCCATTATTTTAATTCCAGGAAGGGCTCCAAAGGGCAGGAAGAAACTTAGCGAAGTCGAAGAGAAAACCACTGGACACCCTCAGAGCCTGAATCTTCCTGCAGTTGCTAGGCCTTATGACCAATTCATCCTAGTGCATATATTCTTTTTTTAAAAAATATATTTTATTGATTTTTTACAGAGAGGAAGGAAGAGGGATAGAGAGCTAGAAACATCGATGAGAGAGAAACATCGACCAGCTGCCTCCTGTACACCCCCCACCGGGGATGTGCCCGCAACCAATGTACATGCCCTTGACCGGAATCGAACCTGGGACCCTTGAGTCCGCAGGCCGACGCTCTATCCACTGAGCCAAACCGGTTTTGGCTTCTTTTTTAAATGAAATTCACCACCACCACCACCCCCCCCCCCCCCCCACACACACACACATACACTCTTCCACTCACAAAACCACTGCCCCTTGGAGCTTCACAGGAGAGGTGCTATGGAAGGGTTGTAAAGATTTGATCATGGAGCTAGACAGCCTGTGTTTAAATTCTCACTCTTGCACCTACTAGGTATTACTTACTGGGAAATTAACTTACTTGTGCCTCAATTTCCTCATCCATAAAATGAAGGTAATTATATTTTCTCCCTTATAGTATTGTTTTAAATATTATATTGGTTGGTACTTATAAGATGCTTGGAATGCCTGTCACATTCTAAGAATTCATTAAATGTTAACCCTTATTTTTTATTTGCTCATAAAAAGCTTCCTAAGACAGTATCATCCATTTTTCTAAGTCCTTGTTATTCTGTGTTATAATTTCCTGAGCATTTACAGGAGTTGGAATTAGGTCTTTTCTCTGATTTCTCCCGTGGTACCCTGTGTATGGTCTTGATTTTTTTCTAGGGCTTAATTTCTCCTCCTGCAAATGTGTGCATTGAAGCCACCTTAATCCAAAAAGGTTTTGCTTCAGTGTGTATGTTGCACTGTGTTGTAGAAACACAGTAAACTCATGTTTTGTGTAGATAATTAAAAGAATGAAATGTTCTGGGCAATGAAATATTTTTGTTAGAAGATAGTAAACATTTAAAAAGAATTAGAATGCGATAAAATACATTTAACCTAATTTACACAAGGTAAAATAGTGTTATAGAAACAGCAGTCTGGTATTGACCTGGGATTTAATCTTAGCTCTGCCACTTACTGGGTTACGTGTAAATTGCTTTCTTAACTCTCTGGCTCTCATTGTCTATTGTCAAAATCATCACAGTTGTTGTCAATAGCACTGGGGGAGGGCCCGGACACTAGCTTTTTGCTCTGATTCTAGTAACAACTGGTTATATTGCTTTAGACAAACCACTTCCCTCTCTGTTTCATGGTTTTATCCTAACATAAGGTGATTGTAATAGAACTTCCCAACCCCTATGCATGCTGGTGCTGGAGGTGCGGCAGACGGGTTACGGTTGTGTCCATAGGTTGATGCCCTCAGCCCCTGAGGCAGCTGTGCATAATCTGGGGTAGCAAAACTAACTCCCTGTGCTGGTCTCCTCTGGGCTGAGCAGCCTTGTTCATTTTTTTTTTCCAAAACAAACAAACCAACCCCAGCTTTTAGTTTTATTGATCTATTTTGTTGACTTTTTAGTCTCCATGTCTTTCATTTCTATTCTGATCTTTGTTGTTTCCTTCCTTCTACTAACTTTGGGCTTAGTCTGTTCTTTTCTACTAGTAGTTCTTTGAAGTAAGGTTGCTTTTTTTAAGATCTTCATTTTTTTCATAATATATGCATATATTGTTAGAAACTTTCCTCTTAGGACTGCTTTTGCTGCATCCCAAAGTTTTTATATTTGTGTTTTCATTTGTCTCATTACAAATGAAATACACACACACACACAATTTCCCCTTTGATCCCATTGTTTGTTTAGGAGCATATTGTTTAATCTTCATGTATTTGTAAATTTTCCAGTTTTCTTATTGTAATTGATTTCTAATTTCATAGCATGTGGTCATAAAAGATCATGATGAGGTTTCAACCTTCTTAAATTTATTAAGATTTGCTTTATGGCCTAATGTATGATCTATCCTGGCGAATGTTCCATGTGCACTTGAGAAGAATGTGTATTTTGCTGCTGTTGGGTGGAATGCTCTGTAGGTCTCTGTTAAGTCCATCTAGTCCAATGTTTCTTTGTTAATTTTCTGTCTTGATGATCTGTCCATTATTGAGGATGGGGTATTGCTGTCCACTTCTATTGTTATATTGCTGCCTATTTCTCCCTTTAGATCTGTTAATATTTGATATATATATTTAGTTGCTCCTATGTTGAATGCATACATATTTATAAAAATTATATCTTCTCAATGAATTGATATATTTATCATTATAAAATGACCTTATTTGTCCCTTGTTACAATCGTTGGCTTTAAATCTATTTTTTCTGGTGTAAGTATAGCTTTCCCAGCTTGTGTGTGTTTGTGTGTGTGTGTGTGTGTGTGTCCATTTGCATGGACTATCTTTTTCCATTCTTTCACTTTCAGTATATATGTTGTTAAAGCTGAAGTGAGTTTCCTGTAGGCAGATTGTAATTGGGTCTTGTTTTTGTTTCATTAAAACATTAAGCTACTCTATGTCTTTTTATTGGCCATCCAGCAATTTAGAAATGAGATCAAGCAACTGTTCTTCACATGGTAGTGGGATTTCGGATAAAAACACTTTTGACAAGTACCCTGTACTTTTATTAAAGTTTAACATTTTATGCACAAAAGACATAAAAAATAATATATTATTATGGACTTCCCTGCTTAAATAGAGCCCCACAGCAGGAATTTTGAAAGGCTTTGTTGGAACTGTGAATTATTAGTCATCCCTTTTCTTTTGTTTCCCTGGTAATGTTTGGCCTAGGCCCCTCCTCTCTGTCTTTGTCTCTAGATTTAGATGTGGGGATTCTATAGCCTCAAATGGGGCATGTTTTTTTTTTTAATTTATTTTGAATTATTTTATTCCTTTGCAGCCCTATCATTTGTACTTCATGGGTATGGGGGAAGGTTAGACCAAGGCTTAGCACTGTCATGAGGAGAAGAGTTGGGATGGATGATAAGATTGAGAAGATGCTACGTTCTGTTGTTCCCTAAGGCAGTGGAGCTGGCCCTTACTGTGTGATTTCAGAGGTACGGAAAACTCCTTCCTTACTAATGGATATGATCCTTTACATTTCATCCCAGGACAAAGATCCCCCTTGGAAATCTTGGTCCCCTTTCAAATACAAATAATTCAGTGTGGGGCAAAGCATTAAGATTAAAATTCTAGATGGCACTGGAAAGGAACTTTGCCATCTTCTAGAATAGGGCTTTCATAATGTGGGTCCCTGAGTTCCTTTTAGGATGTCCATGTTGATATTTACACCGAAGATCCAAAAACAAACATAAATAAAACCTCTGGTATCTAGTTTGAATAAAGGCAGTTCTATCAAATGACACCAGTAGTCATGTATTCTTAATCATTACACACTTGCATCTATACATACACAAATGCACAGGTATGCTAGTTTTATCTAAGAATGTCCTTGAAGCAGTAAAATTATTAATTTCATTGGATTATGACCCATGAGTATATGTCTTTTTAATCTTCTATATGATAAAATAGGAGGTGCACATAAAGCATGTCTGAGGACACTGAAGAATGACGGTTGATGGTTGTCTCAGGGAAAAGTACTTTTGTGATTCAGTTGTGAGCTGAACTTGCCACTTTTTTCATGGAACTAATTTTTTCTTGACAACCAACAGACAAACCATGGTTATTCAGACTTCAGTGTTTGGCAGACATTTTCTCCAAAAAAAAAAATGCAGGAAGCCTGCCTCTTTAAGAAAAACAACTGACAGTATTTATTATCTTTCAAACCAAAAAAATAGAATTTTGGAGAACTCCTATTTGTCACCATGAGCTTGACAGCTTTCCAATATTTGAAGACTTTTCTGATGAGATTGGTGGTAATATTAATGAATATAATGTTTTGATATTATATAATGAAAAGTGTCAAAATGTGGAAGATCTGAATAACTCAGTGTTCCCATATGTTCCAGATGACTAATGCATGATGTTACAAAATAAGAAGGGTAGAAAGATCTACTCAAAGAACAATGTGGAACATTGGATTTTAATGTAACAGAGGAGGAGTTCATTGATATGGGTTCAGATTGAACACTGGAACTAACCGTTAAGAAACTATGTTTGTTGAGTTTAGTATGGCACCATAGAAGAACATACACAACTATCATAACAGATTGAGTGCAGAAGCAAATCTGACTATGCAGTCCTCAGCTGCTCAGCTAGATAGTAAAGAGATCGGCAAAATGCAGTGATGCCTCTCTTCTTACTGAATTAGTTGTTTCAGAACATACAGTTATTGTCATAAAAATGTGTTATTTATGTGATATGTAATGTAAAATAAGTAATTATTTTCTCAGTTTTTATTTCTAAAATGGCAATTATCAATATATGTAAGCCACATAAATATGGAGGATTCAATCAATTTGAAGAGTGTGAAGGGGTCCTGAGACCAAAACTGTTGTTCTACACCAACATCTGATTTTACAAAGAGGTAACTGAGGCCATAACAGGTGATGTTATCCACCCACATGGGGCCAACTGTGACTAGATCCTATCTCTGAAAACCATTGTTTGCATTGCTTGTTTCCCCTACTACACTACTACCATAACAACCTTCATATGAACGAGGTGGTCAGCTACTCTCCAATAAGGTTAGGAAAGTAAGTTATGATGGAGGTCAGCTGAGAAAGCCTTTCTCACAGCCCAGGGAATGAGAGGTCAGGGGAGGCCAAAGGGCCTCTTTCAGGCAGTGGGTGCATCCATCTGGAGATGTGGGCTGAGAGCAGATGAGCAGGTTCCAGGGGAAGAAGAACATGACCTACTGTGGACTGCGTGCCTCTTTTCCAGAATACAATGAGCTTTTCCTTATCCCTCAACCTTTCCTCCAGGGAGTTTGCCCGTTGGAAAGTGAACAACTTGGCTCTGGAAAGGAGAGACTTCTTCAGTTTGCCATTGCCTCTTGCCCCAGAGTTTATCCGGAACATCCGCCTCCTGGGAAGGAGACCCAACCTGCAACAGGTTACCGAAAACCTGATCAAAAAGTACGGCACCCATTTCCTACTTTCTGCCACCCTTGGAGGTAAGCAACACCATGATCCTGCATGAATTGTTGCCAGGTTATTTAATATAGCTTTAAGGCCCACTGAGTATAGCTTCAATAGTCTTCTTGCATCTTTTGTTTTTCCTGGCCTATTATTGCCTGAGAATTGTCTCCTTTCTGGTGCCTTTGAGAACAGTATAGCTTCTTAATATCCAAACTCACTCCAGAACATTGCTGTTTGCTTCTCAGTATCTTCCTTGGAAGGGGGATGGGATAAAGAGGTTGGGGGACATACAGAATCCCACCAAGCCCTTGCCAGCAGGGGGTGCTCTCAGTTCCCTTTTGACTGAGCCAGTTAACTCTGAAGCTTCTCCACATCCCTATATTTGCTCTGGCTACAGTTGCCAGGTCCATGAGCAAAGAGGGAAATGTCTGTCGAGTCCCTGACCCCTCTTCCTCTTTATATAGATGAGTGACCAGACACACCAATTCTAATAATTCTGAGCTGGATGGAGGCTAGAGTGGGGGTGGGATGGTGCAACCTTGGCTAGGACCCTGGGCAGAATCAGAAGCTCTGAAGAGGCAGAGTTCTCTCTGCCCTGGCAGAAGAAAACAGGATTTATTATAACATTTATCTCACTGTCTGATGGACAAAAAAGAGCTCTCTGATGGGTCAGGCCAGCTGCTGCATGTGGTAGGTGTTCAGTGTTTGAGGGGAAAGGGCACCTTAAACTTCAAGGCTTCTGCCCTTTTGGAGGGATTATAAATATCCATGCCAACTTCTCATAAACAACTTAAGAGGAAGAATTTTATATCCTTAGGTAGATGCCTGAGATAGAGATCAAAAGAGGATGTTAAATGGATAAGCTGGATGACAAGGGGGAGCTTTGGGGAGACATACGGAACTAAGGAAAGGAAGGAGGGCCTCTCAGGTGTGATGTCTGTTGTCCTATGACACAGTCTGTTGAGATTTTTCTAAATATGGTAAGGGATGGGGAAGAGGCCGTCTGCAGGAGATGAGGCTCCTTCTTAGCTCCGTCTATTCTGGCCAAACATTTCACGTTCTTATTGGTAGGGGAGGAGGGAGCAGAAGGCCTCATCAATGAACCCATGTTGTTTGCTATAGGAGAAGAGTCCCTGACCATTTTTGTGGACAAGCGGAAACTGAGCCGAAAGACAGAAGCAGCAGGAAGTGCCCCTACAGTTGGTGGCAGTGGGAACAGCTCAGCTGTGTCCCTGGAGACCCTGCATCAGCTGGCAGCCTCCTACTTCATCGACAGAGAGAGCACCCTGCGGCGGCTGCACCATATCCAGATAGCCACAGGGGCCATCAAGGTAACAGTCTGAGAGGCACTGGGGAGGCTAGAGTCTTAACCAACTCCATGTCTACCAGGCCTGACCGATTGAGGGGGAAGGAAGTTTTCTCACAGAAGCACAGTCAGACCTAAACATGCTCCAGGTCTTCATTCTGCAGCAAACACTCATGTAGATCTGCTCTGAGGCTGACTTCAGCTGAGGGACTATAGAGAAAGGGAGACGAGGTCCCTGCTCCCCCAAGGTTACATTATAATAGGGGATAGAGATGATAAACAATTAAATATCAGCAAAGTAATTTCAGATAATGATAAAATTAAAAGTCAGAATCATAAGGCACAGATTTTCTGGGATGAGAGAACAGAGCAGATAATATTCACCAGATTGTTCACGGGAGGACACCTTTGGTCTATATGTGGAGGCTGAGATCTGAATGAAAAGAAGCCAACCCAACTATATACAGATCTGAGGGAACAGTGTTCAGGCAGAGGGAACAGTAAGTGCTGAGGCCCTGAGGCAGGAACCAGCTTGGTGCTTTGGTGGAACACAGAGAAGACTGCTGTGACTATAGTGAGGTGAACAAGAAAGGTGCTGGTACAAGATGAGGTTCAGAAGTAGGCTGGAGCCAGATTACATGGCCATGATAGAGAACATCAAAGTACAATGGAAGACAACCAGAGAGTTTGAAGCAGAGGAGCGATATGACCATACGTGTTTGGAAAAGATCAATATTACTGTAACTTTCGTAACTATAACATCCATCCCACTATCTCTACTTACATCTAGCAGAGTTCTAGGAAAGTTCATTTTGTTTTAGAGAAGAGAAGATTAGTGAGAATACTTGAGAATACTGGGTTTTTAAAATTCAAAATATAAAATTAGGGCGGCAAATAAGGGTCAATCTCATCTTATATCCTGCCTTTATCCTACCCAAAATTCATAAGAAGTCCCGTTTTTTAATTTATTAATCAATAAATATTTTGAACACCTACTATGTGTCAGTCACTCTTCTGGATACTGAGAATCCAAGAGTGAACAAAACATATTAAGTCCATGATCTCATGAAGCACAAATTCTAGTAGTAGAGACATAAATAAATATGCCATGTCAAGTGGGATTATTGATATGAACAAATGAAACCAGGGAAAAGAGGATAAGGATAATGGAGACCTGGTGCTTTAGGGAATGTTATTTAAGCAGGCATTTGAATGAGGTGATGGAGTAAGCCACATGGGCATCTTGAGAGAGAGCATTCTAGATGGAGGGAAGAGCAAATGCAATTGCCCTAAAATGGGAGTGTTCTTGGTGGAATACCATATGAGGTGGAGTCAAAGAGGGGTGAAGTGGGAGATGGCACAAGTGGTTGTAGGCACAAGATCATGAGCATTACTGATTAGTGACTGTTGCAATGGTGGAGGTGAGAAATCATGGTAGCTTGCTTGGACATAGCTGGCTATAAATAAGCAGTGAGAAGTTGGAAGATTTAGAATGTGTTTTGAAGATAGAGCCTATAGGACTACTCATGAATTAGAAGAAAGAAATCCAGATTAACAGCAAGATTTTTGGCCTGAGCAACTGGATGAACAGCGATTCCATTTGCTAAAAAAGGATCACCCTGGGGGAGGTGCAGATCTGAAAGGAGTGAATCAAGAGTTTGGTTTTTAACAGATTGAACTTGACATTTCTATTAGACATCCAAGTAGAGATATCTAACAGGCAGTTGGATATGAACACCAGGATTTCAAGAGAAAGGTCATGATTGAATATATAAATGTGGCATACAAATATATACACATGCATATATTTAAACCTAGGTATTTAAACCTAGGGGAAAGAATGAGATGCGATCACTCCAGGAGTGAATGTAACTGATAAAGTGACCCTGAGGCTGATCTCTGAAGCACATCAATATTCAGAAATGGGAAAGAGGCAGAGGATCTGACAAAGGAGGGTGAGACAAAGCAGAAAGAACCAGTCAGATCATAAAGCCATAGGAAGAAAGCGTGTCACAGAAGCAGCAGGCAACTGTGCTAAATGCTGTTGAGCAGTGAGATTCAGAATTGCTATAAAGGCAAACAGAAAAATGGACGCTAGGTGGAGAGTGATATGGGATCAAGGGAGGTTGTGTTTTTGTTTTTCAGATGAGAGATATTCTGGAATGTTGGTATGTTGATTGAAATGAGTCAGTAGATAGGGAGAAAGTGATGATGGAAAAAGAGATAGGAGATGATTGCAAAAGCGATTGAGTAGATGAGAGAAGTTGATATTCCATGCATGGATGGATGGGTAGGTCTCACATAGGAGCATGAACACTCACTCCATCCTTTGTGGGCAATACAGAGTACTCAAGGACAAATGCAGTGGGATGGCAGAAGGGGGGCGGTAGGGAGGGATGCAGCAGTTCTGGCCTGATTGATTTCATTTCCTCCATGAAACAAGAAACAAAGTTCTTGGCTAAAAGGAAAAGGAATTGTTGAGAAAAAAAATGCATGAAATGGTCTTTTCAGAGAGTGGGAATTAGGTATGTCAGTTGATGAGATAAATGTAGTGGGTTGTTGGGCAGCATTGGATGCCCATTTGAGACTCATAGTAATAATTATAACATGAAACCTTTCAGCAGAGTTTTGCATTTTATCAGCTACATTCAGCACTTCATATTTAGCCAGGCATAAAATAGATGAAGAGTTGGATTTAACCAAGGTGTGTGTGTGTGTGTGTGTGTGTGTGTGTGTGTGTGTGTGTGCACGCGTGCATGTGCAAGATGAAAAAAAATATGTAAGGGAGCTGAGTATAAAAAGGAGTGAGTATAGTGAGGGACCAAGGGATGTGAAAGCATTAAGAAGTGACAGGAAGTGAAAAAGTGGTCAGGTCAAAAACTTGGAACTCTAAGTAGGGTTCTTCTACATTTATGTTTAAATTATTGTTGACATTAGGTAATTTGATGACTTGTTAGAGGAAAAAGACTAGAGGAAGCACAAATGTGTGATGCTTAATATTGAAGTTACAGAGGGAGTGAAGATACTAAAAATTCAGGTTCTGGGGTATGGCCATGGGTGTGGGTAGCTAAGATGGGGTTGGAAGACAAAATGAGGAGGTGAGGTGAGGAGGCCAGGGAACTGAGAGGTCAGGGGATTAAAGAAGGGTCATCGTCATGGGTGCTGAAGTCAATAGGAAGGATACAGATGTGATGATGGTAAGAATGATGGTGGTAAGCAAGCTTAATGATGAAAATCCTCAATGAGTGAAAGTGAGTAACAGGAAAAATAGACTGCAACAAGGGGGAGTAGTGGGTGACAGAGTCCTGATGGTCCTAGCTTCCAAGCAGCCAGAGGTCATTTAGAGAGGAAAGAGAAGCAGGTTCAGGATATCATAACGGCAGACTCATCTGACTTCCACATCCAGGAGAGTGAGGTATGGGAAAACAGACAGCCACTACTAGAGAAGACTTCCCAGTTGTGTATTCGGGATCTGCTGGACTGTGGCTAGTGCAAAAGGTGAGGAGGACTCTTGAGAAGAGATTGAGGCTATAGGGGATCTTGCTGAGGACTGATGATTTCTAAGGGCACGATGGAAGGGGTTAGATTAGGAATGGACAGTGTCTGGACTGAGTCTGAGAGAGGAGGATGACTGAAGTTGGCAGGGATGTCAGGTACATTTGGGAGGCTAATATCTCAGGCAGCTTAAAATGATGAAAGAAAACTATCAGTAGCATGGAGTGGGTTTTACTAGGAACATAGAACTGTATAGAAGCTTCTCTCCCTTTTTAGTCCTAGGCTGTGTCCAAGTTAGAGAAGAATTGGTCTTATCCAGAAATTAAAAATAGACCAGGATCAACAACTCAAAGATCCCATTAATGTTCCTTCTTATCCTTTGACTTGACCAACTTTTCACTTTTAAAACCCCTTCATAGCATCATTCCCTCTTTCCTGACATATTTTCCTTCATTCATCATCCATAATTGCCCCCTTACACATATTCATTTGCCCTTTGCCTCCTGTTCATGTCCATTGCCATTCTATTCATTCAGGATCTCATCAACTCTTACCTGATCTTCTTTGCATTATCCTTTTAACTAGTCTTACTGACTTTATTCTCAGCTGTTCTTCCTGATTCACCCTCTATGCTGCTTACAGGAATGAAAATCATCAAATAATATCATCCCCTTGCTTAAATTCCTTCATGGAACAGAGCCCAAACCACTGTACCCCAGCCAGGGTTGCATTATAAGTCAATGGAAAAAACACGGGCTGGAGCCCAAGAGTCTGCCAGGCTTTGAACAAGTTACAAAACTTCTCTGAACCTCAGTTTGCTCATCCTAAAATTGTTGAACAATTAGAATAATTTTTACCTTGAAGGATTTCTGTGAAGATCAAATAAGAAAATCTATAGAAAGCACGAGCAATAGCACAACTGGAGGTTGAAAAGGGATAATTCCTCTTCTTCTTAACAAAACTATAAGGCCATTGAAGTGCTATCCCCACTGTCTTTTTAGTTTCATCTCCAAACCATCCTTTTACATTCTTCTGGACCCCTGTTTCCCCCCA
The DNA here is from genome assembly GCF_951640355.1 of Cnephaeus nilssonii. NCBI lineage: Eukaryota > Metazoa > Chordata > Mammalia > Chiroptera > Vespertilionidae > Cnephaeus > Cnephaeus nilssonii. The sequence continues at coordinate 21,187,160 of NC_137092.1, forward strand.
GCCCTTCACTTACCGTTTATACCGTGAAACCAATCCTATCTAATTACCAGTCTTTATTCAAATATACCATGTTCTATGTCTCCTCCCCTGGTATCTGCTGTTTGGTTTGTTTACAAAGCTTGTCTGTTCACCTGAGTGGCTCTTCCTCACCCTTCTTTGATCAGCTCAAAAAGATAACTCTTTTATGAGGCCTTTCCTGACTCAAAAGGTAGATAAATGCCCCTCTTCAGTGTTTCAAGCACATGCCTCTTCTATGGTGCTTATCAGTTGAACTACAATTGCTAGCTAACATCTGAGATTATAAGGTCCTTGTGGGAGGGACTGGATCTTACTCATCTTTGGTTCCCAGTAAGAGTACAGAGCTGGCCACATTTTAGGTGATGAGTAATGGTCTCTGGTGGAACACTTTTATGTCAGGACAAAAATGGGCAGGTTAACCCTTTAAGGTGAGCAGAGCCAGGGGAAAGGATGCCAACACCTCCCTTTGCTCCTTAGTTTAGCAGTAACCTTGGACAGGTCACATAGGTCTCTAGACATCACTAAGTTATGTAAAGATGAGGACTTGGAGGAGGGAAGATGGGAGAAAAACACTGTATGATCTGTTTTCTCATGGTTCTCTGAATTACATTCCATGGGAGAATCCATTGTGCTCCTCAACAGAAAAACTTCAGGCCAGTCAGCCCAGTGGAAACTGAATAATCATCTCACATTTTATGTGTGAATGGAGATGTTCCAAAAACAGGCTTCCAAGGATGGTGGTCTCTTTTGATTATCCAACACGTTCCTCTGAGAGCAAGGTGGACCCTGATCAGCACACACCTCTACTATTGGGCTTGGCACGTTATACTACAGCTGTTTACATACACATCTCTGTCTCCCACACCCATCATGACAAAATGGCTTACAGTGGTGGGACTGCGGAGTGCACACAGTTCTGGGTCCCTTCACATATCTGGCGTAGTGAGGCATGCAGTCAAATGCTTGACAGGTGACAGTGGGCTGCATGTTTTAGTGAGAAACAAACTTACTCAAGTGAGAAGATTTGGGATTAGGTTTCAGCTTAGAAGCTTCCTATCTCTATGACCTTGAAGAGTCACTGAGCTCCCTAACATGGAGTTGCCAATGATTTGACTTACCTATACCCAGGCTTATATTCAGTTGCTATGGCTACATAGTTACTAAAATATTAAAACACTTCCATCCTGGCTGATAAACGATCTTCACCACAATCCCGTGTGACACCCTAACCATCTCACCCTCCAGATGCCCACCCCCACCCCCGTAGTAACCAAAGGGCTAATGCACCTCAGGAGGCTTCCAGAACCCTACTTTGGCATACCCTGTCCTTCCTGCCACAAATATTGTGAATGTTGCCCCTGATTCTTAGCTGGAGTGACACCAAATGATATAGTTCACATGAAAACACTTTATAAACTATAAAGGGCTGGCTATATATCCATCCTGCTGGTAAGTGTTGGGACGGGATCAGAGGCATGAAGAAGGGGAGGGGGCCTGTTCCTCAGTTGCAACTCACTCTCATTTTAATGGAAGGCTGAGGAAGAACTTGGCGGAGGGGTGGGGACGGGGAGGGGGGGCGAGTAGCTTGAGATGCTCCAGAGCCCACACAAAGTTCAGGAGGATCTTGAGATGGCAAAAGGAAGTGGTTCTCACAAAGCATCCTAGGAGGGCTTTGTTCAAATTGCTCACGGCAGCAGCCTTCGATTCAGTTTGCAGATCTTTTTGGCACAGTTGGCATCGGCCTTGCTCTCCCAAGCAGCCCCACTGCTCACAATTAGAAGCCCATTTTACTCGCTCTCAGCTCAGCAGGTGTCCCATCAGGTAGGACAAGAGCAGCCGGAAGTGAAGGGCAAGGGGAGGAGAGTAGGCCGTTAGAATGAGGGTTCGCTTGGTCTGGTATATATGGAAAGCTGGATGTGCTAATGAACCTGAGATCCATCAGGGCGTCTGATGGCAGGCTGGTCTCTGTCAACAGACCAATTAGCACACAATTATTTCCCCTTTCTGAAAGCTTATCTGAGACACTCTTTGAACGTGTGCGCCTGAGTGAACTGCACTTTCCATTACCTCTGTATAATCTGCTGGAGCTGCCTGCCTCTTCTACAGATAGAGGCACAGGGCTCTCTGGACCAACCCTGCAGAGACTCTGGGACTCCATCACTGGGGGAGGGGGTGGGACCATACTGCTTATCAAGTCCATGCTCAGGCACTGTCTGCAAGAGCACCCTCTCCAATGCCCTCTCTCCTCCTCACTTGTCTAGGGAGGACAGAAGTGACTCAGAGCAGAATAGCAGTGAGAAGAGCAGTGACTTTGGGATCTAGTAAAATCATAGTGAGCCTTCCTCCCTCTTGGAGATCAGGCCTAGATCATTCCCTCTAATAGGAAATAAGCTTGAGGATCATGGTCATTGTCACTTCCTCATTCCTATCCTTGTGCCACAATTAATAAAGTGAAGCTACTCACACTTGCTCAATAAATTACCTAGCTGATTGTCCTCTGTGGAAATTACCTTTGGTAATAGCAAAGTAAATGTCAGAAAGACCATCCGAGGCAGCCCAGAATGCTAATAGGACGGTGGGAAGGCAGATGGATGGGTGGTAGGGAGGAAGGCTTCCTGGTGGGACTAAGGACAGGAAGGTGGCTGTTCTAGGTTTTCCTCCTTGGGAGTCATCCTGTTCCTACATAAAGTGTGTAGTTTCCTCTCTGCCTAGACTTGATGCTGGTGAGTGGACCAGCTCAGCGGTGGGTGAATGGCAAATCCAGTGCAGAACTATGTGACCATGTGGTGCCAGCTTGCCTGGTGTTGGGAACCAGCAGGTCTTCCAAATACCACGCCCACCATCCCACCCAGCCCTTCAACCCAAGCCATTCCACTATGGGCAGGCTTCTCCAGAACAGGTGAGCTAGTCCTTAGCCATGACTCTTCTTACAGAGATTTTCATACCATATAGATAAAGAAGATTTCACTTGATATAAGGCAATGCTCAGCCTTCCACTTCAGTCTGGCAACTCACCACTCATTCACTCACTCACTCACTCACTCACTCACTCACTCACTCAACTCAGCCCTTAGTGCCCACCTACTGGGGAACACAGGCCCAGGTATAACAGCCAGAACTTGGGGATTATGGAAACATGTTTCCACTTGTCTGTGCATCCTTGTGGCAGTGATTGGGGCTTACACACTGTGAGTTCTGATTGCTCCTTGAATATTTGTTAAATGAAAAAAATAAGTGAATGAATGATTAAATTGGATGAATCCTAGCCCAGCAGGTGACTAGCTGTGTTACCTTGAATAAGTCATTTAAGCTCACTGGTCTTGGCTTCCTCATTTATAATATAAGGGTCCTACAATCTCAAGGCTATACAATTTGTTTTGCCTCAGGTTCATATTCGGAGGAGAAGGTAGATCACTAAAATATGCTGTTTAAAGTAATTGTTTTTAAGATTGATGTAATCTAAAGGGATTTAACTCTATTTTCTGCAGTCTGTTGACATGCCCTCACAGGAGACACAGGGGCACCAAACTGGAGTCAGGGGACTCAAGGGTTAAAATCCTGATTGGGCTATTCAACAGTGTGGAACCTTGGGGTCCTTCTTTGGAGAGTGATAGCAGTGAGATTCATCTCACAGAGTTGCTGTGAAGGTGAAAAAGAATGATATTAGAGGATGAACTTGGAAAACTGTTGTTTCTACCCTTGTCATGGTCTTGTGTCCCATTCATGTACTGTGTCTATTATTGCCCCTTGGTCTTTGCAAGTATATCCTTCTCTCTCAATTCCATCTCCATTCCATCCCACTCCTACTCATCCTTCAAGACCAATGTCTGCATCTGGCTCACCTCCTTCATGAAGCCTTCTTTGACTACTTTAAGTTACAAATATTTCTCCTGTCTCTCACACCACTGCATTTCAAGTCATTATCATACCAGCTCTCACTTGCCCCTTCTTTTTCTCAGAGTACCTTTCCCTCCCTTCTCTTCATGTCCACTTTCTACTTAGCTTCAAGGACCAACTCGGTTGGTGTCTTCTCTGCTACTTCTTCCCTTGTTTTCTCTTTGTTTAGAACTATACCTTCCTCAGTAGCCATGACACACTGCTTCTGCTAGACTTGAATGTGTATCAGTCAGTTGTATATGTACCTACCCCCCGCCCCCACTACCGGTATAGATGAGGACTTGGAGGAGGGAAGTTGATTGTAATCTCTTGGACAATATAGTATATAATGCATATATCTTTGTGCTCACCCCTCCTCCCCTTAAAGCCTGAAACCTATCACTCATAAATTCTCTAATTTACTGAATACCTGGTATGTGCCAGGCACTGTGTTTAACAGCTGCTGACAATATGAGCTTACTTTGTGGAGCCTTTCGTGTGTGGAGGACCCAGATATTATGAAATATTCGCAGCAAAGGATGGAATAGGGTGGCCTGCCTGCCTGCTGCTGAGCAGAGGTGCCCAGAGCTTGGAGAGGGGGTGAGAGGTATCAGAGCAGACTTCGTGGAAGAACTTTGGGAAAGGCACACTATGAATATTTGATGAACTGCATGGAATTGAAATGGTGGCTGCTCAATAAATACTAGTTCATTGGTTGATTGATTGTGGGAAAAGCCTTCGAAGATCCTGAGAAGAAAGGGCCTCAGGTCCCCATCGTTCTTATTACATAATTATTTCAGTGCATTTAAAGCTCCTCATTTTTTATCTTATACTTTAAACATCAGGGAAAAACTGATAGGCCAACTTTATGATATTTTAAAATGACTCTGATGTTTTGGAATATTACATGGCTATAAGACTTTATGTATATTTAATATACTTAGTAAAATATGCAGTAAGCCCATGGCTGATTTTCTCTAAGGACTTCTCAGTGCCGAGGTGGGACTTAAATGTTTAATACTAATAATAATACTCATAATTCATATTTCTCTAGTGCTTTTCATCTTAGGGATCCGTCAAGCCTGGCAGCACCACAGTGATTGGCTGCATCTGGGCTCACCAGAAGGCTGACGGCATCCACATCTGGTCTCCTGTCTACCTCCAGGGAGGGGAGGGTCCAGCTTAAAGGTGCAGCTTCCTCTGCCTACGTTGAATTTTCTCTTCCCTGACACAAATTCTTTCTGGCTCCCTCTGAAGGACTGCCCCTATGTAGAACTGTTGCTTCCAGCCATGCCCCACAGATAGTCACTATCTTAGGATAAGGAAGAAAAGTGGTGTTATGCTCTGGGGGTGGGGGAACATATGCCATTCCTTTGGCTGGTCAGGACAGGACACAGAGCCTGAGATGGGTGACTGGAGAGAGAAGAGCAAAGGGAGAGTCTCCCCTTGTTATGTGAACCCACGCTCTGCCCTTCCTGCTCTAGGTCACGGAGACCAGGACCGGCCCTCTGGGCTGCAGCAACTACGACAATCTGGACTCGGTCAGCTCAGTCCTGGTGCAAAGTCCGGAGAACAGAGTGCAGTTACTCGGTAAGCTGCACAGAGATGGTGTTCACACTCCTCACAGCTGGTAAAACACGTGGATCCCCAGGGAGCAGGGAAAAGTCCTGCGACCCCACCCATTTACTCAACCCCTTTTAAGACAAGAATGACCGAGAGTTCTGGGACTGGTGGTTAACAACTTTCCAACTTTCCATCATTCATTTAAGAAAACTTCTGACATGATTTGCCCCACACCTAAGACCAATGCCACTTGACACCCAAAATCCAAAAATACTGTCACCGTCCTACAGCAACAATGCATCCATCTTTATATGCCTTGACCTAGTTCAGTGATCTCCTTTGTTGCCCAAAGAACCCTCTGCTTTGTCCTGAGAACACACTGGAAACAGCTGGCCTTTGCAGAATGGTTACGGAGCCACCATCTCTAGCTCAATTAAGAACTATACAAACTGTTGGACCAATGGTTACCCTGAAAGTAGTGCCCTGCTTTCTATTATTAGTTGGCAATCTTCCATGGGAGATCAAAGCTAGGAGGAGAGTGTGAGAGGAATGGGATCCTGGACTGAAGATAGAGCAGCAAGCAGGAAAACTGGAAAGCCAGAGGAAAGGAAAACTCCACTAGGTCAGGAGGCTGGAGATGGGGCGGCCTCACTCCTGCTGTCTGTCCCCCAGGCATGCAAACTGAGTCAGACAGAGCTGTTTGGTAGTAGGAAAAGTTCATTTTTCTTAAGGCCTAACTGAATTGGACTCTGCTTAAGATATTATTGTCTCTGTATTATAAAATCAATAGCCCTCACCCAGGATCTATGATTACAAATTCCAGGCAACCTAAGTCGGATGCAACCCATAAATGCTTTAGGAATCAAGGAATAGATAATAAAGAGGAGTAAAAGACTCCTTTATTTAGAGGCACCTAAGGCAGTTAGCATCCCTCTTCTCCTACGTCCCTGGGTGGACTGGGTTGGTGTCTGGAAATTACCAACAACGGAAGTTCAGAATGTCTGGTGGTTCATTTGGAATAGTTTATGCCATTTAATTTTATAGCCCATCACTCATGCAGACATTGCTCCGGGCACTTATTTTATAGCAGTGGGAAATGTTATGGTGAGGCAGAGGGAGGTGATAGGGGAGGTGAAAGGAATGGACTTGCAGAGGGGTGGGTGTTGAGAGCATGCCTATGGACAGGGAGTGTGGGAGGGCGGTTCTAAGGCCCCTGCAGGCACAACATCAAGAAAGGAAAATTCAGGAGCAGTTCAGAATGGGAGGGAGGCCTCAGACAAGAACACCAAACATCCACTGTGGCTGCAATTCTAACATAATATGATTTGCTGAGACTGGGATACATACTTTGGGCTCTCTGATTTCCTGCCAAGGACAAGGTCAAGGGTGTGAAAATAAACAGCTGGCAGACATTTGAGAAAAGGGGGTGCATTGTATACAGAAGTCCCCATGTCCCTCACGCTCCGGACACAGGATCTCATAGTGTCCCTAGCGGGGGAGTCTCCTGCAGGTCTGACCTTGAACAAGCTCAGGCTGTGTCCCAAGGCATGTCTGTCCCTCATTCATCCCTTAATATGCTTTCAACAGCCACTGTGTGTGGCTTGAAACCAACTAGGGGTATCTTCCACTACTTACTGGTAAACAAATACTCACCATTGATGGGTGGGGAAACTGAAGCGTTACAGCCTAGATCAGAAGATGCTAATTAGAAGATCGCTGAGAGCCATTTGCATGTATCCAGGCCTGACTGATCTTGGGTATTTACCACCATCCTATTTTCAAATCTCCTCAAAAGTGAAATTACATTGAGATGGGGCAGCCAGTCCTGGGCAGAGTCTGACACCAAGCAGACTTTATTAGTACTGTGAATTGGGCCGGTCACCGTAGTCACTGGGCTTGGATTTCCTCACTTCTAAGAGGCTTAGTTTGACCACAACTGTTATTTGCAATTGTATATGGAAAATACTTGGGGTAGTGCCTGGCCACTATACACCCACAATACCTGTTCCTGCCTCCTAACCAGGGCAACCTCCTCCGTCATTGGTGCTGGGGTGGGAGGCCCAGGAGGATCAGCATTCAGTAACATCCTAGGATGCCTGCTGCTAATCTCAGTGAAGCTAGAAACAGGATGGTTATCAGAGACAAAGCAAAAAGCCCATCAAGGCTTGATTCCTCCCCCATGAGAGCTGTAAGCTCTTCTTTTATCTGAAACATCTTCCTGTTTCCATCCTAGAAATGCTGATGGGTAGCCAATAAGCCCGTTCATATGATGTGCACGCTCTCAATTTGGCTGATATAAGGGGTTCGACTAAGCCTTGGGCTTTGATGATCCTCATTTGCATTTTCAGATCCTCCCCCATCTGTCACTGGGGCAGCGGCAACCCTCTCTCCCAACCAGCTCAGCAGGATCAGGCCCTGGGGTGACCGTTATTGGGCCCAGGATGCACAAGGCAGCAGAACCCCAGCTGGGGCTCCTGCAGCCTGGGGTGAGGGGAACTGAGCCCCACTGGTTCTGCCTGGCGATTTCCTGGCATGTCCTTTCCCTAGGCCTGCAGGTGCTGCTGCCCGAGTACCTGCGTGAGCGCTTCGTGGCTGCAGCGCTGAGCTATATTACATGCAGCTCTGAGGGCGAGCTCATCTGCAAGGAGAATGACTGCTGGTGCCAATGCAGTCCCACCTTCCCCGAGTGCAACTGTCCTGATGCTGACATCCAGGCCATGGAGGACAGCCTGCTGCAGATCCAGGACTCCTGGGCCAATCATAACCGGCAGTTTGAGGAGTCAGGTGAGCAATCACCAGTCCCAGGTGTCCTTCCTGTCAATGGGAGGTGGCTGTAAGATGCGGGGCAAGATCATGGGAACTCTACGCAGATCCTGGCTCAGCCACTTCAAGCAGGTTCTATCAGCACTCTGAGTCTCAAATCATTTCTTTCTGTTCTACATGCAAATGGACATACTAAGTACCAAAGAGATGTGTTTGAAGGACTTAGTAAGCTAATGAAATTTAAGGGAGGCATAGGCTCTGTCTGTTTGTATGCTATAGGTTCCACGGTGCCTAGAACAGTGCCTGCACGTAAGGTGCACAATAAATGTTTGCTGAATGAGTCAAGTGAATAGAAAAGTTCTAGGAGAGCCAGATATGCTATGTATAACTAATATCAATGTAACCTGGAGACCTAGATTCTGTAAGACTTGGTTTTGCATCCTTGTTCTGTGTTATAGTCTGTGACCCCCAAAATTCATATGTTGAAAATCTAATGCACTCAGTGATGGTATTAGGAGGTGGGACTTTGAGGAGTGATTAGGTCACGAATGGGATTAGTGCCCTTATAAAGGAGACCCAGAGAGATTTCTAACCCTTTCACCATGTGAGGACACGGTGAGAAGTCAGCCATCTGCAGCCCTGAAGAGGGCTTTAACTAGAACCTGGCCATACTGCAACTCCAATCTCAGACTTCCAGCATCTATGTGATAATGATAGAGAAAACATACAAGAGAGTGCCCACATCTTGATGGAGAAGTGGGGAAGTTTGGGGTCTTCAAGTATATTTGCTTTGTCTTACTTCCTTAAAAAAAATCTGAAACCAATATGGCAAAGGGCCAAATGCTAGCTAGTGGGCACATGGGAATTTATCCTGCTATTCTTCATACCCTTTTGTATACTTAAATGTTTTATTTAACGGAAAAATGCACATGATAGTTATAAGTTTCACTACAGGAGTGATTCTCCAGTTCTCTGCGGGGGATGCAGAACCAGATGCTTGAGAAGTCAGAATGAGCTGAGGCCCCTGTCATTATGAGTTCTAGGCAAGGCATTTAGCAGCTAAGAAGTACATCCCACCCCAGTCCTCCAACCCCAGCTGCTATGGGATACTGGGAATATTTGTTCTGTAACTTTTAAGTGTGCAGCAAAAGACTTTGAGCTTTCACCGACATGAATTGCTGCTGCTGAGTAAACGAGGACTCTCTGGATCTCCATCAGGAGACTGGTGGCTGCAGGTCCCATTAAAGCAGATGTGGGCAGATCTCTGAGCATGAATTCAGAAAGCATGTTGTGACCAGGAAGCCCAGAGAACATCTCAGACTGGCAGTAGGAGCTGAGAACCAGAAAGCACATTGCTTCTGGATTAGCTACAGGAAAGAATGGGTATCTGACCAAGACTGGAAGCTCGAAAAAAGGAAGTATATCCTAGAGTAAAAAAAAGGATAGGGAGAGGGTAGCTGATATCAGAGACTGAAAGGCTTTCAGTAAGATTTCTCAGCTGGTGCTCTATCCTCTCTGTGTCCCCATTGGCCAGTCAGTTCTGGGCCATGGACACCGGCCTCCAGCACTGCTACCAGCAGCTGGGAGCCAGCTTAAAAGTGCAGTTCACCCTTAAGAGTGCCACATTTTCCATAAGGGTGTTGTGGTGTCTTTGAAGATTGGCCTGAATGACTTACAAGGAAGTAGAAAGGGGAAAAGAGATGTGTCCCAAGGTCATTGGCCCCTTGGGGATGACAGAGATCTGTCTTGAAATTGAGAAGCATATTAAGGACAGGAAGGATGGGAAAGAATCCTGAAGCCAAATTTTATGGTATATTAATTATTTCTCTATAAAGCTATTGAAAAATACATAAATAAAGGGCCTGGGAGAGTGGCTGCGAAGCCTCCTTCTGTATGCAGTGACTCTGAAGGGCCAGGGAGCACCTGCCTGCCCCTCCAGGGGTGTGTACGGCCCCCCTCAGCCTTGCCTGTGTCCTTGCCCACAGAGGAATTCCAAGCCCTGCTGAAAAGGCTGCCTGACGACAGGTTCCTGAACTCCACAGCCATCTCCCAGTTCTGGGCCATGGATGTCGGCCTCCAGCACCGCTACCAGCAGTTGGGAGCCAGCTTGAAAGTGTTGTTCAAGAAGATGCATCGGATCGTCAGCCGGCTTTTCAACCTCTGCAAACGCTGCCACCGGCAGCCTCGCTTCCGTCTGCCCAAGGAACGGTGAGCACCCCAGACCCCAGAGCCAGTGCTTGGCACCTCCCCAGCAGCTAAGGCCAGAGTGGACCCTCTGCCCAACATGGAAGACCCAGGAATAGGGAGCTACACACATGGTCTTTTAGATGTTCCTGTTATCTTGACCTACTCATGTGTCATCCTCAACTATGAGATGTACCTAAAGCGAGTGAGTGAAAAAAAGAGAGGCTAATTGGACTTTTATATAAATGATAGTAGAATCAAATGCCATCCTAATAATACTCCTGTTCTCACTTATTTCCATTTGGATAAGTCTTCCAAAGCTCATACACTAACTGCTTGGGATGAGAACTACATACATTGGATTATTTTGAACAGGTGACTGCTCTGAGTCACAAGAGAAAAGAGAGCTGGGGTCCCATGTCCTCGGGAACAGAGTGGGGCTGCATGTTAGGCACTCACTCATTCATCTGCTCATTGACTCATTTGTTCAACAAGTTTTTATTAAGTCCACTTTGCATGTGCTTTGATTAAGCTATGGGGGATATTTGGGAAGACTGAAAAAATATACAGAAACATAAAAACTGAAAAGTTGCAACTATGTGGCAGCCACTTAAAGCCACTTCATTTCATGTTCATGGAGTGTAAATAAAAAACATGGTCTAGTAGAAGCAAAGGCCAGAGAGAAAAGCCACCATGGGGAAGGAGGAGTGGCCAGGCTGTTCGGGAGGAGATGGAAAGGCGGGTGCATGTGAGCCGGGCATTCCAGGAGAGGGAGCTGCCCTGGCAACAACCCAGAGGCGCCTCTCGACCTGAGGCACAGGTGAGAAGGAAGAGGAGGGGAGTGCAGGCCAGCGATGGTTTTGAAGACCAATTCATTTCTTTTTCAACAAATAATTATCAAATATTTACCATGCACCAGGAACAATCCTAGCTCCTAAGAACATGTTGGCGAATAACACAGTGCCCCTACTCTCACGGCATCCGCAAGGAAGCCATCCGTGAACAACTCAGCACCAAAGAACACAATAATTTCCGATCCTGATCACTGCTGTGGGTTCACAGAAACAGGGTGATGAAACAGAGAGTGACCGGCAGTTCTTCTGAAAGGGAAGTCACGGAAGACCTCTTTGGGGAGGCATTATCACAGAGCTGCAATTTAAAAGGAGCCATGTTAGAAAATTTCTATTCTTGGTGGAAGAGTGAGAGAAGCAGAGGGAACACAAAGGACAGCGACTAAGAAGGGGAGGAAGTTGGCAGGATGTTGGAAAGTGGAGAGCTGGCTGTGAGAAGATCGTCTTTAGCAGGCTGGAAACCAGATTTGACACAAAAGATGGGGCAGAGCTTCTGCAGGCTTTTGAGTGAGGGAGTGAGGCAGTACCTGGGAGGGATGAGCTTGGCGGCTTCCACTTCAAGGTTGATGTCAAATATTTCTGGGGCAGATCTGTCAGAGACTGAGTCCCAGGCCCTAGTCAGTCTTTCCAAAGTGGCACAGTAGGGTTTCCATCTTTTAGAGAACGTGGGCCTTTAATTTCTTGATCGCCTTTCCTATCTGCTGGTCACTGTCCAGGTACCCTCAGGGAGGATGGCGGTGTGTGGCTTCCTATGACTCTTGCTTCATTTTTGTCTCCTCTCCCAAAGGTCCTTGTCTTACTGGTGGAACCGAATCCAGTCCTTCCTCTACTGTGGAGAGAGCACCTTCCCTGGCACCTTCCTGGAGCAGAGCCACAGCTGCAGCTGCCCCTATGACCAATCTTCCTGCCAGGGCCCCATCCCATGTGCCTTGGGTGAAGGGTCTTCCTGTGCCCACTGTGCCCGGGACAACAGTACACGCTGTGGGGGCTGCAACCCAGGCTACGTGCTGATCCAAGGGCTTTGCCGGCCAGAGGTGGCTGAGTCCCTTGAGAATTTTCTGGGACTGGAGACAGACCTGCAGGACCTGGAGCTGAAGTACCTGCTGCAGAAGTGGGACAGCCGCATTGAGGTGCACTCCATCTTCATCAGCAACGACATGCGCCTGGGCAGCTGGTTTGACCCCTCCTGGAGGAAGCGCATGCTGCTCACCCTGAAGAGCAACAAGTACAAGCCTGGGCTGGTGCATGTGATGCTGGCCCTGTCCCTGCAGATCTGCCTCACCAAGAACAGCACCCTGGAGCCCGTCATGGCCATCTACGTCAACCCCTTTGGAGGCAGCCACTCTGAGAGCTGGTTCATGCCCGTGAATGAGGCCCACTTCCCGGACTGGGAAAGGACTAACGTGGACGCGGCTGCCCAGTGCCAGAACTGGACAATCACCTTGGGGAACAGGTGGAAGACCTTCTTTGAGACAGTCCATGTTTACTTACGGAGCAGAATCAAGTCCCTGGATGACAGCTCCAATGAGACTATCTACTATGAGCCCCTGGAGATGACAGATCCCTCTAAGAACTTGGGCTACATGAAAATCAACACCTTGCAGGTCTTTGGTTACAGCCTGCCCTTTGACCCAGATGCTATCCGGGACTTAATTCTCCAGTTGGATTACCCATACACTCAAGGCTCCCAGGACTCTGCCCTCTTGCAGCTCATAGAGCTTAGGGATCGGGTTAACCAGCTTTCTCCACCTGGCAAAGTCCGGCTGGACCTTTTCTCCTGCTTGCTCCGGCACCGGCTCAAGCTGGCCAACAATGAGGTGGGCAGGATCCAGTCCTCCCTGAGGGCTTTCAATTCCAAGCTGCCAAATGCTGTGGAGTATGAGACAGGCAAACTCTGTAGCTAATGAGGAGGGGGGCCACTTCAGTGCTGGACAGGGAGGGGATCCATACATCCAGGCACTCACCTTGGTGCCAACAAGGTGCTCCCTTGAGACTCTGCACCCAGCAGATGGGACCTCGGGGATTGGACTGACACAGACAGGAGAGAAAGAAACAGTTACTGCACATGCACACAACTCACCCCGCACGTGTGCGCGTGTACACGTGTGCACGCACGCGCTCCCTCGGGCAGGCTACAACTCAGCAGCCTCCTGTCTGTAAAGTTGGTGCTTTCCAAAATGAATGCAGTTGAAAGAGAGGAGCCAAGGGAGAGATTAAGAAAAAGAACCAGCCAAACCATGAAACAAACAAATCCTTAAAAGTGATTCTTATCATTCAAGGAAGCAAGAGGGGACAAACAGGAGGGGTGGGAGCTCCAGCTCCCCCTCTGTGGAGTCACTTTTGTATTCTTTTTAACCAGGTTTCTTGAAACAACGGTGTTTCGTGATTCCCACAATGGCTCCTACTTTTTGTACTCTGCCTCCTCTGAGCCCTCCTGGACGCTGACTGCTCCCCAAGGCGGCTCCTTTAAGAAACAGGGGAAGTGACATCAACTGAGGACACTCAGGGTGGGCAGGTGGCCTTGCTCCCACTTCACCTTCCTCCCTCCCCCTGGTCCCCTGGCTTCCTAGGCTACCCCAGTTTTGGGGCCGGGCTTGTTCCACGCCCACCCCCCGACTGCCCCTGGTTCAGCCAGAGCTCCCTTCCTACAGCCCCCAATCTGTCCAAGAAAACAGCTGTCCAGTTAGAGAGACAATGTCTAGGGAAATGTTCTTTTTTAAAAACAAAAACAAAAATATTTATTTTGTGATTGTTTTCCTTGTCAATCTGCTCCAGCCACATGAACATATGAGTAAAAAATTTAACTGATTTAATATATATTTTTAAAGACCTTTATTAGGGGGAAAATGAGAGGGAAAAGAGGAAAAAAGAGTATAGTTTCCTGGGTTGCCTGGGTTTTTTATTGCTTTATGGGTGATAGGTGGGTGTCCTTAGATGGTGGATATTGCTGTGTGGGAGGCTGGTTGAATAGTATATACACAAGTGAATGCATGCCTGTCTTGACTGGGTGTGAGGTGTGTGTGTGTGTGTGTGTGTGAGAGAGAGAGAGAGAGAGAGAGAAGAGAGAGAGAGAGAGAGAGAGAGAGAGAGAGAGAGAGAGAGAGAGAGAGAGAGAGAATAAAGATTGGAATGAGATGGAGTGAGGCAGAATTCTCCCAGGTAATTATCTGGCTGCCCCTCTCCTTTTTCCCAGGAGTGAGGACTAACACGGGTCCTACACTATCAGGAGAATGAAAGTCTTTGCTCTTTAGGGGAACTGCAGCCTTTATGCTGGGCAAATGCTGGCTGAATGGGGCACTTCTGCCTACACTGCTGCGGCCATCAGGAGAATTTTCCACACTCTGCATCTTAAAGTCTGGGATTGCCCTTTGAGGACACTGGGAAAGATGCAGACTTGGCATGGGTTTCCTCCTTCTGTCTGATCACCACCTTCCCAGCCTGAAAAGCAGGTTTGACATACGCCACACAGGGCAGTGCCTCTTCTCCCCTTAGTGCCTTCCCTAGGTGGTATGGGAATCGCTTCACAGCAAATCTTTTGAAAAACCATGTCTCTCTATCTGTTCTCCACATGCCCTGAGCACAATGTGTAGGCATGACAACCTCCATTTTATTCAAGCGGAAGTCACCACATAAATACTAAGTACCTCATTCTGTACCTGTGGTACATCTCAGTTGGTACGAAATGAACTGGGAGACAATGGGAGGATGACCATGTCTTTCTGCCCAAGAGCTTCCATGTTGTCATTACATACAGAGGAGTCCAGCGTTATATTTAATCCCTGAACCATCTCTCAGTTCGTGAGGACCTGAAATCCCAGGTAGATAAGCAGCCTAAGGCATTTCTTTCTTCACAACTCCCTAAAGTCTTCTAGGGTAGGATCGCAGAGTAATGGATGAACTAAGGACGAACAGTTATTGCCTATTTCTAGTTCAGCCACTGCTTGCTTGGGGTGGGAGGGTGTGTCTCAAGCTCTTTGTCTGTGGGAGATGGAACCAGAAGATATCATCTTCATCAATAGGGCTATGGATGTACCAAGACTGCTTCTAGAAGGCAGATAGAAGAAGAGGAAGAAATAAAGAATGGACGGGATTCCTTAAGGGTCTGTTAAAGGCTTAAAACCATGAATTCAGCATAGAATTTCTCAAAAAGCTAGGCTAAGAAATGCCATAATAATAAAAGGATGCCCCTGGTCAAAATTTTCACTTTCTAAGTCTGTAGTACCCAGATAATATGAACCAACTATTCCCAGGTACCGTCGCAAATAAAGAATTGTCACTAATTAGTAGTGGGTTGTCAATGTTGATGAACTCCCTGTGGAATTAAGAGCCAAATCACAGTTCAGTTACTGGCTATAACAATCAGGAATTCAAGCCTTAATTGTCACTCTAAAGAACTAATACATCAAATGTAATCTGTCCTAATGCTTGAGACTAATACCTCTAATACTAAATAATATATTTAATACCTGCTGCTAATAATATAATGCCATGCTCTGCAGGCCTACTCACGCACACACAGCTGAAAACATAAATGAAGACTGTTTCAAATACTTGGTATCACAAATAATTCACATACTGTTCTTGGCTTCTTTTCACAAATATGAAAACAATCATCACGATGGACAGAGCCACCTTATGTGTAGATGGAATGCATTGCTACATGATGTCCTGCCCCCAAATATCATTGACAAAGTCTGTAATTTCATCATGTAAGTCTGTTCTCTTGCACGAGAGAGATCTTTTTTCCCCCATTATGTTTCATATAAAAATGAAAATGCCCTTAGGAGGAAATAAATCGTAGAAGGCAACCCACTGGCAAAAGAGAGGGTGCAATTTTTGGAGTTGGAAGGTTTTTAGAGGTCATTCAGTCAACTCATTTCTGATGTGAGGAAGAAGAGGTGACAGAACTTGCCCAAGGTTGTATATATTAGAAGAGCTGGGAATAGTACTGAATCTGCTTTCTTCTCTACCTCTCTCACTAGTAAATGACATCTGGGTCTTGGGAGATGACAGGCATCCAGTGTGGGGCTTAGGAGTGTGAGGGTGGAGGAAAGGTGATTTCCCGGGAAGAAGAGGACTACTTAGAGGTGGGAATAGCTTCACATCTTTCCCTGGGATTGGTTCTAGCAAAAGTAACCAGCTTCTCTAACAGGCAATAGAAAAAGACTGAAGTTTCTCCTGGGACAAGCTTTCAGCACAGCCTAGACATATTTCCATCCAGGTTGGATCACCTTACTGGATTCCTGATGACTCTATCAGCTAAATGTTTTTTAATTACAACATCCTGCCTCTCATTTATTGATGTTTTCTATAGACCACCAATTAGAGTTTGAATATCTTTACAAATCTGTGTAACATCTTTCTTGTGAAGGCTAGAGGCATCTGGGTATCACCAATACCAAAGGGCTTAGGCAGTGCAGTCAGCATGTCAAGTGTATGATGGGAGTCTAGGCCATGGCAGAGAAAGGGAATGAAGCAAGCTCTGCTGTGCACTGAGTTCTCACTCCTTCTAGCAGTAGAGTGAGAACATGGACCAAAGGAGCCACCCAAGACAAAGCTGTGGCCGGCACTCCTGGCCTAGAAGGACAGGTGGAAAATTCAGATAGTGTGACTGTAGACACACACTTTTCTTCTGGTTCTGCCTCCAACCATTTCTACACCTGTAAGCAAGTCACTCCACTTCTCCCAGTTTGCTCCCCTGAGCATGAGGGACTTGGATTTCCTACCCAGATAGTGGGGGTCCTTCTGGTACTATCCTTTTAAAAGCAGTGTGACCCAGGAGACAGCCTGAGAAGTCAGACAGTCCTGGATTTGCATAGTGGCTCCACATTTATATTTAAGTGACCTTAATTCTTGACCTGTCCCCTTATCTGTAACCTAACTATTTCATGCCCACCTCCGTAAGATTTTTCTTTTCTTTCTCTTTCTGAACACTCACCTCTCTGCACACTTTTGCTCTATACTCTCCAACTTTCACAACACATGTATATCTTCAATTCTCCAAACATCAAGCCTGTTTCTTCCCTTTCTCCTTCCCTCCTTTCCTTCATTCATGTTTTAAGTGCTAGGCACTAGGCTAAAGTGTAGGGTATTGAAAACTCTTTGAAACATGCTTCTGGGCCATGAAGAATTGGACAATATAATGTGTATGTAGAGGGGTGCATACACAAATCAGAGCGGTGCATTCTCTAGTAGAGATGTACAAAGTACTGATGATGCACAGAAAAGTCACTCCCTGGAAGAGACACTAACGACACTTACTGTGAACCTCCTAGAACTATGGGAGCAATATCCCAGGTATCCAGATGTTTTACATCTTAATGGAGGGAAAGACCTAATATATAACATGTGCATCCTTCTCAGAGAGCAGAAAAGTGCAAGGATGACAGCAGAGCCCCACTGAAGTCACACGTGTCTGGTTGGTGCCCTTATTTCTAACTCCTGAACCCCATGTCAGCACCAAAGCATTCAGTCCAAGGCATGCTCAAGGGGCTGCCATGGGAGGTCTGTTTAGTAGCAGAGCTGCCTCACCCTCTTGAGGGTACAGTGATCTCAAAAGAGTGCTTCCTGACTTAAATGTGCATATGATTCACCTGCAGATTCTGATTCAGCAGGTCTGGGTGGGGCCCCAGATTCTGCACGTCTAACAAGCTCCCAAGTAATGCTACTGCTGCTGGTACGTGGACCACATTTTCAGGAGCAAGTTTCTTAGGGAGTCTGCCTATTATCTTCCTGCAGCATCAGCACTCTAAACCAGGAGCCTCCCAGAAGCACGGGGGCTGAGAAACAGAAAGGTTAATCATGTCTGGCTAGGAGGTGAGGACCTCATTTATGAAAATCTTGGTGCTCTACTGGCCTTTCATCTTTCAACCAGTTAGGAGCCAGGTGTCTGACCTCTATGTACCAGTAGGGTAAAAAAACAGAGAAGGGAGAAAAGAAAGGAAACAACCAAATCAAAATTCTGTGGGCTGAGAGCTAGCTTGCTTATGAATGCGTTTACAGCAGAGCAGTCCCACCAACCAGCTGAATCATGCTGGCTGAGTAAAAGGTCTTTTTCCCTAAGCCTATCAGAGTAAATCTGTTCAGAAGTGGGAGAGGGAGTACCTGCCACTCTGTGGAAACACACATCAGAGAAGACGATTAAATTTATACAGCAATGCGCAAGCACCCAGAGGCCCCAGACTTCAGACTGCACCTCCAGGCACCTCATCTAAGAAATAAAATGAATCACTTTTGTTTTCAGCTCTGTCCTCCTCCCCTTCAGCCTGTATGATTACTACTACCCTTGCATCATTAATAAAAATAGCCACCAGAATTTATGGAGGGTCATTCTTCCAAGGATCTCGGAACTTGGAGGAATGAATCAATCAATGTTATTTATTGAGCATTTTCAGCCAGTAGATGTGAGGAATAAAGCAAACATGTATTTAGTAGGCACACTCTCTTGAATTCAAAATTTTTGCAGATGACTTAAAAAGTGAAACTTGGGTAGGGGAGAAGCTGTACAGCTAAGTGAAAACAGAAGCTGGACTTAGAATGCTTTATGGAGTCAGGCTGCCTTGGTTCAAATCCCATCTCTGTCATTTACACACTGTGAGAAGCAGGATATGTCATTTACACACTGTGAGAAGCAGGATATGTCATTTACACACTGTGAGAAGCAGGATATCAAATCTTTTTCAGCCTCAGTCTGCACATCTGTGTAAGAGGGACAATAGCAGTGTGTATAGCATAAGATGTTGTGATGGTCAAGTAAGAAAAGACATTTGAAAGACCTCGACAGGCTCACAGTATATGCTCAGTAAGTGTGGGTTGTTTTTAATGCATTAGATACTTTCTATGTTTGGGGAAAAGGAAAGGGAGGGGAAGGAAAGAGAAGAAAAGGAAAGCAAAGGAAAAGCAAAGAAATATCCATGTTATTCACTTGCTGAAGCAAACCTCTTCCTGGTAACAAAGAGACATTTATCACCTGGGCCATTACAGAAGGGTCATTGGATAATATAATGGAAAAGGTCTTCAATTACAATTTTGTGGCAGACTTAGATAAGCCATTCAAATGGATATTTTTATATAGACCCTCTATAAAAGCAGAGAATAAAATATTATAACATCACTCCTCAACAAAATGCCCCGTGGCTGGCTGGATCATGTGGCCCAAGCGCATTGTTTCTGATGATGTAACTTATTACTGTGATTGAGCCTGTAGTACCTAAGCCAATGGCTAGTTAATGTGTCCATTAGACTGTCTCTTTCCAATAGAGCATATTAAGTGCACTTTTAGCAAATTCCAGATTGCAGTCAATTCCTGGTTGAATTCTTTGATGAGGAGCCAGGGTGTAGTACTGCTATACGTTTTTTAGATACAGACATGAGGGAGGCAGAGTTTTTATTCCAGTTGTATTAGAAGTATAAGACTTGGGTAGGCAGAAAGGTGGAGAAAATGTTCTAAAAAGAGCATATGTCTGGGCACATAATCAAGGACATGATGATGGTTCAGCTTAATGTCCACATTCTAAACCCAGCCTCCTTCCTGGGTCAATGCCCTTCACTTTCTTCCTTCTTCTTTATCAAATAGCAGCTTTATTAAGATATGATTCATATACTATAAAGTTCACCCTTACTTTAAAGTGTACAATTCGGTCGTTTTTATTCAAAAG
The DNA here is from genome assembly GCF_951640355.1 of Cnephaeus nilssonii. Classification (NCBI taxonomy): domain Eukaryota; kingdom Metazoa; phylum Chordata; class Mammalia; order Chiroptera; family Vespertilionidae; genus Cnephaeus; species Cnephaeus nilssonii. The sequence continues at coordinate 21,207,072 of NC_137092.1, forward strand.
GGTGTGCATCGATCACCACTATCTAATTCCAGAACATTTACATCACCCAAGAAGGAAACCCTATGCCCTTTAGCAATCTCTCTGCATTCCTCCCTAACTCCCAGTCTTTGGCAACCACTAATCTATTTGCTGTCTCTATGGAGAGGCCTATTTTGAACATTTCATATAAGTGTGATCATACAATATATATGATGCATAAACATTATATGATTTACAAATACAAATATTTTCTCCCACTATGTGGATTTTCTTTTCACTTACTTGATAGTGTCTTTTGAAGCACAACAGTTTAAAATTTTGATCAAGTCTATTTTTTTTCTTTTGCTGCTTACTTTTGGTGTCCTATCTGCACATCTCCTGCCTAACCTAACATCGCATAGATTCATGCCTATGTTATCTTCTAAGAAGGAAGTGTTTTAGAAATGCAAAAGAAAAAAACTTTAAGAAGAAAGTTTAAAGAAGAGTTTTAAAAAGTTTTAAGAGTCCCAGCTTTTACATTTAGGCCTCTGATACATTTTGAGTTAAATTTTGTGCATGGTATGAGACAGGGGTCCAACTTCATTCTTTTGCATGTGGATATCCAGTTGTCCCAGCACATTTGTTGAAAAGACTTTTCTTCCCCCAAGGAATTGTCTTGGCACATGTATCAAAAATTAATTGACCATAATTGTATGGCTTGATATCTGTACTCTCATTTTGACTTGATATATCCATATGTCTCTCATTATGACAATACCTCTCTGTATTTTTCACTTAGCTTTGTAATAAGTTTTAAAATCAGGAAATATATATCTTCCAACTTTGTTTGTCCTTATTAAGATGTTACGGCTATTCTGGGCCTCTTGTATTTGCATATGAATATAAGGTTCAGCTTGCCATTTTCTGCAAACAAAAAGGCAGCTGGGATTTGATAGGAATTGTGTTGAATCTGTACATCAATTTGGGGAGTAATGCCATCATAATCATGTCTTCTGATCCATATACATGGAACATCTTTCCATTTAAATCTTTAATTTCTTTTAATGGTATTTTGTAGTTTTTGGCCTTAAAAGTCTCACACTACTTTTGCTAAATTCATTTATAAGTATTTTATTATTTTTATGTTATTATAAATGGAATTGTTTCCTTAATTTCATATTTTGGATTGTTCACTGTCTGTGCATACAATTACAATCGCTAAACTTGCTTTATTAGTTCTAACAGTTATTGTTTTTTGGTGTGGATTCCTTAGAACATTTTTTATACAAGAGCAACTCATCTTCAAATGTAGTTTTACTATTCCCTTTATTCTTAATGACTCGACCTCAGCCAGTACTTTCTTGCTCTTGCTGCCTCTTGTGGGGCCAGGAGGACTTCCCCTTTATGCTCTGACCAGGAGCACTTGAGAAAATTATGTTACTGTGGAGTCAGGTTGGCCTACAGAAAAATATATCTCTCTCAGCATTATCTGTGGGTACACAAAAGCATCCAGAAGCTAAAATGATGAAAAGGTGAGAATAATCAATAATCCAGGGTATTTGTTCATAGCCCATCTCCAAAGTTCTTAGCTGCCTCCAAGGACCATTCAACAGCAGCGGTAACTGAATCAGCCTTAACAAATTAGAACACATCCTGGCCCCCATGGCTATTTAGTTCACATTATCATTGGGCTGGCACCAGGATGGTCAATGACAGATATTGGCTTTTTCACCAATTGGCCAAGTCATTCTGCCTAGTTGTTCAGTAGCTCTTCCATGGTAGGTGTTTTCTGCTGAGAATTAACATACAGTTTGAAAATCTTCATGCTTCCACTTCCATAGATCCATCCACATGTCTTTTTACCAGACCTCCTTGTCTCTAACCTGCCAATATTTCTCCTTCTAGAGCCTTGACCAACCAATCATGTCATTCACCACTGCCCATGATTTCATCTATATTTTTTACCTCAAGCCACCTCTCTTTCTACACAAAACTGATGCACTTAACATCAAAACTCTGTCTGCTGGGAGGATTTCCCCTCATCATTGTCCGTTAAAGCCACCTTATAAATGAACCCGGGACTTTTTATTTCTCTCTTATCTGGTCATAAAGATCTTCCCATTAAGCCCCCAATGTGAGCTGTAGGGGATACACTAGTGCAGCACGAATGGATGGCATGGGGGTTCTGGGCCACCTACTTGGTTATCTTATGCATTTTCTCCTCCTCTGCTTGTTCCAACCTTCGATGTACCATATCCATCTTAGAATGAATTGCTGTAGGACTGGTTCCGCCTTATGACTTGGTGGCTTTGATCAAACCCAGCTCATGATGGATACTGTACTCACAAAATCCCTTGGTATCTCATAGTCAGAAACTCTGTATTTGCCAGGGCCAACTAGCACATCAGTAACTGCTTTTTGATGGTGACAGCCCTCTATTGTAGATTGCTTTTTGATGGTGATAATCCTCTATTGTAGATGTCAGGGACTTTCTCCAGAACCCTAGGGGTTTACACTGTGATTCTTCTATTGGGTCTTCCATAAACTCTACACACTATCTTCTCCTACCATAGATACCTCTAGTACCATAGGGTTCTCCTGAGTCATATGGCTCAAATGCCAAGACCACTTTACCATAGCCTGGTCTGTCTGCTGAGCTCTTTCCTGCTCTTAACATAACTCAAAGCTCAGAGCCTTTGAGTTGCCCAGCAAATGAAACAGAGCAATATTCCCAAATACAGAATATGCTGCCTCCAAAACCTTTAAAGGCTATTAAGATTTATGCTACTTTCTTAGTAGTGGGAGGTAAAAAAGACAACACCTTGTTGTTTAATTTGGGTGGAATGTTCTGGCATTCTCCAGTACTCTGGATCATTAAAAAGTTCATTAATAAGCTGGTGCTCTGAATTTTTCATCTCCACTCTTTGGAGCACATGTGTTTTGCCAAAGGTACACACATACTTGCCACTTCTTGCTCATCTGGGCTAATAAGCATGGCATTGTCAATATAATGGGTCAGTGTGATGTTCTGTGGAATGTCAGACATTCCATATTCCCCCTAGCAATATTATGACAGAGGGTCCAAGTGTTACCATAATCTAAGATGAGACCATAATTGTGTACTCTTGTCCATCTCACATGAATATGAACTGCTTCTGATGCTTTTTTCTTATAGGGATGGAAAAGAAGGCACTCACCAAATTAATCAGTGGTTATTTAATACTAGAGGCTCGGTGCACAAAATTCATGCATGGGGAAGGGGGGAGGGGTCCCTCAGCCTGGCCTTGCACCCTCTCCAATCCGGGACCCCCTGGGGGATGTCCGACTGCCTCTCACAATCCGGGACCACTGGCTTCTAACCGCTTGCCTGCCTGCCTGCCTGATCGCCCCTAACTCCTCTGCCTACCTGCCTGATCGCCCCCAACTGCTCCCCTACCAGCCTGAGCACCTCTAACTGCTCCCTTGCTGGCCTGATAGCTCCTAACCGCCTCTGCCTCACCCCACACCCGGGACCCAGGATTCCCTCCTTGGGCTAGTCGCAGGTACCCTGGACCCTGGCTTCCCTCCCTCTGGTCGGTCACAGGTACCCCTCAAGTTCTGCCCATCTTGATCCAATACTCTATGGTTCAGTCCTGAACTGATGCTACCAGCTACTACTACAGATACACATTAGCCACACTAGTAGCTCCCGTGGCATATGCTCTCTCGCCTTCCACAACAGGCTCAGCATGTCTACCTCTAGTCTGGTTGTACTGAGATTCCATCTTCCTTATCCTGCTGTTTGGGGAGTTGGGGGTAATCCTGAAGCAGGCAAGCATTATCTTGCAAAGTGCATGCCTCATTTGAGGTCTCTGCATCATCTTTAAATCAGGAGAGGGCTACTCTCTTCTAAAAGGCAGAAGGTGGAGGGGACTTCTGGAGCCATCAATTTAAGGTACTTAACTGCATCTACTCAGACATTCCAGGTTTCAGCATCCTCCTCCTTCCCTGTTTGAGCCCTGTGCTTGGCGTAGGAGACTTACTGAGGCTGAGAAGTCAGTCCTCCCTGAATATCTACTATTTAAATGATTCAGTCCTGAGCCCAGTTTTCTGTTCTCTTGGTATTCTGGCTGTAGGAGATTAGGGTTTCCTTAAATGCTGCTTAGAAGCCCCTCTAGCTTTCTTGTGTTGCCTTGAAATGGTGATTAATCATCTGAGCCTGTCATTATTTGTCTTTCAAAAATCAATGATGCTCAGCAACAGACACCTAATTCCATGGTCCTAATAATTACAAATTCCCTTGTCCTTCTTAATCATGAGGAATACTACACCAGGCCTTGTACCTCCTTCTAGGGACATCCCGTATCAGTCTACCACTGGTGTAAGTTTTAACAACTGCCCAGGAAATTCCTCACTTAACAACTTCACTGCTGCAGCATCTCCGGGGCTCACTCCACCTACTACCTATGATGAAGTTTGCACTGCCAGAGTCAATGACTGACCCATCTCCAAAACCCCATTTTGAAAGTCAGCTTCCTCAAACCATGTTTTGTATCAATTAATCCTTTGATGAGAAGTTGCATGTGGAAGGTTGATTGGGGAGAGTTCTTGAGATGATACACATGTAAGGAAGTGAAGAAAGCCAAGTTTGGGCAGAAAGAGAAGCTGAATTGCAATGAAGCTTTAGCTGAGACCTAAGCAAATTCTGTGGGGGTTCTGGAGCCTAACTGACTTTCCAGAGTTGTCCCAAACTTTGAGCAAGAGAGCTCAAAGTTTAAATCTCCAAGTGTGCAGTCACTGGCGAAAGCTACCTGGCTAGAGTTATGCATGGGAGGAGCCATAACTTTGGATATGGCATTTCCTAGTGAGAGGCATAGCTTGGAACTGTGAGCAGTAAATGGTTGAATTCCAAGAAGAAAGGAGATGTATGTCAACTCTGAAGAGGGAACCCCTGTGGCACACGACATCTGTTATAATGACCTCTATTATAACTCTTCCAGGACCATCGCCTATCTTTCACAGTGCCTCACCAGACTGGAATGTCCACATCTTTACTAATAACATTGTTTACTCTGGGCATTCAGGGTTGCTCTTGAAATCAAAAGGAAAATATTCTTCCATACCATACCACCACAAATGACCCACTGAGCGTGTCTGGCACATGGGGGCCATGGGTGACAGCCTGGTACCAATGAGTGCTGGAAGTCTGGCCCAGCCCTCCACTCTGTGGGCACTCTGGTTTATAGCACATTGTCTTTCTTTAACTCAGAAACTAATAAAATAGGTCTGGAATATAAGAGGGAAAATTTTTAGTTTGGCATTACAACTTCTTGACTATGACATTGTCCTGGTTAATAATCACCTTGAAACTTCAGGGCATCACCCTCTAATTAATGTTGCCCTTCTCCTGCCGTCTCCTGACTCTCAAACCTCCAGGGTCAAGTGAGAGCCCAAAACTATATTAGTTTCATCACACACACACACACACATACACACACACACACACACACACAGAGAGAGAGAGAGAGAGAGAGAGAGAGAGAGAGAGAGAGAGAGGCAAAAACCAACTTATAGTCACCAAACCTTTTCCCTTTTTCTCCTTGACACAGAGTTAGTCAGTATTTGCCACCCTCTTGAAGTTAAGTGCCTGAACTCTGGACAAAGAATTGGACAGATGATATACCTCATCCCAGACCTGCCCCATAGATGCTCCCACATGCAATTCTCTTTTTTCTTTCCTCTCCTAGGAGAAGACAGGAAAGGGTTCTGAGGAGTGAAGGTTAGAGCCATGAGATGTAAGGTAGGAGGGTCCTTGGACCTCTACATAGAAGAAAGCTGTCCAGGGGAGCTGCTCCTCAAAATCAGACTGTTGTTAAACAAATAATCATTTGCTGTATTATCCCAGTGGAGTTTCAGGGTTGTTTGCTACAGCTGTTGACTTATACTGACTAATATGGAGAAAGCAAATGAATGTGAGTCAGAGGAAACATAAGGGAATCTGAGTTGTGCTTCTCACCAGCTCTAGGCACTAATTACTTAGTAACTTTTTTTTAGATTCTCAGCACCCACCCAGTGACCAAATAGCTGACCAAAATAATCATTTTGAAGATAAACAAATATTCATCTGAAGGTCATCTTGATGGAAATAGGAGGTAGGCAAGACTTTCCAGTGATCAGAGGGTATAAATGCAGCTAAGATCTGTACCCGCTGTTCTACCCTTTGGACACCCTGCATGGAGTTTTCATGGAGCAGAGAGTGACCTATGTTCCCTGCCTCCTATCCCCAGCCTCTCTCCACAGTGCAAGCAACTCTGGAGAGCTGTATCCTGCATCTATTCAGAAATGTACTCTTTTCTTCTTCCAAGAAACATAAAAGCTGTTGATCTGTGCACAGGAGTTTAGCTGGGGGCATTCCCCAAGACAGCATGGGCACATCAACTGAAGGCAAGGAATGAGGGTTCTGGGGACACATTCCTGCACGTAACCATGCCAGCCTGGCACTGCACAGTGTTCGTGCTCCTCCAATTAAGCTGTTCAGTTCTCCATCACTGGGAGCTGCTGCCAACTGCTGGCTGCTGATAGTCAGAGTGGCTGAGCCCGGAATGCCAGCAATCCTGCCTCTTTGCATCTCCTGGCCTGGCTTCATTGTACTCCACACGCCAGTTGGATACTAACTTCCCTCCCCCTGGGTGATATGGAGAGAGACACCTGGGAAGGTGCAGTAGGGCCACTACGCAGTGTCTGCAGTCTATGCCTAGCACTTCAGTGCTGTAATCACCACCTATTCACGTGGGATGTCAATTCTTGTTCCTGGGGAGAGCAAGCAGCTTGGGTAGTGGGGAGAATGCTGGCTAAACATACATTCGTTGCCAGCCTGGGCTGATGCTCTGTATACATGATCTCCAAGAATCGTTACATCATGCAAGAAGGTAAATATGGTGTTCAATTCCACAAATAAAGAAGCTAGGGAAAGCCAAGTCACGTGATAATATGTCTATCATCTTCTCTACATCCCCATCACCAATATCTTGAACTAGAAATTTATCATTATCCCTTAAACCTTGCAAAAACCCGCCTCTGTTTTTTAGCCTCTAGATTCTGTGCTCTAGACATTGTTCAATACTGTAGCCATTAGCCACATGTGGCTATTGAGCACTTGAGCAAATTGTGCTGTAAGTGTAAATTACACACTGGATTTTGAAGACTTGGTATAAGAAAAGATTAAAAGAACCCATTAATATCTATCTATCTATCTATCTATCTATCTATCTATCTCCTGTCTAATAAAAGAGTAATATGCAAATTGACCATACCTCCGTGATACCACAAGCCATGCCCAACAGCCAATAAGGAGCAAGTATGCAAATTAACCCAACCAAGATGGCTGTGGCCACAGAGAGAGCAGGAGGCTTGGTTATCCCCCGGCAATGGAGGAAACCAAGCTTTCCACCTGCCCAAGCCGGCAGAGGCCTCCGCTCAAGGCTACAAAGTTGCAATTATAGAAGATAAATAAATCCCAACAAAAATGGCTGCAGCCACGAGTGAGCAGGAGGCTTGGCTCCACTCAAGGCTACAAAGTTTCAATTATAGAAGATAAATAAATCCCAGATACCAGGGCCTCCACTTGGGTCACCAGGGGGCGTGGCCGGCCTGCAAACCACCACAGGCCCCTCACCCAGGCTGCCCCACACCCCAAGGGAACCCCATCCTGATCTGGGACACCCTTCAGGGCAAACCAGCCGGCCCCTACCCTTGCATCAGGCCTCTATCCTATCTAATAAAAGAGTAATATGCAAATTGACCATCATTCCAACACACAAGATGGCTACCCCCATGTGGTCAAAGATGATTGCCCCCATGTGGACACAAGATGGCCATGACAAGATGGCCAGCAGGGGAGGGCAGTTGGGAGGGACCAGGCCTGCAAGGGAGGGCAGTTGAGGGCCATCAAGCCTGCAGGGGAGGGCAGTTAGGGTTGACCAGGCCGGCAGAGGAGGGAAGTTGGGGGCAACCGGGCCTGCAGGGAAGGGCAGTTGGCGGGGAGGCGGGGGGACCCAGGCCTGCAGGGGAGAGCAGTTGGGGGTGACCAGGCCTGTAGGGGAGAGCAGTTAGGAGTGACCAGGCCTGCAGGGGAGGCAAGTTAGGGGCAAACGGGCTGGCAGGGGAGCAGTTAGGCATAAATCAGGCTGGCAGGGGAGTGGTTAGGGGTGATCAGGCTGACAGGCAGAAGCGGTTAGGGGCAATAAGGAAGGCAGGCAGGTGAGCAGTTGGGAGCCAGCAGTCCTGGATTGTGAGAGGGATGTCCCAGATTGGAGAGGGTGCAGGCTTGGCTGAGGGACACATACCCCCTTGCACGAATTTCATGCACCAGGCCTCTAGTATGTATGTATGTGTGTGTGTGTATGTGTATGTGTTTGTGTGTGTAATGTGTGTGTGTGTGTGTGTGTGTGTGTGTGTGTGCATGTGTGTGTGTGTATATGGCTAACATGCAAAGTGTCCCCTTGGGAGTTCGACTGGGAGACCGGGAGTTCTATCGCTCACTATGATGTGTGCTGACCACCAGGGCGTGGCACGGAATGAAAGAAGGCCCTGTCTGGCAGCCGGCAGCCTGGCAGCCAGCAGCCGGGGAAGGAAGGCCCTGATCGCTGGCCAGGCCTAGGGACCCGACCCATGACGAGTTTCATGCACCGGGCCTCTAATTGTCTAATATGAATTATATATTGAGATGGTTATAATGATTCTATTTGGAAATGTTAAGGCAAATAAAATACATTATTCAAAGTCCTTTTTTCTTTTTCTTCTTTAATGTGCCTAGTAGAAAATTTAAAGTTACTCACATTGCTTACAGTTATGGCTCATAATATCTATGAATTGGATCATGCAGTGTTTAGAGACTGACCAAAATGTTTGTTTGAAGCACAAACTGACCACCTCACCCTCCTGCTCCTGTAGGCAGTAGGACAAATTCCCAGGATGGCTGACAGACCCTCCTAGTTCCTTCCTCATCTCTCTCATGTCTTCCACACTCCACTTTTCATTTCATGCTCCTGCCACCTCCATGTATGCATTCACCCCACCATAGTGTTTCTAACATCACCACTTTGTTTACGCTCTTCCCTCTGCCTGAAACACCTTTCTCTTTTAGAGTCCCCTGGAAAACTTCCTGTTCATCTTTCTAGACTCCATGACTCCTTCCAGAAGCCTTCTCTAATCCTTCCCCTCACCCCAGGGCCAGGACTAAGGTTGGGCAGGCAGGGAACCTACGTAGAACATTTAAGGAAGGTGCTTCCACAATCTAAGGAGGGCCTCTTTAGATCTGGTGGCCCAGGTGCCTCACTGGTCTCACCCTAGTGCCCACCCACTCTGCCTTGCTGGATATTCTCCTATTTCAAATAATGCCCCTGTGTCAGTATGTGGCTGCAGGTCAGCAATGTTTTAATTTATTTCTGCATGTGACTGTTTTGTGGGTAGGACTATACTTTATTCACTAGCAAAACCCAGCAGCCTGCTTCCTACCAAAACATTGATTGTGGCCTTCATAAAATAAAACTCTGTCCTGAGGAATTAATGTGTTGTTGTTTATCAAGCACTGTGTTATGTGCTGGGGATTCAAAGATGGCATAGTCCATGCCCTGAGAAAAATGAACTCACCTATTCTATGCCCCCTGCTTTCCTACTTAGGACAGAAACTCCCCAGCTTGAAACACTGACTACCTGTGCAGCCGGCTGAAGCCATTCCCAGGCCCCCTCCCAGAGTCTCTGGCTGCAGATCTTCAGCAGAGCTCAGCGGTACCACGATAGAGAAACATTTCTCTACTTTGTCCCTTCATCCAATTACTTATTTGTTCCTTTGACTATTATTGAGTGCCTACTCTTTCTAAGCCGTTGTGCTAGGAGCTGTCAAGGAAACAAAGATAAATCAGGGAAGAATAATGTCTTAAAGATGCCTATAGTTTATGAAATGTCTCCGTATGCACAATTTTGTTTGATCAGTGCATTAAAGATGATCTCCCTTTTAGAGATAAGGCTTATTTGTTCCACATCACATATAAGTATGTAGTGGGGACTAGAATCAAGGTCACACAGTAAGTAATGGGGACTAGGATCAAGGTCATATAGTAAGTAGTGAGGTTTAGGATCAAGGTCATACAGTAAGTAGTACAGACTAGGATCAATATCACATAATAAGTAATGTGAACTGGAATTAAGGTCACATAGTGAACAAATGGAGGGGACTAGGATCAGGGTCACATACTGAGTTTGTAGTGATGACTGGAATTGATGTCAAATAGTGAGTAAGTAGAGGGAACAAGGATCAATGTCAGACAGTGAGTATGTAGTGGGGACTGGAACTGAGGGGCACTTGGAATCAAACCTAGCTGTCTTCCAACTTGAAACAGAGTTTGTCCTAGAAAGGTGATTCACAAGAATTTCATACCTAGGAACATGGGCCCAGCAGAAAGAAAGAGAGGGAGAAAGAAGGGGGATCCTGGAAGCCAGCTAGTGTAGATGAGAAGAAGGGAGGGCCAGTTAATCTAGATGTGGTTCCTAGCTAGCCTAAAGGCTGTTGCTCAACCCCAATGGACAGGGGCCCAAGGTGAGGTCACCTGCTTGTGTGCCTGGAGTGAGCTCTGGAAATCTCTGAACTTCCTCCACCTCCCACCCTCCTATTCTTCCTCCATTCCCTACCCTAAGGAACCCCTCTATCCCAACAAAGCAGGATGGCCTGGGAGGTCCTGGCTTCTCTGTCGCATAGCCCCTCTTTACCCCGTGGCCCCTTCTTCCCTGGATGACTGGTGGACCAGAGAACATGCCCCACCTCACTCTCTGTGCCTCTCCCCCAGGCTTGCTCAATAGCCCAGGGCCAGGGTGGGGGTAGAGAGGGAAGCAGTTAGCAATAGCCTTCCACCCCCACCCCCAGGCCAGCCCTCTCACCTCTCCCCTCCCAGGGCTGGGCTCCCAAGGCTCTGAGACCAGGTTGTTAATTAAACAGACCTGACAGCTGACAGCTTTCTGGAACAGCCTGGTTAGCTTTCCTTCTCTCTTTTTTTTTTCTCCTGTTCCTTTCCCTTGTTGTTGTTGCAAGACTGAACGCCTGACTGGAATTTAAAGCAAGGCTTTGGGAGAAAAATGCACGCTAGCACCAAGCCCTGCTCTTGGCTTCCTTCTCAGATTGGCAGCTGTCCACTGCCTGGGGTCTGAGAATAGGACACCTGCTGATTGTCAGAGGAGGGGTCTGGAGCAGCAAGGTAGGCTCAGACTGGCAGACACCTGACTAACCTCTGTCTGGGAGCTGAGCAGGTTTTCATTTGGGGGCACAGAGGGGCAGTAGTTCTCCAGGGAAGCGCCTCTCACCTGCCCTCCAGGTCCCGAAGCCCCTTTGCTCTCTTGATGTCTGGGATGCCAGGAGGTTCCTATGCCTGCTGCTAATCCATCCTGCTCATGTTATCTGTCTGCTCCCCTATCAGTCCTTGCTTACTGCAGATACATAGATAAATAGATGGATAGATAAGAAGGAGGGACTCTAAAACACTTAGATAAACTATCCTATTTACATGTCTGGCTCCAATCTATCAATCCACCCGTCTGTCTGTTGTGTTTGTGCTCTCTCTCAATCTGCCACTTCAGCCCCTATTAACTATTCATCTGTTTTCCTCCTGCCCTACACAACTCCCCTCTCAGCCCCCACTTCCCAGCATCAAAATAAATCCGAAGCTGAGATACAAGGAGGCATGTCCTTCTACTCCAGTTACTGCTGTCGTGGAAGGGTGGGCTTGGAGGCTGACACTGGTGGCTTCCTATGACTCTCCTCCTCAGGAAATATGCAGATGTCCTTTGGAACACTCAGGGGCACCAAGGAGCAGGTCTTTGGCTGGGCTGGTCCTGAATTCACAGTTTTGCAAATAGAGCAAAAAGTTCCCTAATCTAAGCTCTTTTGAGGAAAGAGAAGAGGTAGGGATGGCAGTGGGCTGTGGGAGGGGGAGAAAGAAAGGCATTTACATTTTTTGTACACAAAACAGTTTTATCACTGTTCAAGTAATTTGAACCAACTGGATGAAGTGAGAGAGTGGAAGAAGAGAAAAAAAGGTGGGAATTTTATGCATTTCATAATTAGTACTATTTGTTGACATTCAAACAGTTAATTTCTTTAGATCCTCTGAACTTCAGATCTCACTGCTCACAGCTATGTGAGGCTATTTTGAATGATTCATTCTCAGTAAATGGTGTGAAAATGCAGGATAGTAATTGTCTATACAAATACCAATGGTTTAAAAGAAAGATAGAACAAGACAAAAGCCCACTAGCCTCATCAAATCAAGATTCTTTTCTGCATGCTAGGCACCAAAGGAAGAAAAAGAAAAAAAGGTGTAGTATCTTGCCATTTCCTTGGGGCCAGCAAACAGTAATTTTGTTTGGTCAGAAAAACAGAGCAAATCCCAAGCTTCCCATTGCCCTTATGAAGACTGCAATTCTATTCCCATCATCAATCCCAGGATACAGTCCCAGCTGGTGGCCCTGAGACCTTCTCTGGCGCCCACACATCCCTCTGTTGATTTCTGGATAAATGTGATCAAAGGAAGGCAGCATCGCTATCTAGGAACACAATATCATACGATAGAACTTTGTTTAACATGAAAAATGTAAGCTCTGAGACCAGCGTGATCCCCAACACACAGGTTAGAGATGTGGGTCCATGCCCACACCCCACCCCGCATATATGTCACTTGCCACTAGAGGGCAACACATTCTGGACCCTATGAAGTTTGAGTTAAGAACTTGGAAAAGAGATTGAGGGGTTGGAGTGGGGGTAAGCAGAGGGGGCAGCTGCTGCTCCCAGACCCCGGCAGATCTCATGACAACTCTCAGAACTGCCTGGAGACCTGCCTCCCTATTCACGTTGGAGACTGCTGGTGACAAATGAGCAGCTGCCCAGAAACAGAGACACAGTAAGGACAAGGAAGCTGGTCTCAGGGGAGGCACTTTAACCCCTAGGGCTAGAGAGACTGGAAAAGGGCCCCACTGCAGCTTAGAAAATAAAGTACAGCTAACAGCATTTACTCTTCCACCCTTTAATCGATACTGACTGGCTCAGTTTGGGGGCATGTGATATTTATTTGTAAGCACACACTGATGAATAGCAGATGTCAATAAGTAATTATGAATCCTGTGAAAGAAGAAAAGGCTTATTTCTCAAGCCAACCAGATGAGTATTCGAAAGACAGTATTTTTATTTTTAATGGGAGACCTTTGCTCTCATATACCTTATTTTAGAATAACAATTCTAAATAAATATTATTTTACAAAATAAAAGCGGAGAAATAGGAAATCTAAGCATTCCCTTCCCTGATTCTGACATGGAGTAAATAACTTCATGTCCTGAATTTTATTTAGTTTACTTGTAAATGAAAAAATGGGAATGATGCTGCCTTACATTTCTGAGAACTGTGCTTCTTAAGGCCCCTCCCAACTGTATGATCCATAATTCTAAGGAATTCATGGGTTCATTATTTAAGGGAAGAAAAATTTCCTTCTCACTTTAGAGATAATCCCAGAAAAAAGAAAAGCAAATAGTGAAGCAGATAGTTGAGTCTCTTTATATCTCTACTTATTCAAGGCAAAAAAAGGAGAAATAAAAAGCTTTAACTCACGGGGTCCATTACGACAACAGATCTGCTGAGAGGAAATGCAGTGAGATAAATCAGCACAGTGCCAGGCACATCGTAGGTACACAATAACAGTTTGTATGAATAGATAAATGAATGAATGAACCAGGGCGCCCTGAGTCATGGCTAGCTCACATGACCACTTGGTACAAAGAACCTCTCTAGTGAAAGAAGTCACAAAATGTCGTTGGGGACCTTTAAAAAGAAGTTGATTATTTGGTGCAATGCTTTAGGAGTGGCTGCTCTGTGTGAAGACGGTGGGAAAGGACAGATCATTGTACAGACCAGCTATATGGCATCTCCTGGGGAATGTGATTCTCAGGCAGCCAGCCGTCCCTCATCCTCAGATCAGCATTTGGGAACTACTATTCGATGTGTTGTCTTGAGGGCCCTTCCAGGCCAAGGATTCCACAATTTTGTGAAACTTACCAGTACATTGGGGAGAAGTATCTAGGCAAGAGGAGTTCATTCATCTCACATTTATTGAGAATGTACTGAGTGCCAAGTATTGGAAATGTAACTGTGGATAAGAAAGCAGAGTCATGTTGCTATGGTCTCTCACTGAGCACACCAACCTGACCTCCAGGGAAGACAAATGGAAATCTAGCTGCCCCACCCCCACCCCATCATTATCCAATAGGACAGGCTTTTTTTTAAAATTTTGGGTTTCAAAGAATAAAAATAATTTCTTAGTTGTGTAAAATTGTACACTTAACAAAATGTTTTATACACAGCATTCACATGATATAACAAGGTGCATATGGTTATTATCTTCATTGCATAGGTGAGAAAAACCAAGGTGGAGAAAAGTTTAATTACTTTCCCAGCATCATTTAGCTTATATGCAGGAGGACTAGGAATCCAATCCAGGTTTTGAAACTGCTATTTTAACTATTCCCCAGAGACACTTCCCCTGCGGAGTCTGGCTCAAATGTCTCTGTGAAATTGCTGATATTTTTTTCATATTTTCTCTATACAATAACAACCCCTGCAGCAAGGAGAGTGCCATCTTCTTTAGTAAAATAAAACCCGTACCTACAGGGAGAAGGGCAGCTGAACTGATTGGCTTTGATTTCCCCCCAGGCTTCATCTTACATTGGTAACATTTTCCAAATTGTGATCCTCAGAATCCTGATCCTACAAAAACATCCTGAAATGAGCCTGCTCTGTCATAGAGAAAAGTTTGAGAAACACTTCACAACCCTTACCTCACCCCAGAGATGCGCACTGCTCTTAAGGTGTTAGAAGTGGTAGTGGGTTAAACGTGACCCCACAAAAAGATATATTCCCTTCTGAATCCCTGATCCTGTAAATATTACCTAATATGGTAAAAGTAAGGAAATTAAGACTCTCAAGAGGAGTTTATCCTGTACTGTCCAGGTGATATAAATGAGATCACATATATCTTTATAAGAAGGAAGCTGAGGGAGGTTAAACACACACACACACACACACACACACACACACACACACACACACACGGAGATGCTGTGAAGACCGAGCAGACAGAAGTGTGGAGATGCTGATTTGAAGATTCAGGAGATGTGGACACAAGTCCAGAAATGTGGACAAGCACCAGAAGCTGAAAAAGGCAAGAAACAGATTCTTCCCTAGAGCTCAGAGCGGGACACAGCTCCGCCAACACCTGGATTTCTGCCCAGTGACATTGACTTCAGACTCCTGGCTCCAGAGCTGTGAGAGAATGCAAGCCGCCAAGTTCATGGCAGTTTGCTACAGCAGCCATAGGAAATGTAAAAACTTTGAGAAGTCTTGCCCAAGTCAACCTGTTAAGACATACAACCCAACAATCCCCAAACATCAGTGACCATGATACTCCTTCCCCCGTAAGGCTTATTAATATCCAAACAGAACTCACATTAGATGCAACCTGCTTTTGAAAATGCTGCCTGAGGGAAATCTTTTGTTAATTACTAGGTCCACCACTCCTCTTCTGGGGACAGGGCTGCTTCTACTTATTTTTCTGACCAAACGTAAGCCAGGAGCTCGACCTGCCAACTCTGTCACAGAGCTAAGACCAGGGGGAATATTTAAATAAGACTTCCTGAAGGCTGGGAACAATAAAAGATGAAAGCCAAGAGAGAGATAAACACAAAACCAGAGGACCCTGCTACCAAAGGACTTTCTGAGATGGGTCCACTGGGGTACATGGAGGAATGCTGCCTTCCCTAGCTTCTAACTACTGCCCCCAACATCTAGAAACCCCAACACCCTGGAGCAGGGGTAGGGAACTTCCAGCCTGCGGGATCTGTAAGGTCTGACCCTGCCAAGGCATTAGGGGTGAGTTAAACATTTGACTAACTACAGCAGGCTAATTTTTAAGTTGATAATTTTGTATGGCCTGAGAATGATGTTATAAATATCCAAATGGCCCTTGGCAGAACAAAGGTTCCCCACCCCTGCCCTAGAGTATACTGAAATAACTCCAGGTTTCTCTCCAGAGAGCAAGGCCACCAGTGCAAGTTTTGTCAAATGTGAATCTTCTGAAATGACCTGAGACTTGGACAATGGCCTATGGGCCTTGGTGAAATAACTGTGTTAGACTATGGTGGGGAACCTCTGACACCAGAGAAAGAGATACACAGGGTAGAAGGTGAGGAGACCCATTTCTTCTTCTCACCTGGTTCCAGATGGCAGCCTCATTTGGATCACAGCTGCAATCATCAAGGACCAAGTCAAGAAAGGAGGCCCAAGGTCAGTGCAGGAAGGAAATGCACCTTCGCGCTGTTTCACAGAAGCTATGCAGAGATAAATGGAGACACATTGTACTGCAGCCCCCATTTCCAACCTTCCTTCCCTGATATCTACTTCTCGTTAGGACTATTATCATTACTTCACACACCTCTTCCCCATGAATGGTTGGATATAAAGCAGTACTTGTTTTGCTTTATTGCCACTTGCATTACGTAGGTCATTAAGACTTCACCGCTCAAACAAGGAGGCTTAATTTTGTTTTTAAATAAGAAGGTTCTAAGACAGCAAGACATCTGTAAACTCCAGCTGGAAGATATCTGGCCTTTCTGTGAAGAGCAAAGGACTTGGTGTCCTAGCCATTGAGCAAGGGGTACCAATGACATTGCAACAGCCCCGGTATAAGTTAGCCTGGATGTGAATTCTCAGAAAAAATAATACAGAAAGAGCAAGATAACTGCAAGATGGAAAGACTGTTTAGAGAAGAACCCCACGAAAGACATGTGACAGGCACACAGGAAAGCTGCTGGTTCAAGAGGCCAGAATTCAGAGCAATTACTTAAAGCTAGGCTGCCCACGCTCCTCACTGAGTTGATTCTTCTTGACAGGAAGGGAAAGGGGCCAGGGCAGGAAGCAGACTTATTGTCTCTACCAAGCTGGTGAATATTATATGAATGCTCCTTTATGATGGGGAGAATGGTGATGTGAGCTCCATTGATATTCATAATGTACCAAAGCCAGACTCCTGTAATAGACTCTAAAAGCATTCACAAAAGCCTTATCAGGGGGCGCGGAGAAGCGAGTGTGTCTCTTCTTGGGATCTGAATGGAGTCCTTTTTTCAAAGAGTGACCTCAGGCTTCTACCAGGCCATTCCCCCAAACCTCCCCCCCCCCCACCCCGCCGAAAGCTGCAGAATTGCTTTACTAATAAGTTGAACTGGTCAGCCAGAGGGGAACATCTTTAAGGAAGTTTCTGTAATTTTCATTCAATGATGGGAAAGGAAGCCAATTCCTCCTGCCAGGGCAAACACTCCCCTTTCTTCAAGAAGGAAGAAGGGCAATGCATTCTGGGTGTTGGTGGGGTGAGGGAAGAAGAAATGTCACTCTGAAGGCAGAGCGGTGCACAGCACTCTCCCCTCTGGCTGAGCACTGGACAGTTTGTGGATGCTCCCCTGAACCACTACAGCTGGAAACAGGTGAACTGTGCAGATTAAAGAACCCACCCTACCTTTGCAAGCATGAAAACAATCTCCGCTAACCTTTCTATGAGGCATTTATTCTCGTCTTACCATTGTCTCTGCCTTTCCAAAGCCCTGGACAGAGCCAGCATCGTAAATACCAATGTGTCAATTAAAAATGGAAGGATGCAAGCCCAACTGTGCCAACATCCAATGGCCTGCAGTGGGACAGCGATCGAGGGGAAACAACTGAAATCTAATGGACCCCCTTGGGGATCACCTGCTTCTACATATTGTTCCCTGCCATCATCACTGACCCAAAAGAAGACCATCTGACAGGGAATGGGCTGTGCAATCTACAGACAGAGTCAGCGCCATATGGAACAGGCGTTTCAATTGCCCATTGCAATGCATAAAAACAATTCAAAATTCTAACTTTATTTCCCTGGCAGTCGAGTTTAACTATCACTGGGCTTGCTATAATCAGATTCTGCTGCTGTATTTATTAAATATAAGTTGCTAAACATATGGCAAAAGGGATGGGCAATAGGACATAGAGTTGAGCTTAGCAGGAGTATCATTTTTCAGGTCTGCCCCCAGGTATTCAAGGCCAGCAGTGTCAAACAGCCTGTGGCTGCTCACAGCCCATTAAAAAAGGGTCTTCAAAGTCATGTAAGTGGGTTCTCTTGATGGTATATGGAGTTGGTTAGAAGCTACGATTAAAGAGGTGAAGATTATGGGTGCAATCCTAGCGCCAGATGGCTCTGTCTCCTCTTTATCCAGCCAACGTTTTAGTAAATACCTATTATGTACCATGCCCAGTGCTAGAACTTGATGAGACCAAGCTGAGTAAATCATGGCCAATATACCTGTCTAGTAGCCATTCATTGTAATGTGAGAGAAGGACAGGAAAATATAAATTTAACTAGAGTGTGGTTTGTGCTGTGCAATAAGTGGGCACAGATTGAAATGTGTGGGAGGCAAGGAGGGGAAACAACTAAAATATAACGTCCCCATTATTTGCACAAAGCCTTACAGTTTATAGTTTCTAGGCCTGGCACAAAACTTAGAAGCAGAGATATATATGTTTCCTTCACAAGGGAAGGAACCAAAGTCAGATATTTCAATTGCTCCAGGTTATACCACCAATGGCTGGAAGTCATGGGAAAACACACTGCTCACCTGAGTCTTGCCAGGCCATCCAAGAACATGAGGTACTCATCCTACACTGAGAGCCCATGGCCAGTTCAGGAAACCCCTCTCTCAAGACTCAACACCCTTCCTAATGAATGGCAGTAGCATCTTCATAGACTAAGGAAATCTATCTATCTATCTATCTATCTATCTATCTATCTATCTATCTATCTATATAAAGAGCCAGGGTCCATAACGACCAAGGCTTGACCGAACACAGGAAGTCAGTGCTGGGTAGCCGTGGTGACCCAGCACTGACTGCCGAGAGGGCTGCGGATCAGGCCCAGAGAGAGGCCTGCAGAGAGAGAGCCGCAGATGTTGATCAGCCTTTGCCACTCTTTTTCTCTCCCAGCTTCACCAGCAGCCACGCCTCTGTTTCTCTCCAGGCCTCCTAGGGGGCTACTGATCAGGCCCTGCTTCTTTAATCAGGCCCAGAGATAGGCCTGGAGACGCTGACTGGCATAGAAACTGACCATTCATAACCAAATCTGGGTGAAGTGCCAGGAGCCAATGGCTGCCTAAAAGGCGGAGCTTTTGACGCTGACTGGCATAGAAACCGACCAATCAGAACCAAATCTGGGCAAAGTGTGAGGAGCCAATTGCTGACTAGGAGGCAGAGCTTTTGATGCTGACTGGCATAGAAACCAACCAATCAGAACCTAATCTGGGTGAACTGGAAAGGCAGAACCTAAGGTGGGAGCTGAGGAGGGGTTTTAAGGGCAACAGCTGTTTGGTGTAAGGTGTAAAAAAGCAGTTCAATTTTTTCATGACCGGTTTGGTAGTATAGTGCATATGGCTATCAGTCCAGATATAGGGATTATGTGTTTTTGTCTGCCAAGAGCATCTCCTCCTGCTGAAAAAGCCTCCCCTCCCCCATTTAAGCTATCCTATATAATCTATCTATACTACTAAAAGGGTATTATGCTAATTAGACCAGG
The DNA here is from genome assembly GCF_951640355.1 of Cnephaeus nilssonii. Lineage (NCBI taxonomy): Eukaryota > Metazoa > Chordata > Mammalia > Chiroptera > Vespertilionidae > Cnephaeus > Cnephaeus nilssonii. The sequence continues at coordinate 21,226,692 of NC_137092.1, forward strand.
TCGACCGGCCATCTTCTGGAAGTCCAACTTCCTTCCAGACAAAGCCATGGTGGTAGGGGCAAAGGCAGAGGCAGAGGCAGTTAGGGGTAATCAGGCTGGCAGGGGAGGGCAGTTGGGGGCAAGATCAGGCCAGAAGGGGGTTAGGGGCAATCAGGCTGGCAGGGGAGGGCAGTTGGGGGTGAGATCAGGCCAGCAGGGGAGGGCAGTTGGGAGCAACCAGGCCGGCAGGGGAGGACAGTTGAGGGTGAGATCAGGCCGGAAGGGGAGGGCAGTTGGGGGCAAGATCAGGCCAGCAAGGGAGGGCAGTTAGGGGCGACATCAGGTCAGCAGGGGAGGGCCATTGGGAGCGAGATCAGGCCGGCAGGGGAGAGCCATTGGGGGCAAGATCAGGCTGGCAGAGGAAGGCAGTTGAGGGCAACCAGGCCGGCAGGGGAGGGCACTTGGGGGTGAGATCAGGCCGGCAGGGGAGAGCAGTTAGGGGTGATCAGGCAGGCAGAGGCAGTGGGGGGCAAGATCAGGAGGGCAGGCAGGCAGGTGAGCAGTTAGAAGCCAGCGCTCCTAGATTGCAAGAGGGATGTCTGACCGCCAGTTTAGGCCCAATGATAGGGATCAGGCCTAAACCGGTGGTTGGACATCCCCCAAGGGATCCCTGATTTAAGAGGGTGCAGGCTGGGCTGAGGGAACCCCCCACCCCCTGTGTACGAATTTTGTGCACCAGGCCCCTAGTTTATTAATGATCTGGACTGTGGCCCTCACTTAAGCAGAACCCAGCATCTTGAGAATGCACTGAGAAGTATACTAGTAATGGTAAGGAGTGGCAGATAAACACACTTGTGTGTCTCTACATCCTCCTGAAATACCCCACATAGGACACTAAAACGATTTTTTAAAGGCTGTATACAATCATGAGAGTCCAAAAAGAAAGGGAGAAATGGCCATAACATTTTAGCGCCAGAGAATAGATGAACAAGTGGCAATAAACTTACCAGTCAGAGAAGGCCGGAGCCCAAGGCTGCAGGGAGAAAAGTCTAGAATTACAAAAACTCAGGATGGTGGGAAAATAGAAAAAATCCTAAAAGCTTTTCATAGAGAAAAAAATATTAAAAATTTTTTTGAACTGGGATAAAAACCATCTGAGACTTTTTTCAATAGTCACATAGAGAACTAGAAGAAAATGGACAGATGACCTCAATGTTTGGAGGGGAAACTATTTCTATGCTCAATCTGTTAGCAAGAATAGAAGAAAGATGTTTTTCAGATATAAAAGTTATCTATATTTTATCTCCAGTTCATGCACCCCTACTGGAAGACCCAAAAGTAAATGAAGAAGGAGGGAGAAATGGGCCCTAGGAGGTCAGGGACCTACGGAGGAGAGTGTAACCCTCCGTAGACTATAAGCTAAAGAAGATGCCAGGTGGGCAGCCGGGGGCAGACCCAGATAACAACCATCAAATGGAAAGACATAGGAAGGCATCTTCCCCAGAAAAGGAGTGGCTCCAATAGATTACCCCGTGTGTTTCAAAAACATCAAGGAGAGATCTGGTTTGGGGATGAATTAAAGATAGTTGCATGTATAACTAAGTGAAAAAAATTTAGTTCAAATATTTATTTCAGGGGGAAATTGCACAAGAAAATAATAGTACCCCATATGACTTGGCAGTGGGAGCATTTAGTTCTACCCTCACAGTGATGTAAACAATGCATACTGTCCAGTGAAAATGGATGTAATAGCAGTGGGCAGATGAGGAGAAGAGAAGTTGTATGCATCCATGTGTGTGTCTGTGTTCCTGTGCAAACATGTACGTAGGCCTCAGAGCGCCAAATCTTACGTTTGTATAGTAGGAAATTGATAGAGTATGCCTAAAATTGAAAAATTAGTATTGTTAAGCATGTTATTTAAAGTTGCCCTAACTGGTTTGGCTTAGTGGATGTTAAAGTTACTGAGGAAACTACCAAAGGAAGGATTAAATAATCCAAAGCAATTGCCTCTAGGGAGTTAAGAATCTGGGGTTGGGAATGACGGAGGGTTTTGTTGTAAATCCCTTAGAACCACTTGAACTTTCGGAACTGTGTACTTCTTGTCAAAATTAAAATGTTGTGTGTTTTTTTAAAGAAAGAACTGTAATGACTTACTGAAGGCAGCATCCAATGGACACCAAAAGGTCCTTTTTGACTGGATACACAGCTCCTTTAGCCATGGAGCTGCTCCCAACCGTTTCCAAGAAGGGTACTCAGCCTGCCGGGGCTGCAATTCAGCCCTCAGTGGGCTGGAGTTTGCTGGGCCTAGGTGATCTCACTCCTGCCAGCCACAGATGCCAAGAAATCCAGGGCTAATGGATCCTAGGGGACACAACAGGAAACACTGGGCCAAGCAGGATTTCACTGTGTGGGAATCAGACCAAGCCCAGTCTGCTCTCCCAAAGGATGAAGGGCTTTTTTCATTCTCACGGGGATTTTTTTTCTTCTGTTTCCCAGCAACTGTGATGTTGAAGGAGGAAGGGTAGATGTTTTGGATGAAATAAGGAAGAGGTATCTTTTCTCATTGGTCTAAACCCAACAATGTTGAATAACTCTGTTCTTAACCTTATTAATCTGTTCTTGCTTATTAAAGTCAAGCAGCAAAAATTGAATTTCTATAATGAAATCTGACTCTATGGATAGATATAAAAGCAGTTACTGAGGTTTACATCCTAATGGAAGAGAGGGAATACAAGTGGGCCAGGCACATACCTGCCTGCATTTAACTACAGCAGGGTGGCTTAAAAGACCAAGGGATCAGCTAAGACATTAGCTTAGCTTCAGTTCTGATAGACAGCGTCCCCACCCCCATAAATCCAGTTTAGCCAAAACTATGATCAAAACCAAAACAGGGCTCTACCTTAGCTATCTCTGCCACAATCCCTGATGGGTGCTGTTGGTCGGCAGCATCTAAAGGGGGATAAATATTGGGGAAGATTGTGGGAGATTTCTCCCATCAAAAGCCACAGTCCTTCTCACTCCATGACAATATCTCATTTCTTCCTGTCAGCTTTCTCTAGTCTAAATACACAGTTAGACACCAAAGTAAGTAACTGGTTAGAGGAACCACTTTATTTGGCTTCAAGTTTCCAAATGAAGGGACCACTATTTAAATAAGCCTCCTGGCTTCTGATCCCTAGGGAAAGAGGAACAACTTCTCTTATTGGTGGGTTTGGGAGAAAAACTTGAGTTATGGGATGTCAGCCCCTTCTTTTCTCCCTTTTTGGGGTGGCAGCCTGCTCATTGGGCGGACTCCTCCATGGAGTAAACTGCAGATGCAGGTCCAAGTGGAGAGGCTGGCATCTCTCAGGGAGGCCTCGGGAGGCGTTGACTTCTGAGGTGCGTTAGCAAGCCACTTACCCAGAGATCTAGGCCACATCCTCCCATCCATCTTTTTTTTTTTTTTTTTGGTAATAAAGTTGACATTTTGATCTCCAATCACCTATTGTCCCCTTATGCCTCAACAGTATCACATGTCTCCCACTAGGCTGCCTGCTGTTGGTTTCTAGAACATGCCAAGCTGTTTCACTCTCTGAGTCTCTGGGGCTGCTGTTCCCTTTGCTGTCACTGGTTGGCACTCCCACCCACGACTCCTTTTATGCCTGGTTCCTTAATTTTCAGTTCCTCCAGGGAGGCCTTCCCAGACCACTCCATAGGCCCCTCTCTGCACATTTTTCTCAATCATAGCTCCCTGTTTGTTGTCCTGATGACCATAATCACAGCATATATTTTTACATATTTATTCATTTATTGTATTATATCATCCCTATACCATGAAAATTCCACAGGGCAAGGGCTTTATTTTGTTCTTTATTGTGTCTCCAGCATTTACCATAATGTGTTACTCATAGCAGGTTCTTAACAAATATTTCTTGAATCAATTAATGAAGTAAATGCTTTTCAATATTATCATTCGCAACAGCATGGATGGACCTAGAGGGCATTATGCTAAATGAAATAAGTCAGAGAAAGACAAACACCATATGATTTCACTTATATGTGGAATCCAAAGGACAAAATAAATGAACAAACAAAATAGAAAAAGACTCAGACACACAGAACAGACTGATGGTTGCCAGAGGGGAGGGGTTGGGAAACTGGGTGAAAAAGGTGAAGGGATTAAGAACTACAAATTGGCAATTACAAAATAGTCAAGGGGATGTAAAGTACAGCATTGGGAATATAGTCAATAATACTGTAATAACTATGTATGGTGCCAGCAGGTACTATAAATATCAGGGTGGGGGGCAGTTTGTAAAGTATATGACTGTCTAACCACTATTATGTAACATCTGAAACTAATACAGAATAATCCTATCTAATAAAAGAGAAACATGCAAATTGACCGTACCTCCACTATGTCCATAAGCCACACCCACCAGCCAATCAGGAGCGAGTATGCAAATTAACCCAACTAAGATGTTGGTTAATTTGCATATCCAGGCACAGAGTGAAGACTGAAGACAGTGTAGAAGGAAGCCAAGTGCTGCAGAAGGGAGCAAAGCTGCGGAGAAGCAAGCAGGGTGGCGGAGAAGGGAGGGAAGCAGGCGGGGTGGCAGAGACGGCTGCAGGAAGCCCTATTCTTGCAGGAATAGGCCTGAGGAAGCCCTATTCTTGCAAGAATCTTCCTGCAATGGGCCTCTAGTATTAAATATAAACTGTAATTGAAAATTTTAAAAAGTTAATGTTTTCTACATGTTTGGGTGTTAAACATTGAATAGCTCTGTTGGTAAGATTGCTAAATAGCTCAACGAATATTATTCCTTCATTTTCTCTGTTTATTTCATTCATTCACCATTTGGCTCCTGGTCAACAGTGTACTGATAGCATGTGTACCTGGTTCTTACCTGGGACATTGCCTTATCTACCTCCTTTTTTCAACCTGTGGGATTCTTTTCATGTTTATAATGTCCCTTGACTCATTAGTCACAGGATAACTGATTAACTTAACACTAAACTTTTCTAAAGAGTTTAAGGGGATGTTCATTCTCCAGCATGAGGAGATGAGTTTGTAGGTCCAGTGGGTTTTGGGGGCCACTTCCTCACTGACAATGATGAACTTTGCTTTTAGCCAAGATAAGAACAGAAGGGGCTGACACAGGCCTTCTATTTTTTACTCTAATGACTACTATTTTCATTTGCTTTAGAGAGCAGTCCCCAAGAAGACTAGTGACAAGATGAAGGTTCACTGGTTTCCTTTTCCTCTGACAGGTTCAAAAGTGCTGTGCAGGTGGCAAATTAGACTTGGCTTCCCGTTAATTGGTAGGGAGAAACTTTCTCTCTCACTGTTCAGAATGTCACTGGATACTTTAGCATGCACATTTAGGTTTTGTGAAATTATCATTATTATAGCTATCATTGCTGCTGCTAATGCTGTAGGCACTGTCTGTGAGAAAAATGATAAAGGGCTGATATCAATTAGAAGACCTTCTGAACACATGTCTTAAAGTAACTAGGAACTTGAGATAACTCTTGGTAGGGTGAGGAGCATCAACTGATATAAATTCTCAGTTATGGGTTTGGGTAAAACACTTATTCTGCAATTATCTTTAAAGACCTTGAGAAAATAATAAATAATAATATTGAGATGATAATGATTATGATGTATTGTCATTTATCCAGCTCCTACAGTGTGCAGACAGCAGTATCTTATTATTTGGTCTTTGAACCCACAGAGCAACCCTAAGAGGTCCTTATTCCTTGAGTCCTGTGTAAGGCATTAGCCCAACTTCACATAGCATGTGAGTGGTAGAGCCATTAGTTAATCTCATTGTATAATTGGAAGACCTGCAACAAAGCAACCAAAAAGATAAGGGTGTAGATGCTTCCTTCCTAGGACATTTTAGCACACAGAACCAAAGACTGACACTTGGCGAAACCAACCAGGATTTAAATCCAAAGACAACCAAAGGAAACACAGAAGAGGAGAATGTGTCTTTCTAAAGCCTGGCGGTCTTTTCCATGATCAGATAAGTTTTATACTGACCAGCCCTAGATATGTTGTGGGATAAAAACCTGAGAGTGAAGAAGCAGCACGGGTGTCATCATTGAACATTGTGGTGGCTTTGTGATGTGACAACTAGACTAAGCTAAACTACATTCCCAGAATTCCCTTGTGTATTTCCGATTAGGATGGGCTACAAGGGAGCATCTTTCCGAGATCTGGAGCCTCAAAGAGAGATGGTTGCCATTCTGTAGTATACACACACCTTCTCCCAGGTATTTCATCACACACTAGTTCAGATGCTCCCGTGAAGGAATTTTTTCAGATGCTATTAAAGTCCCAAATCAGTTGATGTTGAGTTAATCAAAAGAGAGATTATCCTGGATGGCCCCTGCTTTAATTAGATGGAAGCCTTTAAAAAAGTGACTAAGTCTTCCTTGAATATCACAAGTTCTGAGCAATCAAGGAGAAAGTAAACGGTCAAATGTTTCTACATTCTGAGATTTCTGCACTCACCTCATCGCTGCAGATCTGCTGACTCAACTCACTGGCATGAGCAGCAGCTGCAATTTCTCTCCCTTCCTTCCTGACTGCCTAGCCCTGGGGACTTCAGAAGCCAGTACCTACAGCTGCATAAGCCTATTCGTAATATAAATGACAAATATATATAACATATATATGTACAAGTACACATATATATCTCCTACTGGTTCTGCTCATCTGTTACACTCTGACTGACAGAAGAACCATAGCATGTTTGAATATCAGCCCTATGCACCAGCTAAATAGGCTTACATAGGAATTATCTTTCCAGGAGAGATGTGGACACTGAATGGTAGAGCATTCTAGGTAAAAGAACAGGCAGGAAAAATTAATATTAAGCCATGTTCAACAGTGAGGAAGAGGGTGTTCTTTTAACAGAACAACAAACACATTGTATTAGTCTGCTTGGGCTGCCATAACAAAATATCACAGACTGAGTGGCTTAAACCACAGACATTTGTTTTCTCCAAGTCTGGAAGCTGGAAGATCTCAGTACTAGCAAGGGTTCGTTTCTATTGATACCTCTCAGTGGCTTGCAGACAGCTGCCTCTCACTGTGTCCTCAAGAGGCCTTTCCTCTGTGCATGTGCAGAGAGAGCGAGCTCTGGTGTCTTTTACTTTTCTTATAAGGACACAAATCTATTAGATTAGGGCTCCACTCAGATAACCTCATCAATTAACCCCTGAAATCTCCATCTCCAAATAAAGTCACATTGGGGACTAAAGCCTCAACCTATGCAATTTTGGAGGACATAATTCAGTACATCATACATAACTGGTGAACAAAAAGAGGAAAAATGTTTCCAAAAGTTGAAGGATGGACATTTCTACTAAGGTTTAGGTAGTTATTGGTAGAAATAAGAGTTCTTCTACCTTTCAGGTTGTCACTGATCTCAGCACATTTTTTATCCAACTTCCCTCCTGTCCTTTGGATCCCACCAATAATTTAGAAGACCTTTGTCTTGTCTTTACCAGATTATATCTCAATAGAGACTCATTCACAGTTGGTGTTTTTTAAGAAATCCCCTTCATGATTTGTTCATAAATTTTACTAAAGAATCATAAGAAAAAACAGAAAGGAGGGCTTACATTGCATACCTCATAGCAAAAGAGTTCAAGTCTTCTCACCAGATAGAACTCTCCAGACTCCTACTGTGGTCCTCAGACTGAATTCTCACACTCAATGTCAGCCTTTTGTTCCTCTATTGTCCCAAGTAATCCTGCCTCTAAACTGACTACCCCATCAGGCTATTGTCACTTAATACAACATAAATCTGAAGTCTCATCCCACCAACCCAAGTGATTTGTCAAACAACACATACTCAGAGAAGTTCTAGTAAAACAGTCTTTCCTCCATCTTGCTTCAGGAAAAATAGAAATGTTCAAGGAGTCTGATGCCTGTACAAGACAGGTACACCCAGGCAAAGGACAACCTCAGGCGGTAACTGTGATACCCGTTTGTTAGTCATTGGTGGCAGATGGGCTAATTCGTGCAGGAACACGAGTAGAGGGGGAGGTGGCCACAGACAAGCAGATATCATTTCTCAGAGACCAGACTCAATTCTTCGAGAAAACAGAAATGCAGAAAACCTGATGTCATTCTAGTCCCCGGCTCCTAATCACTGAAGAGAAACAGGTACTATCTTGACAGCCTGTTGGGACAGTTGGGCTCATAGAATATAGTGCAGCTCTCCCTGAAGGAATTCTCTGTGCTGCTCATAAAAATGGCTAATTTAACACAGCATCAAATTAATAATGGAACATAACTTTGCTACAGCACCGAAGGCCTCACATTTGTCTGCGGCACTGTTGTGACATGCCTTCCCTATGCCCTTCCCTCATCTCATTACACACAAGCGCCTCTTTCCGGAACTCACTGAGAATGGTTCCCTGCGGAACTCTTATACTTGGGTGCCTGAAAAATGTTTCAGCAATTCAGTGTGCGGAGGCAACATGGTATAATAGAAAGAGTTTGGGGATAATGTGTGTAAATGTGCTTTTGCTAATGGTTAAGATAACACATAAATGTAAATTTTTCTTTTATGAGCCAGGAGTCAAGGGCTCTAGTTCCCGTTTTACTAATGATTGTCAGCAGGTCACTTCACCTCTCAAAAACTTAGTTTCCTTATTTGTAAAATTGTAGTATTTGTTTATTTATTATTTTTAAAATATGTTTTTTGTTGATTTTAGAGAGAGAGAAGAAAGGAGAGGGAGAGAGAAACATTGATGAGAGCGAAGCATGGATGGCTACCTACTGCACATCTCCTACTGGGGATTAAGCCCTCAACCTGGGCATGTGCCACGACCAGATATCAAACTGGTGACCTCTTGGTGCAAGGGAGGATGCTCAACCAACTGAACTACACTGGCCAGGGCATAACACTGTAGTATTTAACTAGATGTCCTCTAAGATCTACTCTGGAATAATAATGACCATCAGCATAATGATGAGTTGATATTTATTGCATGCACAATACATATCAGGTACTCTTCTAATCCTTTTACATATACTATCTCATTTATTCCTCAAAACAATCATATGGAAGTATTATTATCATTATCCCTATTTTTCAAAAAACAAACAAACAAACATAACAACAAAGAAAATGAGGTGCAATGACATTAAATAGCTTGTCCAAAGTTAGGCAGCTAAGAAACAGAGCTAAGATTTGAACCCAAGCAATTGCCTCCAGTGTCTGCACTTAGCCACTGCTATACTGCCCTATGAGTATATTTTAATGATATGTTCTATAAAAATAAAAACAGGCAAAAAAAAACCCTTTGAGTTTGCCAACACATCAGTACACAATGCCTGTATTAAACTGTGGATTTCTTAATGATGCTGGCAGATTTATCATAATCCATTTATGTTCTTGTCCAGGCTTCTTATGCTATCAGGGAACAGTTGGCCCATGAAGTGAAAACAGGAAGAGCTAACTGGCCAACCCAGGATTGACCCCTTACCTTGGGCACTTGATCATTTGGAAATGTTTCACTTCCCAAGCCTCTGACAGATATTTACCAGGCTGTGCCTAGAGCAGTGGTCGGCAAACTGCGGCTTGTGAGCCACATGCGGCTCTTTGGCCCCTTGAGTTTTTAGCAAAGGCCAGCTTACGAGTACCATAATTAAGTTAATAACAATGTATCTACCTATATAGTTTAAGTTTAAAAAATTTGGCTCTCAAAAGAAATTTCAATCGTTGTACTTTGATATTTGGCTCTGTTGACTAATGAGTTTGCCAACCACTGGCCTAGAGCCGTGGTCGGCAAACTGCGGCTCACGAGCCACATGCGGCTCTTTGGCCCCTTGATTGTGGCTCTTTCACAAAATACCATGGCCTGGGCAAGTTTATTTTGAAGAAGTGGCGTTAGAAGAAGTTTAAGTTTAAAAAATTTGGCTCTCAAAAGAAATTTCAATTGTTGTACTGTTGATATTTGGCTCTGTTGACTAATGAGTTTGCCGATCACTGGCCTAGAGGATCAGGCTTTAGCGTCACCAGCACTGCTTATGGGCAGATGGCATCTTGCCACAGCTTCATCTTGGGAGCCTTTAAAGGGGAAAAACATTCAAAAGAAGCAGGCTTTTACTCACTACTTAGAGATGGTTTAGAGCATCAACTTTAGGTTAGCTCTGATTTCTACTATAGCCGAGCACATTTTTCATACCTCGAATAGCCTTGCCCTTCTGCCTGGTTACCCTACATGCACTCACCCCTCCAGAATACCCATCCACATTGGTCTATCCCTTTTGAACTCATAGTATCATCAGTTCACCATCATAATTTAGTGCCTGATTATGAGCTCTATATCCTGCTTTGTGACTGTTTCATGTAGAGATAAGTCTCATTTACACCAAAAGGTACCTTAGAGAAACTGAGGCATATTTCTCTAGTTCCTCCACAGCAGGATTAGCGATGTACTAAGCACATGGTTCTGTTATCACTAGCAAAATATTTACTAAACTGGATTGAAAGGAAAAACTGCACACAGAGACTATCTTCTGGGGAAAAATGTCTCTAGAATCCATAAGTCTTTATAGGAATGAGAACCTTGATCAAGATTTGTATGGGGGCTCCTATGGGCCTAACACATATTTGGCATGGCCACCATTGACATTTCGTCAGATTGTGAATACCAACAAAGGCTTTCAAAGAATAAGTGCCATTTGGGGAGGACACTGCAACTACCAGCCACCTCTAACTCAATTCCAATCAGGCTGGAAGAAAACTAAGCAAGAAGTCAGATTCCCCCAGGAATCTTCTCAGGAATGAACAAAGGTCAGGTCTGAGGAGAGAGAGTTACCCCTTGACAACACAGAAGGTGAGGAAGGCAGGGAAGTAGAAAAAAAAAGGGGGGGAGGGGAAGCCAATGGAAAATGTTATGTTATGAGGCCAACCTTTGGGAATGCTTCTCAAGTTTCTTGAGTACATGTCTGTGAGGACATGTGTCTATACATTCAAGACTTGCCCTCCCTCAAGCAGGAGACACCACACAATAACACCTCGTCAGTTTACAATGAAAGGAGTCAGAGCTCTCCTTCTTCTGTCCTGGTCTAATTAGGCATTCTAGGCTCCAATGGTCATAGTGATGTCTTACTATGAAGAAACTGCTTTTGAATTACCCATTTCTTACTGCAGATATGCTATAGCCATGGTTCTTGAAGAGGACTTACTGAGTAGAAGGAATGTCTGAGCATCTTTCCTCCAGGAAGTAGAAGAAAAGATAGTGGGTGATGGAACGTCTGATCTGTTCAGGCAGGTGTGTGTGTATGCCAAGTCTTCCCTAAGTGTGCATGGGCTCAGGGCAGGGTGGGCAGAGGGGAGAGCATTTGATGGCTTCCATCGGAGTATGTGTGAGAGTGACTGTGAAACAAATGCAGGCAGCTCTGAGCCAAACGTCCATTACTGTCCAAGGCATCTGCAACCACATTTGTGTTTGGCTGGGATGGAAAGGGGTTGACTATCTCTGTCATTGTCTTCCCTTGCTGCCCTGATTGGGAGCCGGAGGAAGGTGTTGCCATTGATGTCATTTCCAAGCTTGGGTTGTTGTTTCTCTTTGCAGATTTTATGCACTGGCAGACAAAAGTCTTGCATAAGAAAGTGATCATTTAGGAACAAAAAAAAGCTCTTTTGTAGTGACATTTAGAACAGACATAATGGTCTTTCCAGATAAAGTTGGCTGGAGATGGGAAGACTGGTGTCTATGGGTCATAAAGCATCATGCCTGTGCATATTTCCTGCCGACAGGCACTTAACTCTGCACGCCAATCCCATGTGTTAATGTCAGGACTTCCTTCTTTACAGGGTGCTCAGGTCTTTCTGCTAAGTCATCCTGCCCATGGCAGGTCCTCTGGCTGAGGTAGGAAGGAAGAGTGCTCTGACCTCAACACCTTCTCAAATAATTTTATTTTTCAGTTGGCTATTTTTCAACGTTTATATTTTCTATAAAGCAAGACAGGAAGGTAGAACAAAAGTAATTAAACAGCAGCCAGCTATTCATTTTGTTTTTCTCTGGATTCAAAACTTGGAACTTGACTGGGTATTGAATCTAATCCTACTGCACATGTTTAATAAACTCTTTAGAATACACAATAGAGCCAAGAGAGCCCCAAGTCCCCTATGGCAGCAGAAGTGCCATGTAGTAAGTGAGCACTAACATTAGCCACATCCTAGAAGAGGAGCATGTTGTCAGACTCACTTGACTATGGATGGAGACCTCTGCTCCTCTCTGCTAACCTCATCATATCTCCCAAACTGTCTTTCCTCATAGAGCCTTTCTATGATCTTTTTTTTGTGTCATAATACTAGTATATACATGGATCATCTTTTTAAGCCCAAACTGGAATCACCTGTGAAGGATTTGGAAAAAGAGACAGTTTGATTTTTGGTAGGAAGGAGCAAGGATCAAAGGAAGAAAAGGTGTTTTTTCTACCTTTTATTGTCTTTCTTCAAAGGAGAAAAAAGTTTCAGAAAGATGGGGGAAATGTGAGCTTGTCTGACCAACCTTGTCCCCAAGATAATGGGCAACTATAAATCTTGATTGAGCAAGGGGTAAGGAGTTTAATCATTTCCACCCATTTGCATAAGTAGTATATCATTATGTTCCAGACTTAAATATTGTTTATTTTTATATGCTTTATTAACTTTAGGTTAGGTTGTTTTTAAATATAATGTAGGGCTACAAATGGGAAACATATATTTCTATTATTAGGTGAAATTGGTGGAAATCTTAAATAATATTTATTCAAAATATGTCATATTGAGGTAAAAAGTTATCTTTGGAGCTTCTGTGCAATGCTGTCCACAGGCTCCATAACTCAGAACTGCCTCAGTCTAAAAATATTTCATAATTCTGATGCTAAGAGTTTTCAGTCTGCAGTAGAGGATTCTGAAGAAAGACATCAGAGTTGCTTTCAATTATAGGGACTGTTATACACCAGGGATGGTGATCATATGTTCTCCATTCTCAATGATAAAATGAAAAAACAGAATAAAGGAAAGCTATAGTTAGACCCTAGAGAGAATCAGCTAACAGTGAGGCTTGTTAAACATGGGAGAGAATGGGGTATTTTTCTAGTCTTCCTCTGAGAACAGTTTTTTAGATTAGAAGACACTGATAGACTAGAGGGCACACCGGGGAGTTCAACTCAGTGTAAGGGGCACACCAGGTCTTCCCATGCACAAAGGGACCCAAAAGAAAGTACACGTGCTCACAAACTTTGGTGTCAGGAAAAATCATCTGGGGAGCTTGGTCCAGTGAATTTGGGGTGGTATCTGGAAATCTATGTTGATTTTGAAACATGTCCAAGGCTTGAGATGAACAAAAGTAGCGCTGAGGCTTTGGCTTAGGTATCTGGAGCCCGGATCCCTGTCCTGGTCTGTTACTAATTCACTGAACAATCCTGTCACATTGTAGCTTCCTCTCCTGAGAAAGCCATCCTTCACTGGGTCCTGCTAGCCTATGAGATAAGGGCTTCTGAAGGTTTTGTAAGGTGGAAAATCACTTTACAAACCTGATGGCATATCCTCTTTATCAAATTTAACATCCCTCATTAATCACTCTCCCCAATTAATCAGAGGAGGCCTTCTCTTCTGCCAGCTAATTTTGCACATGGAATTTCAAATCTACAGATATGAATGAGGAGCTTGCCCTGTGTGCCGACCTGTAGAACCCAGGTCAGCTACTTTCCACCTCTGTGGTCTTAGGCAAATCATCTGCGCTTCCATCTCCTCATTTGTAAAATGCCTCCTTGGTTATCATGAGAGTACAATCTATCAAGTCCCTGCTACCTTTTGAAGCCGGGTTTTTCCTTTACAAACCCTTTTCCTTCTCTTTCACCATTTCCTTCTACTTTTGAAAATAACTATCTGGTGATAGAGACTAATGTTTCCATTTGGGAAAAATCAGGTTAGTAGAAGGCTGCCCAGATCTGAAATAACCTTTTTACTTTCTTCAAAAGCTCAACAGATTTCTCATTTTAAACACACACACACACACACACACACACACACACACACACACACACACACCCAGAGATAAGACAGCAGTGCCTGTGTCTGGGTGTGTGGCCAGGGAACACAATTCCCTTGGGGCTTCTGCAAGTTCCACTTTATTGACAACTCCAGGCCCTTCAGCAACCAAAACACATGGAATGTCCAGAAGCTCCTGTAATGATATTAAAAAAGCTAACAAAGACATTTGGTGGGGTCTTTTCTGGCCTCAGCTCTGGAATTCGTTTTGCACTCATTCTGCTGAGAAGAGACTTGGGGGAGGAAGTGGCTTTTTGAAGCCACAGTGTCAGGTGGAAGAGGAACTGAGCCATGTTTTTGGTGGGACTTTAAGAAATAAGGTTATGGAACATTTCTCCCATAAAAATCTCTGACATCAACAGAGAGAAGATATGGCAGGCGCCTTTGGGAACATAAGTTTTGTTTGTTTTCATGGTAAGTCATTGTTTAAAGTATTTTGGTAGATTTCTATAGAAGTAAAAAAGAATGATCTCTTAACCTTTGAGACAGCATGGAGGGACCTGGAGAGTATTATGCTAAGTGAAAGAAGTCAGTCAGAGAAAGGCAAGTACCAGATGATCTCACTCATATGTGGAATCTAATGAACAAAATAAACTGATGAACAAAATAGGTTGAGAAACACAGAAGCATGAAACAGACTGTCAAATCTCAGAGATAAGGTGGGGGAAGGTGGATGGGTGTGTGGGAAGAGATCAACCAAAGAACTTGTATGCATATGTGCATAACCCATGGACACAGACAATAGTGTGGTGAAGGCCTGGGGAGGGGGCAAGTTAGAAATGGTCAATGGGGGGATGGAAAGGGGACATATGTAATACTTTCAACAATAAAGATTTAAAAAAAAAATAAAGTATGTTGGTGAATTTGTAGCCTGTTGCCTGCCAGCATAACCACAGTTTTCAGAGAGAAGGCAATACCCAACCAGAAACTGCCTACTATTTTCTTTTATTGCAGACAAGTTCAACACAATGGGAGCATGTCCCTAAAACTTGGACCTGAGACAATCTTTGTGGGAGATGATGGCATTGCCATCTGACAACCAACTGAGCACATGGAAAGTTGCTGTTGAAGGTGCCCACATATCTCCAATGCTTAGTGTCAGAGACTGGCAGTCCCTTCCCTGAGTTTAGGGGTAGGGCAGTAATCACAATGAAGGCCAAACTCCTGAGTGACACATGAAGTCTTTCCTGAGAGGCCACCTCTTCATCTTATCCTTTCGCCCCCACTCCACACTCACTGTACCCCTCACTCAGCAAACAACAGGGCACAGCACTGCCCTCTGCACCCACTCACAGCCAAGGCTTGCTTCTCTTCTTAATCTAACCTTTCCCCTCCCTTTCTCCCCGAAACCCTCCCTAGCACCCACGTCCCACCCCTCACACTAGGTAGGATCCTCTGCTCTGTGCCCCACCATACAATTCACTCACAGAACATCTGTTTTTGTATGTCTTCCTCCCCATAAAACTGGGAGCTCCTGGAGGCTGAGTTTATTCATCTCTGCTCCTGAACCAGCACTTGTTCAAAAGGGCTCAATAAATGTTAACTGACCGACTGACTGAATGAATGAATCCTTTCAAGCATCTCTTAAAAGTAAAGATCCACCCTCCCCTGTCCTGATATATCACAACTCTACATTTGGGGAGGTGGACCTATAGCACTTTACATTTTTCTGGAACCAAGACCGAAGAGATGTTTGGGTTCTGTTTCATAGCACCAGGAGCCTTGGTGACAGATGATCCCTTGAGTTTATGTTAACTATATACCCTATCCACCACCCACAACCACCACAGATATAGAGTAAGGGGGTTCTGGTGAGGTCTCAGACAGGTGGGAGCAACTGGCTTGGCCATCTTCTTTGAAGGCTCAGATCTGCCCACTACACTGCTCCCTCTACAGCGAGGCCCCTGGTCTGCTGTGGGGAGAAATAGAAGGGCAAAAGAAATGGGTCCTTCTGTGCTGGTGGCAATGCCTGGCTTCTAGGTTCCAGCTTCGAAAGGAGAAAGGGTTCTGGAAAGCCAACTTGGTATTATGTATGTATAGTTTGGAAAATAGACCACTTAAAATGGAGAGAGGAACTTCCTAGGGAAAAGAATCCTGTAATAGTCAGAGTGGGGAACACTGAGAGAGGGCAAATAAGCGAGCTGCTTGGACATTTCAAGGAAAGGCATTTTGTTTTTTTCTGTGACAACTCTGTTTTTAAGAGTTGTCAGAAAGCAGCCCAGGCCCTCTACCACTAATGAGGGCCTGGGAACTGCTCTGCTAGTCTTTCCGGACACCAACCTCACCCTCCAACTTGTCATAAGTGAAATGAGCCAGTCAGAGAAAGACAAGTAGCATATAATTCCACTCATATCTGGAATCTAATAAAAAAATAAACTAAAGCAAAATGGAGACAGATACATAGACAGAGTTGTGGGTTTGGCGGGCGGTGGGCGGGGCTGGAGGGATTGAGCAAAAAAGAAAAAAAAAGAGAGAGAAAACTCATAAACAGGGACAACAGTGTGGTGATTGTCGGGAGGGGAGAGTGGGCGGAGGTGAAGAAGGGTGTCGTGGGGATAAATGGTGATGGAAGGAGACTTGGCTTGGGGTGGTGAACACACAATACAGTGCACAGGTGATGTGTTGCGGAATTATGTACCCAAAACCTATATAATTTTGTTAACCATTGTCACCCCAATAAATTCAATTTAAAAAAGGGAAAAAAAGTGCTCTTTGCTGCATATTCAAATCACTTGGGGAAATGTTTAAAAATCCTGAGCCCAGGACATATTCCATATGAATTAAATATATTTTGTTTCCCAGGTGATCCCTCTGTACAATCAAATTTGAGAAACCAAGTTGAAGAAAGAGCATTAGCTCTAACTGAAAAAAATCTGAGTTGCCCATTCATTAGCTCTGTAACCTTGGGCTATTCCAGAGATTTTTGTCAGTCTCATGAAGAGCACTTTATATCCCCAATGATTAGCATAAGAACTGACACACAGAAGGTACCAAACAAAGATGTGTTTATTTGAATAAATAATATATGGGGAATCAATTAATAAGCTTGAAAGTATAGATAGTAACAAAATTAATTACTAAGTATAGTAACGCTTATTAATAATACTAATTAATATTAATACCTAATATAGTTATTGATAACATTGCTATAGTTTAGTGATAATATCAATAGTAGGTTGCAGTAATTCAGGGGTAAAGAGAAACCCATGCTTAACATGGTAGCCTTACAGAATGGTACCCTATTTGTGTTTATTAAATTGATAAGTGTCTTGGGTGCATTGGAAGAATCAAGAGCAAAGCGTTTTAGTTCCCCTTGAGAAACTGCCTACTTCATTGCTTTGGTCTCTGTCCATCTGTCCATATGGCATCTGTCCATCTGTCCACTGAGATACCAAGCCAATAAGCCATATGGCAGAGGGTCAGAAAAGTACAGAGCACGGGAAGAGGGAGGGAGGGAGGATGGAAAAAAGGTGGGAGAGAGAGAGAGGAGAGAGAGAGAGAGAGAGAGAGAGAGAATGGGAGGTAGAATGAGGATGAGGTAAGGGGAGGAGATAAGGGGTCTTGGGAAAGAAGGAAGAGGAGGCATATGACATACGATAACACTAATGGGAAGGGATGTAGGAGACGTTTGGAGGGTGGAGAGTGACCTAAGAGACAGTGACACACCGGATGGACCCAATGCTTCAAGGGATGAGATGACAAGAAAGGTCCTGTTTTGTGCTGATTTGAAGGCCCCAGGAGATGGGAGCCAGGGAGAGAGGAGGCTGGACTTGTTAAAGGAGCTGATGAGCCTTAGGAATTCAGAGAACAGGGTTATGTAGCCCACTAAGAGCATGTCAGGTTTTACCCTTCTAACACTTTGAAAGTCTGGAGGTTGTTAAATTGCCTCTCATTCCTGAGAAAGCCAGGCAGACAGCCCCCTCCCTCCCGCACCCCCCTTCCCCTGCCCAGGACTGGCAAGATGTTAACCCTGGTGTCCCTGCCAGAACCAGAAGCTCATTGCACTCGCCAGCCTCGCAAGCTCCACCAAACTTTATGACGCTTGTTACAAGCAAATTACATGGGAAGCTGCATAAGTGTTGGAAGGAGGGGGGAGGAGGGGAGGGGACGGGGGCGGGTCAAATAAGCTGCTGGGAAAGGGGTGCCGGGGTAGGAGCGCTCCGCACAGCCTGGACTTGGAAGGCTTTAGAGCCCATCACCGAGCAGCTGGCAGCCCCTGCCTCCGGGGCCCAATTTTGAATGTTCACACCTGCACTGGCTGGGACTGAGGCCCTCACTCTGCAGAGTTAATGGAGCAAGCAGAACCCAGAAACCCTTTTGGCCACAGCAACAATTTCTCTCCTCCTTAGCCCCTCCTCTCAGAGCAGGTTTCTCTCCAGCCTCAAGCCATCTCCTCCCTCCAGGCCCTGCTGCTGCTGAGGCCCCAGGCAGGCGGCTTCAGAGAGGCCTGCTCCAGAGACAAAAATCCAGCATTTTGTCCCCGCAGTTGAGCAGCTGGTTCTCCACCCCTTCCCAATGTACAGGCCTGAAACTATGCACATTGTGACTTTTGGCTTCTATGTAACACAAGCTTGGACAATTCTCCCCACTCTTTTTGGTGCATTGTGTGGGAAACAGCTTGGAGATGGGTAACTGGGACTGTCCCAGGAGCTGGCACTGACAGAGACAAGCACAAATGTGTGCAGATCATTTTGCTTGAACTTTCCCAAAGCAGTGCTGCTGGAGTCTCCACAACCAGGGCTCCTCTTTGTACACACTGTGTGTGTGTGCGCGCGCACACACACACACACACACATGCATACATCCAGGTGAGCTCATGTTCACTTGGAATATAGCTGAAACACACCCAATTCAAGCCTGCAAACAGGCCTGTGGTTTGGGACAGTGTAGGAGATGGGTGCAGGGTAGGTTCAACCCAATCCAGGCAGAGGTTTGGAGAGATGCTTGAGACCAATCTGAGGGCAAGAAACCAAGGAAGCAAAGGAAAGATGCTATGTGGATGTTGTTATATAAATTCCTCTCCTACTGCAGCCCGAGGTGGTTGGATGTCTTTTCCATCCAAGCGGCCTCCTCAAGCTCTCCCATTAATGCTGGGAAAACATTCACTTAACAGGCCTGTCCAAACAATTCCCTTTTTCATTCAGATCTGATGAACTATAGGGGGAAGCAGAGCCTCAGGGCTGTCCGCCTAGATGCCATCACTCCTGACAGGGCCCAGAGCACATGCTCACCTCAGCGGTCCATTAAAAAGCTTGAAGGGGAAACTATGTCTCTGGCCAGGTTACAGAAACAGGAGCGAAGCAATTAATGCCTTCCCCATGACTCCAGTCTGCGTTCTCTCCTCCCCACAACCACACAACACACACACACACACACACACAAGCCAGCCCTGCCTGCACTCTGATGCCCTCCACCAGCGGAACCTCTAACCCCACCCACCTTCTCATGCACGCCTCCTTTCACAATGGCTCTCTGGGAGCCCACTGTGCAGGAGAAACCACATTCCCACATGCACCACACACTCATTCTCCCTCCAAGATCACAGCTGCACCCATGGCCTCTTTCTTCTTTCCATCACATCCTTTTGTCATTTCATCTCTATGACCTTGAACCTGCTCCTATCTTCCTTTCTCTCAGTCTCTCAGAAAAACATCACCTCTCCCCTTTCTCCCACCCCCACTCTACCCTTGCTTTTCTCCCTCTCCTCCTCTCTGTGGCCAAATCAGCCTTGTCCCTCCTGGCACTCGGAAAGCTTCTACCAAGGCTGTCTTATATCTATTTCATCGTCCATCTCTCTTACTATAGCCCTCTCCTTCCAACTGAGCTAGATTCCCCATATTAAAACCCTCACTATGGATTATGTAACAAGTTCCTTGGAGAATATATGCCGATTCAGCCAGCCACCAACTGCCCCCCCCCAAAAAAAAATTTTTTTTAAACGGCTAGTTTACACAGGAACCTAATTAAAGAAAGACCTAGTTGGTGGAAAGTAGTGGGAATGAAGGCAACTCTATCCTGGGTAACGTCGGTTTCTTGTCCAAGAGCCATTTGCAAGTGCCAATGGGATAAAAAATGACATGGGGGAGGGAGAGGCACACGCATCTGTGAGCACCTAATATGTGCTTCATGAGGTGCAGCAGCTGTGTCAAATACAGCAGTCCTCACTGCAGCCATGCAAAGTACATGCCACCAGTGTGATTAATTACCCAGAGATTATCTATACCATATGATAGAAAACATTCACTATTATGATGAAGTTTAATAACATCGCATATCACACTGTGATTAATAACACATTCGATGATTCAGATGTGGTTGTGCTGCACTTAAGAGTTTGGTAAGAAATGGAAATCATTGTAACAGATTTTACACATATTTCCATACACAACTTCTTTTTCTGTGGTATTTTGAAGAGTTGGATGTAGTCCCCATGTGATTGCTCAAATGAAAATATCATGTACATCAAGTTCCACTGGCGGGCTGGCTCCCCAACAGAGCACCATGAGCCGTGCAAGGATTACGCAGGCGGCTGATGGGCGGTACAGAGCTGGAATGCCTTCTCCACCTGCCTTCGCAGCAGGCCCTCACCAACGATGCACCATTACAAATAATGGCTTGGAGCTTCTTTGGGGGAAAATTTAAATGAAATGACCGGCCAGAGTTTTAGACTCTAGCTAGAGCAGGGGTCAGCAGATAGTAAATCTGCCAGTGAAGAGGCAGGCAGTAAATTTTTTGGCCTTGGGGGCCATAGGGTCTCTGTCCCACCAGCCCAACCCGGCCCTTCAAGCATGGATGCTGTGGTGGGCAGTAACCAAAGGGCAGAGCTGTGCTCCAATAAAACTTTGTTTATGGATGCTGATATTGGAAACTCACATTATTTCCATATAGCACAAAACATTCTTCTTCCTTTGATTTTTTTTGCCATTGAAATAGGCAGGAACCCTTTGTAGTTCATGGACCATACGGAAGACGGCAGGCTGGCCTTGGCTCCTGGGTTGGAGTTTGCAGACCCTGAGGCTGAGGGTCCTACTGCAGACCTTCCCTAAGTTCCACCCGCCCGCCTTCTCTCTGCACCTCTTCACACCCTGCCCTCTTTCCTCTCTCCCCGCCCAGCTTCTGCCTGCCCCACCTCCAGGAGTTATCAAGGGCCAGATATAAGCTCTCTGCATCAATGGAGTCCTTGTTTTGTTTATGTTATTGTTTTCATTTAGAGTGGGACTCCGTTATTTCTTTTAGAAGGTGCTGTTTCTGGACACCTTCATCAAAGAAGCTGCTTCTCACCTACAGAGGATGGGAGCCTTCAGGTTACTGGTGCCTGCGCACTGGCGATGTTGCTTCACCTGTTCCTACAACACAACCAGGCCAGCCCTTGGAGAGTGTGTGGAGGGGGAAGGGGACCTCATTGGTCATTTGAGCTCCTGAATGGGGTCTCACAAAGCATAGGTACAGCTCCCCTCCCCCATGCCATTTCCCTGCTGGGATCTCCAGGTCCACTTTGACATTCACTCTGCACTCCCGAGCGGGAGGCAAAAGGGAGACATTCAGGGGCTGGCTGCCTCTCTCGCTGTCCTCTCATCCAAGAGCACACAGCTGAAATTGCAAGTGGACCACCCAGGGTTCGCATATGAGCATTGTATGGGGTACAATTTCACCTCAGGCCAGTCCTGACTTCTGTAGTCTATAAGCATTTACCAGAACTAAACGACATGTAAGGAGCCAAGCAAAGTGCTTTATTACCCCCAGTTTACAGAGAGGGACACTGAGGTTTAAAGTCAGGAAGTAATATGTCCACAAATAGATAGTGAGATCCAGCTGCAGCAGAAAATAAAAAAGACTTCACTCTATTACCAGTCTTTCCTCTTTATTACAGGAGTCCTGTGTGAGTGAGTGTTATCTTATTTGTCCTTAGTGGGTATTCTTGAGTTTCTAGAGTCATAACATTTGCCGAAATGCAAAGGCAACAGCTCAATTAATGTAATTCCATGTTCTGGGATGGGGGAAATCAGACTAGACCTAAAACAAGCAAAGCTATAGAGAAGCACACATTGTAAATACACATGTGACATCTTGGTCCAGGCTCTGCTGGTGTCCTTGCCCCTGCGACCCCTGCTCCCTGCTGAGAGATACATGCCTGCAAAGAAACGGATCAGCAAGGGGAGATTTCTGAGAGCTGGAGGAAGTTTGAAAATGTCCATAGCATTTTAAATCTCTCTATATAGTCGGATCCCACTGCAAGCCCACACTCTCCCTCTAACTAGTTATTTTTAACCACAGGAAAACAACAGCAGCATAGCTGTAGGGGTGGGCAGCTGTGAAGGGCTGCGCCAATCACCAAACAGCATCCTTTCTCCCTGCAAGCAGATGAGCAAAGCATCCTGTTTTTGCATAGAGAGCTCATCCCTCCAGGGGCCTCAAATCCATACCAGTATTAAACAATTGGTCAAGTCTACTAGAACTGTTGGAAAAATAATAATGCCTTCCTATATTCTGCAATGCAGTTGCAAAGAGGTCAGGACGGATGTAATAAAAGCTCGCACTATGTGGGCTAAGGCAGGAATCAATATATATAAAAAAAGTGGTATGTGGAAAGGGATAATGATCAGCCAGTATCTAGTTCCTTTGAATCAAAATACATGTTACTGTGAAGAGCACCCAGAACTGCCAAGACACATCTGAGAGGACCCCAGTAGGAGATTATAATTATACTAGAGGCCCGGTGCATGAATTCATGCACTGGTGGAGTCTGGCTGGCCCTCCCTGATAGGGGCCAATCTGGCCAGGAAGGCTGGAAGAAGGGGTCATGAGTGGTTTGCCAGCTGGCCCCACCCTCAGTTGAGGTGGGGGGGGCAATCTGGGGGCAGGGCCCACCGGGGGGAGGGGCCTCGGGCAGTTGGCTGGCCAGCCCCGCCCCCTGGTCAAACTCCCCATCAAACTCCAGGTCGAACTCCCAGTCGAGGAAAGAATTTGCATATTAGCCGTTTATTATATAGGACTAGAGGCCCGGTGCATGAAATCCGTGCATGGGTAGGGTCCCTAGGCCTGGCTGATCAGAGCCTTCTGGCTGCCAGCCGACCGCCCCCTGGCTGCCAGCCGACCGCCCCCTGACAGCGCATGTCATATCAAGCGATCAAACTCCTGGTCTCCGGGTCAAACTCCTAAGGGGACACTTTGCATTTTACATATATAGATTCCTCTAAAGTATGGGTTATGTTAAGCAAAGGTCCTCAAATATTTCATGAACCAAACTATTAAAAGCCAGCTACTGACTTTGTGTGTTCTTTAGAAAGAGATGAAGCATATGATGGGTTTGGA
Organism: Cnephaeus nilssonii; assembly: GCF_951640355.1. Lineage (NCBI taxonomy): Eukaryota > Metazoa > Chordata > Mammalia > Chiroptera > Vespertilionidae > Cnephaeus > Cnephaeus nilssonii. The sequence goes on from NC_137092.1 coordinate 21,250,037, forward strand.
AGGCCCCCTATCTGGGACACTGGGTGGGGAGAATGACATACTCAATTCGCAACTTAAAAGATGGCCTTGCAAGGTCAACCGAACAGGATTATGCCGATGCAACTCTCTAAAGCGGTGGTTCTCAACCTTTCTAATGCCGCGACCCTTTAATACAGTTCCTCATGTTGTGGTGACCCCCAACCATAAATTATTTTCGTTGCTACTTCATAAATGTAATTTTGCTACTTTTATGAATCGTAATGTAAATATCTGTGTTTTCCAATCATCTTAGGCGACCCTGCTAGCGGTTCTCAACCTGTGGGTCACCCACAGGTTGAGAACCACTGCTGTAGAGAAATGGCTCTAACATTTAAGACCCAAATGAGATAACTTCATAAGCTTCCCGTGGTAACTATTTCAGTTGATTCCAACATTTCGGAGCCAGTAATGAAGGAAATGTTGGCATGAATTCGCAGGCAGTGAGAGTTGTCCAAGGTGTGACTCTGGAGAAAAGTATTACTGCTTACTGCAGATATGCCCACTTTCATAACTCTGTGCATTTCTTCATTTGGCAGACATTTATTTGAACACCTACTTTGCTCCAGGCTCTGTGGTAGGGGCTGGGGAACCAAAAATAAAAAAATAAAAAAAGGCATGATCTCTGCTATCAACTAGCTTACGATCTAATAAGGAAACTGACATGAAAATAATTATAATACAGCCCAATTATGTAATATATATATAAAGAGGCATAGCAGAAATAATTAGTACTTGTCTCAAGTTCACTAGATGACTTAGGATCAGATTATTTATATTAGTTAATAAACTGAAAAAGGACAAGTGTCTTAATCTACCAGGGAGGTCAGGGAAGGCTCCTCAGAGGAGATAACATTTGAGTTTTCCAAAAAGGCATGTAGAGCTGCAAGCATCCCTGACAGAAGAGACAATACACACAGGCATGGAGGCATTAGAAATGCAACTACCAGAAGTCAGAGGCTTCCTGAGGAACTCAGCAAAAAAGTGAGAATCTCCTCTAAACAGCACCTCCCACTAAGGCAGGGGTGGGGAACCTTTTTTCTGCCAAGGGCCCTTTGGATATTTATAACAATATTTGCTTAATATAATTCACTTAATATAAATTTATGTTGCTATGAAAAAAAAAAGCTTCTAGATTTATTGCATTTTGAGTCCCACTTGAGGTCACCTTGGCAGGGCCAAATGATTTTGTGGGCCTTATATGGCCCATTGGGCCAGACATTCTCCATCCCTGCACTAAGGAGACAAGTTTGATACTTAAAGCCCTGCTGGCTTTTCTCCAGTGGGGAAGCATGGCTAGCCCAGCTGACTCCCTGCAGACCCGTGGGCAACCTCGTCACACCTCTTCCTTACATGTTCTACATCCTTACCACGCCAGCCAATGGGCTGTCCTGATGGGAGAGACAGATTTCATGCTGCTTTTCCAGCCAGTAGGCAGGTAGGCCAAGCAATGCTTCCACGAGACTAGCCTCCACTCACAGCCTGGACCACAGCTAAGGGTAAACACAGCTCCTAGGGTCCAAGCGTATTCCATTGCTGCCATGCCCAACCTTCACTCCCAGATAACTGCTATTTCTGCTGATCAGAACAGCAGCCTTTCGAGACACAATGTGATGCAGTGGATTAGGAGAGAGGAGGCCCAGGGATCCCTGTGGACCTGCCACTAATTAGCCACGGTTTTTCTGCCATGTCTTTTAATTTCTCTGGACCTTGGTTTCCACACAGTTAGAATGGACGGTTTGGAGTAGGCAACTCTCAAGGTCCTCTCCAGCTCTAAGTTCCTCTGACCTATTGCCACTCAGGAGACATGGTGGATTTTTAATTGGACAGTGGGGCTCATAGGGGAGGGAGTGCTGGCCCACAAGACAGTGACTCTTCATGCTGTACTAAGAGAGAGGCTGCCAAGGCTGAACCCTATCTCTTTCCCCCTCTGGATCCCAGTCTTTCTCCCTTAATAAGGACTCTGTGGAGAGCATTGGCCCCAGATATTCAAGCGAGTGGGTTCTGGGTTGGCCTTTCCTCAGTCCTATGTCTCAAAGATCCTACTGCTTTTGCAGAAAGAGTTGATTAGTGAATGATAAATTTTCATTCTCTTTTCATTTTCCAGTCCTCTTCAGAAATGGGCTGTTACTTTTCTCCTTATGGAGTCTCAAAAATGGAAGGAGAAAAAAGATTCTTTCATTCAGAAAGGAAAATAAGACACGTCTTACCTAACAACCTCACCTCATTCCTGGGGATGAGAGTAATAATTGCTTTAATGAATTCAATTTCTGACAGAGAGAGAAGTAATTTCATATCTTCCTTGACTGGATGATAATGTCTCCAATGAAGCAAAGCTTCAATAGATAATAGCAGGCAGGGCCGCTGGGTCAAATCAAGGAAGTTCTTGCTCTCCTGGGGGCCTGCTCACTCCCTGCTGCATGGTAAAGGGGCCTGAAGGAGGAGCCTGGAATGAGTGTTCCACTGACAGAGAACAGGGCTATTCCTGTGTCAGAGCCTAGAGGCTGGCCGAGTCCTCACCTCATGGGGCCATGGGGAGAGCTGCCTTCATCACAGGCTGTGGGAATTCCATATGATCTGGGAAGAGGGTACATTCAGGGAAATCACCATGAGAGAGGAGGCCAAGGTCCAGGGCAGGGAGCCACAGGTAAGGAAGGGGTGATGTCATCCATGGACATTTGCATGAGGAAGACTAGAATTCCTATACACAAGAGGAAGCAGAAAGAGCCTGAGGGTGGCTTCATGGAAACTGACCTAAGACCCAAGGTAGATCCTTAAGCGACTACATTCCAAAATGAGTGCTGAGGCAGGGAACAGTTACGCGTGGCTGCTTCCATGATTATGACTGTTTCAGAGGTTCAACTGTAGGGGTCTCAGGGTGTTTGTATGAGAATGAGTGTGTGTGAAAGAGTCTGTGTGTGTGTGTGCACGTGTGTGTGTGTGTGTGTGTGTGTGTGAGAGAGAGAGAGAGAGAGAGAGAGAGAGAGAGAGAGAGAGAGAAAGAGAGATAATTTGGGAGTGTATGCATGGTGCTGGGAGGAATGATGACATAAGTCAGGTTCATCAATGACCTTTACACCTTTACAACAGATTACTGCACGGGAGGAGGAGGCAAGGTAAGGTAGTCTATAATGAGGAGGTTCCAGGGTTCATGTGAGAGGAACAGAGAAAAAAAAAAGCCCATAGTTCCAGAGATGGAAAGAAATTCACATACCTACATGTTAATATTCAGATAGAAGCTCCTGGAATTGAACATTTAAATTTTCAACATCATTTCTTCTGTATAAACATCTGCTCAGATCTTGCCACTCACAGACCATGGGTTCTTTTTAATCCCTATCACTCGAGGCTCAAAGCCTAATTTAATAAACATTAATGTGTAGTATCTAGTTTTCTTGCTCTCTCTTACATTTACTCATCTTAAGTGTATTCCTCCTTTTCCTTATCCTGGAATTTCACAAAATCCTAAAAGAGAAGGAACGTCCCATTCATTTAACAAACATTTCCTCCGAGCCTTTGGATTGGCATCAGTTCTTTCCCCAACACAGATCACTAGGTAACACATGGTTTTTACTTTTTATCTTAGTCACTCTCAGGCTCTGTGGCCTCAATGTAAGCTCCACGAGGGCAGACAGTGTTGCCATAGGTTTCCACTGCTATGTCCCCATGCCTGACACATAGTAGATGATTTGGAAATATCTGTTCAGTGTGGAGTACATTTAATGAATGCCTAATATTAGGAAAATAAATGCGATCTCCATCCTTTCGTCGGTCCAGGTCCCTGGCAGGATGCAAATGATTAGAGTGTAGGTCACTAAGAGCCAACAAAGTCTATGCAGAGGGATGTGATGCCCTCTGTATAGACTGATGTGAGAAGGAAGGAGGTGGCTGCCTTGTATTGAGCCACAAAGCAAATAACTTAGGGGAGACTTCACAGAAAAGTGGGTCTTTAAGACCAACCTGAGTTTTCCAGGCATAAACAGGGCTTGCAGGTGCAGGAGCAAAGGAAGGGGCACCCCAGGACACGGCACGGCCATGCAGAGGTGCTGATGAGACAGCAAGACATGGTCAAGAAGCCACATGGTCTAGAGTGCCTAAAATTGTGACTGTGAATCAAAAGGGTGGTAGAGGTGAGGCTAGGAAATTAGAATGGTGTGCCAGCTAAGGATTGGGGATTTTGTTCTGTAGGAGCCTGGGTTTTTGTTGTTGTTTTAAAGATTTCAGGTAGATTAGCAATATGATCAAATCGGCAGTTGTGCAGAATAAAAGAGAAGGAAAAAGACTAGAGGTAGAGATGGCGTAGGAAGGTCCTGCAACAGATCCCACAAGGCGGTGGAGGGGAGAAGTAGGGTGGATTCAACACTTAGAAAAGAGAACCACTGAATTAGGTGATGGGGAAGGTGAGGGAGTGAAGAGAAAGTGAGTGTCAGGAGGAATCTGAGCTTCTGGCTCCAGCAGGTGACGAATGAATAGTAGCACCATTAACAGAGAATAGAGAGCAAAGGGAGGCAGGATGGCAGGGCATCATCTCACAGGAGCACACGCTGTTGAGAGAACCACGTGGCTCTTTTTAAAATTTTTTTAAAATTGATTTCAGAGAGGAAGGGAGAGGGAGAGAGAGATAGAAACATCAATGATGAGAGAATGATTGATCAGCTGCCTCCTGCATGCCCCACACTGGGAATCAAGCCTGCAACCTGGGCATGTGCCCAGACTGGAAATCGAACCTTGACCTCCAGGTTCACAGATCGATGCTCAACCACTGAGCCATGCCGGCTGGCCCACATGACTCTAGGAGAAACTTCCTGCCCTCAGAGTCTGCAGCAGCCTCGGTCTGCCCATATCCACACATGGTATAACCAAGAATATTGCTTCATGCCTCAGCCCTCGCTCCTGTCCCTCAGTCTGCTGCCTCTGTGTCTAGCAAACTTTTTTTTCTGGCCTTCTCAAGCTTTGCTGTTTCTCTCCACTCATCTCACTAAAGCCAGCTCATTTCCACATTTCGTTAGCTCAAACCCAACCACAAGCACAGGCTAAGGCCCTGTGGAGATACCCCAGCTGCTTATTGGACTGAACAACACACAACTACAGATACAAAGAGAGTCAGTTTTAGCTTGATACTTGCAAGGAAGTTCAGAGACAGCAAAACAATAAATTGAAATGAAAATAAAAGCCAAGGCTTCTTTTGCTTGTGAGAGACCTGGCTTCTCTCCATAATTAGCTTAGACAGGGAAGAGCCATCAGTAGAACTGGTAGCCCTGGTGGTTTAAAAAAGGAAATCGTTGGGGTGGGCGGAGATAAGATGGTCTCACTCCCCAGGGTTAGTTAGGGACCTCTGAAAAGTAACAGTGAGACTTCGAGACGGGGGAATGGGTGAGGGCAGTTTCCCTGAAAGGTCCGGGCAGACTCAGCCCTGCCAACAGGGCACAGACTCCTTCCTAAGCCACAGGAGCCTCCCACTGAGAGAGAGTCTGTCCTTTCAGATGGTCCATTACTGGAGGATTACGATTTTAAAAATTAACTAGACCCCTTAGGAGAGGAACCAGATTAAAGACAATATGCTGCTTTGTTTTCCTGGTTCTCTTCCTCTGCAAACAAAGCTCAAAAAATGCTTTGCAGGACTAAGTCATGAATCATGCAAGAGAGTCCAGATGAGGAAGAGGCAGCGTAAGAAGCTCCCTCAAACCACAGGAAGAGTATTCACTGGCAGGAGCTGAAGGATATTGGCCCTTCAGCCGGAGCCATGAAAATGTACAGAAATATGAGGGGAAGTAACCCCAGGGCTGAGAAAACTGGGGAGGGGGGGAGATCTGGTTATAAGGGGCAAGGAGAGGGGCCAGGAACCGCATCCTGTGAACTGGGAAGCAGCTTGCTAGCAGGTTTGGCACATGCTGGATTGGAGGGCCTAGAAGGTCACACAAGGCTTGCATGCAGGCAGGTCCCGTCAGTCTCTGGCGCCCTAGCCTTTCCTTCCAGCACCAAGAGGTTCCTCAGCATCATAGAGATGAGAGGTGATCTCAGTCTTCTGACATAGTCATCACAAATGCAAAGCTCTAGAAGGCCCAGGCAGGCCATGTCAGAGAGCAAGCTCGGCGAGGTATAGGAAAAACCATTTATCTGGATCTCAGGATCGATGAAAACATGGATACAGACAAACATTTCCCTACCACCAGGAAATTTGCAGTGTGAAAGGAGGACAAAGTACCATTGGCTCTCAGCCTCAGTGTCAGAAGCCAACAGAGTGTGGGGGTCAGTTCCTGGTAATGGGGCCACTGCCTATAACTTAGTCAGCAAAGGGGACTGAGTGTCTTGTGGCTGCCACATCTGATTCTTTAAATACCTGGACTAACTTTCATATGATACCTATTTGTTTTTAAATAGTAAAATATATATATAAAGATACAAATAAAACACCTGGACAGGCTGCATTCAACCTGTATGCAGTCCATTTAAAATCTGATCTGGAAACAAAAATCTTATCTGGTCCAATATTCTCTCACTTTATAGATGAGAAAACTGAGGCCCGTGGAGAAGTGTCTTGCCCTCTGCTACACTGTGAGTTGGGGGTGAGATTACACCTAGATCAGAAGTGGGGAATGTCCGGCCCAGGGGCTGTATAAGGCCTGCAAAATCATTTAGTCTGGTCCTGCCAAGGCATTAGGGGTGAGTTAATTAAATGTTTGACCAAATATATAGCAGGCTAATTTTTAAGTTGATAATTTTGTCTGGCCTGAGACTGATCTTTATAAATATCCAAATAGCCCTTGGCAGAAAAAAGGTTTCCCACCCCTGACCTGAGAGCATGACTTTCCCCAGATCCAGACTTCCCCACAGGACATCTCTCCAGGTCCTAGACTGTTTCTCTGGGTGTCCTATCCTCCTGCTCTCTCAGAATCTGTTTCAGCCTCTTATGCTGCCCTCTGGCTGTCAGCAGCAGCACTGTGTCACCCCACCCAGGAAGCATTCTGATCACCACCTATATTCCACCTGCCCAAAGATAGCAAGACAAATGACTTACCCATTCCTTCAGTGGGTCGAATGTTGCTCACCCCACCCAAATATGTCCATGCCCTAATCCCCAGAACCCATGAACGCTCAGAATGATATCTTATTCGGAAAATGGATCTTTGCAGATGTTATTAAATTGAAGATGTTGAGAATAGATCATTTTTGATTATCCAGGTTGATACTAAACCCAAAGACAAGTGTTCTTATAGGAGGGAGGCAGACGAAGACGACATAGACAGAGGAGGCAATGGGACCTCAGAGGCAGAAAGTGGAGTGATGTGTCCAGGGATGCTGGCAGCCACCAGAAGCTGAAAGAGACCTCCCCTAGAGCCTCCAGAGGAAGTATGGCCTTGCCAACACTTTGATTTCAGACTTCTGGCCTCCACAACTGTGGGAGAATAAATTGTATTGTTTAAATCGCCAAGTTTATGGGAATTTGTTACAGCAGCTACAGGAACCAAATACAGGCTCCTCCCTTCTGCTACAGAATTTCCTGTGAGACTAATAGCAACAATGACTACTATTTGCTGAAGACTTCATCTATACCAGGTCCATATGTTTTTCCAGTCCTCATTCCATTCTTTAAAATAGTGCTATTTCCTCGCCTTCCCCTCTCCCCACCCATTACACACTCAGGGAAACTAAGGCACTGAGGAGCCACACAGCTCCTAAGCAGTAGAGCCAAGCAAGATTCAAAGCCCATGCTATTTGCTCTCACCACCGAACTCCCTGGAACAAGCTCTGTAACACAGCAGTGAACTTCCACAGCTCCAGGAGCGCTGGTGGTGGGAGCTGCCATTGTTGGACAGATCAGTGCAGACTTTTTATTTTTTTGACAATGGAGAAGTTTCTGAGATTTAATATTTTAGGCTAATTTATGCCAATATTAAAGAAAGAGTTGTGCTTGGTGCACAAATCTGTGGGCAGACGTGCATCACATTCAGATGCAGGCGTTGCCCAGCTGCATCCTGAGATGTATCACCACGAGGAAAAACCCTGACTGTTCATGCACTGGTAAGTTCATTTTTCTCAGACCTCTGGGAACAACCTCTGCACAAATGCATAAAGTCAGAAGAAAAATGACTTCACTCACACTAATAGAGCAGAGGCAAACCACAGGTTGACCCTAAATGAAATAGGCTTTACTCTAGTAAAGATGTGCCTGGAATTGTGTGATGTTTACTGAGAAGTACTTTGAGGAGTAGATTCTGGTCCAGAGAAATAAGAACTAGTTGTGGTAATCTTGAGTACTTAAGAGAATTAAAGTTATTGTTATTGTTGTGACTAATTGTCCTTGACTCACCCCCTTATTTATTCTCTTTATTATTTTAAAAAATTTAACTCAACTATAGTCACCAAAATTATCCAATCACCAGTTTAATTCCTCTTTTTATAGTTATATGGAGTATTGTAATTCTACACCAGAAATAAGCAACCTTTCAAATTATCCTTTAAAATAACTTGTTGGGAGCACACAGAAAGTCCCTCCGTGTATAATATTCTTTCAATTGACTTAGAGATGTGAAGGCAGACTTGTTAGAGGAAAAAAAATCTATAAAGGCTGCACTCATTCATCCACCAGATATTTATGGAGGAACGTCTCCAGAATCAATGCAAAGTACAGTAATTGCCCTAAGAGCTATGGGGAAAAGGCTGTGGGATTATAAGCAGAAAAACACAGTAAAGATTGTTAATTTAAAAATTGTGAATTTAAAAGAGGGAGAGAATTCCCTTCTAATATGCTGTGGGGTTGGAGGAGAGGGGCAATGGATGATGGGGAGGGGCTCTGCGAAGGAGGCGGCCTTCTAGTTGACTCCTAAAGGTGAAGTCAGATTTCCTGACGGGGGAGCAAAGGTCTCTACACACAAAGATAAAGTCTGAAAATTTCTATGTGCCTATAGAAAGCAGCAAATAAGCCTGTTTTGATAGGGCAAATGGAATATAAATGTGAATATTTTATTTACTATTGGAAAGGTAAATAGTAGAGACTTCCAATATGACCTGAGCATTTAAAATCTTATTTGTCAGATAGTGAATGTCTTTAACATCCTCAAGAGAGAAGACTGATCAGAAATATGCATTTTGTTAACTGAGGTGTGTGTTAATGGGAATGGAGATAGACCAGTAGGAGGCTAGGTGATAACCTAAGTGAGAGGGAAATGCATAATTAACTAGCAGGGAGAGAGTGGGATGGGAAGGGAGTAGAAGACAAGAAGGAGATAGCTGAAGAACAATTAACTGATTGGAAAGTCTCCCGGGAGAAGTCTAAGGTAATTCTAAAGTTTTAGATCTAAATGCCTAAGGAAATCTCACAGTTCCCTGAATAAGGAACACAAAACAAAGGGCAGACTTTTCTGGAAGAGTTGATATGCTGAGTTTGGGAAGCATGGAGATGCACATCATGCAAGTGAAATAGAAAAAAAAACACACAAAAAAACACCACCACTTTTAGTTTGGAAGAAAGTTTGGCCCTGGAGATTGAGAAGGATAGAGTTCTACATAAGGGCAGAACTTGTTAGCCCTTGAGAAAACATCAGATTATTTAGAGAGAACACAAAGAAAAGAAGAAGACAATGACAGGCTTTTGAGGGCAGCATCTAATTTCATGGGGGTAGGAGAAAAAATGACACCCAGAGAAAGGGCAGCTTAAGAAATAGGAAGAAAATTGGTCCAATGTCTCTAAAGTCTTTGAAAATGACAAAAGTAGAGACACATTATACACAAGACCTTAGAGAACGCTGTTCTCTTGCTAATGCTGTTTCTTTGTCAGAAATGCCTATTCCACCCCACACTCCCCATCTAGTCAATTCCAATTCATCCATAAGGCTCAGAGTAAATGCCGCCTCCGCTATGAAGCCATCCTAAGCCATTTCCTAAGAAAACTTAGTCCTGTTCTCTCTCTTTTTAAAAAATATGTTTTTATTGTTTTTAGAGAGAGAGGAAGGGAGAGGAATAGAGAGATAGAAACATCAATGAAAGAGAAACACTGATTGGCTGCCTCCTGTGTGGCCCCTACTGGAAATTGTGCCCTGACCAGGAATTGAACTGGTGACCTCTTGGTTCATGGGTCAATGCTCAACCACTGTGCCATACCAGCTGAGCTGTCTCTTTCTTGTGGAAATTCTCACTCTACATCATCACTGCTTCATCATGTGCTCAAATAGTAGTCATTCTTTACATGCTTGTTGATGGATGCCAGGGATAGTACTGAAGGCACAGAGAAGGGGGGGTGGGGGGGTCTTGGTCTAAGACAGCAGAAAAGGGAAGACCTCTAGGCTTAGTGTCTAGGATCTATAGGCTTTTAAAAAATATCTGAGACAAATTTTTAAAAAACCTCCAAACTAAAGAAAAAGAAAAATAGTAAATGTTTAAATAGTCTTAAAAGTTATCATATCATATAGTCAACTGTAATTCAAGTCAAGTCTTCTATCATCATGTATAAACGTGATTTAATGTGGAATGTGGGTGCATTAAATACATACACAGTACGCAAACACGTTTGACATGGTCTGAGGTGATGCATCCAACAAGCAGTGGAGAGGAGGGCAGTAACAATGTATACTTCACAGGCCCTCTATGCTGGCCACTTTATTGTTGAAATAAAGGTAGGAAGCTATAGTAAAGACTGAGAAACTGATCCCATATAAATGTGCTCTCTCTGGAGCCTGGTGATTACCTGCAATTCGTCCCTGTTTCACCAGGACTGACACCAGGTAAATCTACCAGTCATGTCCTTGACCTTAAGGAACAGAAAGCAGGCATCTATCTATTGTGCTTGCAGTCTAGTGATCTCAGCCCAAACCTCACAAATAAGTATTTAACTATTATAAAAATGTAAGTTATTAACAAACAGATGTAGACAAAATAAGCTCTCAACATCTCACACAGAATTATTATGATGCTTTTAGAAACAAGATGTGACTTGTCAGACAACTTGCTAGGAAACTTCCAGCCTATAGCAAATCTATATACTTAGTTCTCTTGTCTTTAGAAAACACATTCTGAAAGCAATGGCAACATGGCTGCCGAGAAGATGCGCTGCCTAGATGAAGGCCTAAGGGGGTTTCATGGAGGGAAGCAAGCAGATGAAGGTGAACAGTGCCTTTTTCCTTAAAAACATTTCAGCAGTTTTATTTTTAAAATTAATTTCCAATTTAAAAATTATTAAAAATGAAGCTATGTGCACACTATATAATCTCATTTATGAAAATGACAGTTCCAAATCCTATTTCAAACCCAATTTTCAATACATGGAAGTTGTTCATGAGCATGAGTCCATCTTTGAATATTCCCAGTAAAATTACCACAACCTGTGGAGAAAATGAACTTTCTAAAGTACCCCATAGGTACAAAAAGTATAGGCTTTTTAAAAATTCACATGCAATGTTTTAAAATATATTGCTGGGTGTTTAAATAAAACAGGCATTATATATATATTCAACATATATAAATTTAAACTACATAGAATTTTTAATATAATATGATAATTTTGTAATACATATCTGACATCTTATCAATGTCTCTACATATGCATCTTTCTGGTTATCTAAAATGAAAAATCTCACTGGTGTTTTATGTCTTGAAGAAGAAAAAAGCAGGGGCAACTGTGTTCCCCAGCAATCAACCTCTGCCACATTATTTTCAAATTTTCATCATGAAATTGCATTTATGAAGAGCAGTAGCCATGGGGGAGAACAGGGGCGAATATCACAAGAAACTGAAAAGGCAAAGATACACTCAGCACCCAGTGGTTACCTGGAGGGGCAAATACAAGGCACGCTTAAGTTTTGGAATAATCGAGCATTATCTCAACTTCTTGTGAGTCTTCCTGGATATAAAGATGTGCCTTGGAATATCTCCCTTTTATGAAACCACACCAAAGAATCAAGAATATACGTCAGCTTCCTCTAACTGCTGTGGAGTTGGCAAAGAGACAGTAGCCATGCAGAGTGACAAGGACAGTCTGTCTGGCTGGCAGTCCATAATTGCCTTATTTGCACTTTAATGGTTCTCTCTGCTGACTTCCATTTTGTAGAACTTCTATTAATGATCAACAGGCTATGTATAAGGTATTCACTGTGCTTTTAAAACTTTTTAAAGTACGGTTCTTAGAGCCACCTACACATTTGGGAAGAATTCCATTTGCAGAGAGAAGCTATTACATTAATGAGGTGAATATGCATTTTAAGGATTACATGTTAGTAAGACCAAGTAAAATTCGGTCCTTTGAACAACTAACTGACCAGGCATTCGAATGCTGGGACTGTATGGACAAAAGGAATTGGGCCGTTGATTATTTGCATAACTGAAATAATTCTCTTGGTGCTCTGCTTCACTTTGACCATAAAACTCATCAGAAGATGGAGGAGGGTCTACATGTCAATCAGAATGATGACACACCTTGATCCTTTCTTTGTCCTAAATTCACTTCCAGGTTATATGTTATGCTCTATAGAGGGAAGGGTGTCCTGATATATTAGATCAATGAGAATTTTTTTTCTTATGTTCAGTTCATGGAAAGACAGAGTCAGAATCATTACTTGCCACAGTCTTGATTTCTTGAATATGCTCACATACTAGTAGCTCAGAGAAATGGTATGGGAAGGAGGTGAAAAGTGGGAAAAAGGTAGGAGTTAGAAGAACAGGTTTGACCTAAGCCTTGTGGGTACTTAGTTGCATAACACTGATCAATTATGTCCTCTGCCCAGTCCTCAGAAGACCCCAGACAGAATGACCGGAGGAACTAGGGTGAGGGCCAAGGGAGGAGAATCTGTGTCAGAGTAGGTAAAACTACTTCCTAAAGCTCAAAGATAGCCATGCTCTCCAGAGTAGGCTTGGGGAACCATGCTCACGTTATTAGGATGATTCATATAAAAAGACCATTTTATTCCATGACAAAAGAAATGCCATTTCACATGGTTCAATGTAGTTACAAAGTGTGTGTTTTGCTGGAGTGTCCTAACTGGGTCTCCTCTTCAGTCACAGGGTCCAGTTGGGTTGGGGATTTAGACAGCTCTTAGAGGCTCTAATGCTGCTCTCTTCCAATACATTCCATTTCCTCATCAAATGTTGGTTTAAACAACTTTACAAATAAAAGCTAGTATAGCATTTGATAGTTTACAAACTGTTTCAACATATTTAATCTGATTGAGTTCTTATAGATCTATCAGAAGAAAATCCATTATCATTCATTGGCTTCAAACACATAGCAGGATCCTATCTCTTCTCCCATGTGTGGTTCATTCATTTTTCTAACTTCCTAACTTGCTTTTCTATGTTGGTTCCTTGTTTAAGGATGAGTATTACCCAAGGTTCAAGCCTCATAACTCTTCTCAACCCCAGAGATATCATCTACTTTTATACACATGACTTTTACATTTTTATCTCACACCTTGACCTTTTCCCTAAACTCCACTTCCACCATTCAAACTGCTCACCAGACGCTTGGTCCTTAATTTTCCAGCATTACCCCAAACTCCACAACTTTATAGCCAAATTCATCATTTCCTTTCCCTCCTCCCTTCATCCCTTGTGGCTCCTCCTTCTGTCTTTTCTACTTCATCATCATTCTCCTGGCAATCTAATTCTCCTGGTCCTTCATCTCCTATTTCCATCATCATGACTCCTCTTTCTCCCCCATCTTCCATATTTCATCAGTCATCAAGACATTTGATTATTCCTTCATAATTTCTCTCCACCAACAATGCCAGGGAATGAAGATAGTAACTGGATAATTTACCCATTGTCACCTGAATACACTATTACTTCACTAGCCCAAGGAACACTTAGATAATTTCTTCCATGTTCCATGTCATTTGTGCCCTAGACTTACTCCTTAGAGTAGTAAAAAATAGTAAATTCAAGAGTGTCAGGTAAAAAAAAAAGCAAACAAAGCTTGCCTGGGGCTGTTTGGCTTGTGGTTGCTGGGCTGGAGAGCTGAGGTAGAGAGGGGCTTTGTACAGTTTACTTGGGGGATCTGGACCTTAAATTTGCAACATTTAATAAATAGGAAACCCAAGGACTTCCAAGGAAGAGAAGAAAACTCTACGCAGGAAGATAGATTTGGCCCTGAGATCCCAATTTGCTGCAATTTCAAACATTAATTTAGCCCTCAGGACAAAGAAAGTGATACATTGCAACTGTCAAAAAATGAAAATAAAAGAAAACTCTACTCCATTTTCTCTTTGATTACTTCTTTATGAGAAGTATTGGTAATACAAATTGCTAATTTCAAACTGGGAAAGGAGGAAAATAACAAAATTTTAAATAAGGAAATGCAATTAATTAGCTGATTGGGAATATAGTACAAATGTGACAATGGACACGACGAAAAAGAATGGTCACCATGGAGATGTTCAGCATCCTTAGGTTTTAGAAATTTGTTACAAAATTGTTATAATAATCAAGTATAAAAGGCATGTAAAGATTACAAGAAAAGATTTAATCAAAGGGCTAAGTATATTAATGATGTTTAAGTTATCTAAACCTTGTATGTCCGAGCAATGATTGCAGCCTTCATACCCTGACACATTATTCCTGAGGGGATAATAAGGCACAGAGAAATTCATAGAAGGGAAATTCATACCAGACAGATTTGGATTTGAGATTTTCCCTCTGCCAATTATAGTGTTACTTAAATTTTAGTCTTCAATTTCTTTATCTCTATAAAATGGGAATTAATGGTAATGTCTACCTCATCGGTTGTAAGGATTTAATAAAAGAATGCATGGAAAACGCTTAGCTTTAGTAAACTTTAGTAAGAGCTCAATTATTCCCAGTTTTTATCTATGTTACCATTTCATTTTCATGGAAATAGGCACCAAGAAATCAAGCCAAACTGCAGACAGTGCTATTGGTTTAGACAAGTAAACCTAGAGCCATGGACACACCGTGGAACATAGACAGCTATTGGTGACTGCCACTTTGTGAGTTGGTCATCATTTTAGTAGATGAGCTCAGAGGTCTTTTGTTCTTAAGTACAATAATTTAGTGTGTTTGAACAACCTACAACAAATTTTGGTTAATTATCATCCATTTTGGCTTAGTACATTGCTGAATGCTAAGGGGAATATGATGCTTGTCAGTCGTAAGTCTTAGAGTGAGTATCATTGAGACAGAGCCACAGGTAGTTATTCCCAACATCTGGATGAATGCAGATGATTCTAAAGGAGAACAGAAAAGGACTGATGCCTCAAAACAATCTACTTGAACTACTGCAAAAACTTCAAAGAACTCATCGCCAGCATGGCTCAATGGTTAAGCATTGACCTATGAACTAGGGCACATGCACAGGTTGTAGGCTCGATCCCCAGTGTAGGTCCTACAGGAGGCAGCCAATCACTGGTTCTCTCTCATCATTGATGTTTCTCTCTCTCTCTCTCTCCTACTTCCTTCCTTTCTGAAATCATTAAAATATATTTTAAAAAATTCAAAGGGCACTCCAACAAGAAACATATAATCCCAAAGAGAGAGAGAGAGGGAGGGTCTTCTCCTGTGTTTCCTTCCACTGAGATGAAAGGGATGGAGGATTCTCTTTTCAGGGACAGTGTTGTGACACTAAACTATTAATCACCCAAAACTGTGAGCAAAGTGTTGGAGGGGAGACCATGAAACCTAAGCATTTCATAGGGAGAAGGCAGCCTACAAGAGGTTAAAGAACTTTCTGCAAATTATACCTAGTATATACATTTATATTATTATTTATTTCAGAGATCAGAATTCATTAAAGATAAATGAGCAGTTAATGGGCTACTTTGTGGTTTATTTTTGTATCATCATTTATTTGAGAGTGGGTACATGCATTCCCTCCAGTATGCTGGAAGGCAAGATGGTTTCAGGTTTTTTTGTATTTATTGTTAATGTTCTTTCATTAGTAGACAATGAATTATTCCTAATGAACTATCAAAGGCATCAATGTTATCTGGGTTCCTCTTTCCCACTAACTAGCTCAAGTGTGGAAAACTTCATATTTCTGAAAAGCTTTTTTTTCTTTTCTTTTAAACCTATTTCTTCTGATCTTGGTTGACCTCAAATAGACTCCTCCCACCCTTCCAGGAAGGTTAGAAGGAGTGAGGAGAAGTTTGGGAAAGTGTAGTAGTGGTAACAGCCCTTCCTTGCTCTTACCAAACACTAGAGGCAAATGCTCCAGTAAGTAAATCAAGGCAACACCACACCTCCTGGTCCTTTGTCCTTTTATATACAACCACTTAAATTAGTTTTAAGTGCCCTGAGGGTAGGAATAAGGTCTATTTTCATGCTGTGTTCAGGATCTAGCATCTTGCTTAATCAATGTTAAATAGTAACAGTGCATTTAATTGGCCTACTTTCAGAGCATCGGATTAAATTATTCTGCTAATTAATTGGTTGATCTCATATTTCACTTATATTGTCAGGTTATTATTTTTCCCTTTGGGGCTCAAGACACCACTGACAGTTCAAATATTTTTTCATTAATTACCATGTCTGAGATTCTGCATAATCTTATTATAATTATTTTGATATCATATTTATTGAGGACCAGTATGAGGAGCGATTAGGAACAGAGAGTTAGTTTTTAACTCCTCTCACTAATATGCATATCAAGTGGTTGCTCAAAATGCAATGGAAGGTGTACTTCCTGGGCTTGGCAGAGGAGAGCCTTCAATTAGGTTTAATTGGTCAGACATTAAACTAGTTTCATGTAAGCGATCAAATAGCATTTTATAACATTGG
Organism: Cnephaeus nilssonii; assembly: GCF_951640355.1. Taxonomy (NCBI): domain Eukaryota; kingdom Metazoa; phylum Chordata; class Mammalia; order Chiroptera; family Vespertilionidae; genus Cnephaeus; species Cnephaeus nilssonii. The sequence continues at coordinate 21,266,771 of NC_137092.1, forward strand.
ATCACGTTTCTTTTTCACAAGCCAAACATTTTCTGTTAATTGGCTCATCCTATATTTCTTAGGTAGCTGTGACATACGATTAAACCAACCACTACAATTTAGAGGGCACTAGGCAAATTGGTAGTCTTCAAGAGAAAAAGAAGCAAGAAGGAAAGGTTTGAAAATCAGCACAGGTCAAAAGGTTCAAGGAACTGTGAACGTTTATCCTGGAAAACAGAGAAGAAGTGAGACCCAAAAGTTACATGCAACCAAAGAGCCTAGCCTAGATATGAAATGGGTCAATTTCATGTAACAGAACAAAGTTTAGTGAATTACAGGGAAAGAAATTTTTGCATTATTTAAGAAAGAAAACTAAACTAAATGTTAGAATAATGTAAACACTGGGGACCCTTATACCGATAGTTCTTTGTCATTCAAAAAGATATTAAAGAGGCAAGTTGTTTTTTCAATTGAACAAATAATGATGAATGCCCATTATGTGAGACACATTTATAAGCAGAAGTGAACAAATCAAAGTACAGGTTGCCAAGGAGCTTAGTTTTAAGTTCATGTTGAGGTATGTGGAATGGTTCAGGGGCAGTAACAGAAATAAGCAATCAAGCCACCATGCCTCTCATCCTGCCTCAGGTTGGGGACAGGTTATTATTAAATAATAACCTGACAATATAAGTGAAATATGAGATCAACCAATTATTAAGCAGTCAAGCCACCATGCCTCTCATCCTGCCTCAGGTGGTGGACAGGGCTGTGCTGAGACGTCAGGAAAGTGAGGTCAAGGAGGGGCCCAGGCCTAAGCACCCCAAGGATTTGTGGGGCAGCATGGAGAGAGCTCTAAGTGCAGAGAGCTTCTGAGGGTTTTAAGTAGAGAAGAAATGATCCCATTTGCATTTTTAAAAGCTCCCTCTGTGTGAAGAAGGGATCATGGAGGAGGGAAAGACTGGAAGCAGGCAGACTTGCTCCAGGACCAGTGGGGTGAGGCAGGTGGGGGCAGATTGGGAGACACTGCAGAAGAGGGAACAGGTGGAAGGAGGGCCCACCTCCGAGGGGTGCTTGGAACAGGAATTCTTGCATGGAGATATTGGTTTCAGGAAGCCCTTTTAAGCCTGAAGTTGTGTCATTTCGTGGAAAACTTTGGGCGTGGAAATTCTATATTCTCCACTTAATATTTCTGCTAAAACAGAAGCACTTCTGTGAGCATCATGGTTGACTATGTGCCTGAGAGAGAACACAGCATCTTCACTACTAACCTCTAATGACTACTAATGCCTAAAAATAAGCAGAGCCCAATAAATATTTGGTGAGGAAATAAGAGAATGAAAAGTCTGTAAATGTACATTTTTTAAACCTGATGTTAACATTCAAATGAATTCCTCCCCACTAAACCCTCCTTGTTCCTGTTGCAATGTAAGAGCTACCCTTGGTGAAACCCAAAGAATCAACAGTCTCATATGTAGGATTTGGAGTTTAGCAGTTGAAATGGGTCAGAATGTTTCTCTTTCTCAAACTCACAAGTCTTGAAAGTTGTCTTTTCTGGTACAACTGTGACAAATCTTCCAAACAGAGAAAGTTTTAAAATAAAAGCAGAAATAAATAATAAGCTAATGAATGTTAAGTAAAACCACTTGGACAGTATGTTTGTGCTTTAGGGATATGTGGGATCTGCGGACATAGGGAAGGGTTTTGCTGAATGTGTCTGTAAACCACAGAGCCTGGCTCTGAGCAGGCCCTCTGTCAGTGCAGATGCCCAAAGTCTAAGTTCACTGAGGGTAAGGAAAATGTCTTAGGTATGATTCCACGGTCTATTCTGAATAGATATGCTTATGGAGTCCCCTGTTCTTTGTTATTCTTATAGGAATTGGTCTGTCGTGCCAAGGTCTCTACATACCTCCCTTCAAACCATCCTAGATAATTGCTTCCTGGTTTTAAGTCCTTGTTTTCTGTGTCTGCTCTTCCCCTTCCTCCTGTCACTCATTGGATTGCTTCCTCCATTCCATCTAATCTGCAGAGTTTATTTGCCCCTCATATATCACTAGGCAGAGGGGAAAATAACGGCTACCCAACACTAATTTCAACTCACAACAAACAGAAGTTGTTGTCAAGGCAACCAAACCAGAGGGTCCTGCATGCAGCCATCACCATAAGCAGGGAGTTTCAGATGAGATTGCTTGAGGCACAGGGGGACCCCGCAGGAAAAAGCTGACCTGATAGAGGAATAAAGCAGTTGCCATTCCAAGTGATGTCTTTTTCCCCTTCTCAATAAAGAGAAGAGCTGGCCGAAAGCCCTGAAAGACAAGCCAACTGGGCAAACTAGGTGGGATTTCCTACCTAGTTTGCCCAGTTTGCCAACCACTGCTAGACTAAATGTTACCGTGTAGTTGGAAGCTATGAGGATTAGGCAATTGTGGCATATTGTGTCCAAAGAGGTAAAGGGTAATATATGACAATGGTCGGCAAACTCATTAGTCAACAGAGTGGCAAACCACGGCTCGCGAGCTGCATGTGGCTGGCGAGCTGCAGTTTGCCGACCACTAGGTTAGAGCATCATCCCAATAAGTCAAGGTTACGAGTTTGATTCCCAGTCAGGGCATATACAAGCATCAACCAATGAGTGCAGAGATAAGTGGAACAACAAATCAATGTTTCTCTCCCCATTCCTCTCTCTATATATAAAATAAATATTTTTTAAAATAAATATGAATGAAATGATTATATTTACCTCAGTGATTTTCATAAGGATGCAATTAAATATCGCATGCAAAAGTGCTCTGTAAAGTGTAAAGCAGTGTACAAATTTCAGTCATTAGTGCCATCAGTAGTATAATTTAGCATATCATTAATTCACATCATCCCACCAAAGTACTGTTGTAAATCATAGGCCATTTAAGGCTGAAATGGCCTCAACTTAAGATAAATAAGCCAAAGTTGATGTGAAATTATTTCTCCCAAGGTCCAACAGCCAGGAGTAGAGCCATGTTTCAGACTCCTGGCTTGGCTCCTTCCACAAAGCAACTCCCAGAAAGCCCCCTAACAGATTAGTCTTGTAAGGATGAGAACTCTGTGGTTGCTTCCCCTTCTCTGTTCCCGTCACTCAGCATCACTACATCAAAGCAGAATTGGCAACATTTCTGTAGTCATCCCTTGTCTCTGTGCTCACTCAAGGCCAGACACTAACCCTCTTTCTTGAAGACTGTGGCAGCACTTGGCCAGCCTCCCAACCTCAACTCCTCTCCCCCACCCCAATCCAATCTGGATTCTGATGTTAAATCATCTTCCTCAAGCACCATGGGAGCAGGTGAATGTCCTTCTCAGACACCTCAAGAAGCTCCTGGTTGATTCTTTTCCTGAAAGCCCCTTTCCTTGAGTTTAAACCTCCTAACTATTCCCTCCTGTTCTTACAGAGCCACCCTTGGCACTGCATCTGCCAGCTCTTTGCATAGTCCAAGCCCCCATTAGATCCTCAATACAAATTTACTAAATGAGAAGAATCATTTTGAACCCTGCAAAGTAACCACCCTTCATACTTCCCTTCTCTGTTGTCCACACAAGTTCACCAATTCCCAGCAGAGCCTTACATCCACAGATTCTGAGAAATATATCCTATGACACTTGATACAGGAGGCACTTCCATGGGGGTGTCATTCATGTTATTTCTCCTTCTCCCTTCTTGTCCACAGCAGTTCATTCACCACCTTAGCACCCCTTTCCTGGCTTGATACCAACTCTGCCACAACATAGTTGTTATCCCCCTCCAGAACCACACTCCCCAGTCTTCTTCAATATACTGGGTCCTACTCCCACTTAGAACTACGCCCAGAGTCACCCTCGGCAGGAGCCCCACCAGACACCCTTGCCAATACTCTGGTTTCTCTTTAGATCGCATAAGTCTTTTGCCTTTTACCATTTCAAAATGGGACTCCTTTCTGTAGCCCCTGAAAGGTACTGATCGCCAGTTATAGACAGGTCTTAGGTGCCAAGTTGCTCCATGGTGTGTGTTTTAGTCTCTGCCTTTGAGGACCTTACAAAGTAGTTGGTGATACAAGAAATGTGCATAAATTAGGTACAAGGTCTTTCCACCTGCAGGAGTGTCTCTCCCTCATTCCATGTGTTCTATTTGTACAGCTTGAGCCAGCTGTCCACTGGCTGCTTTCACATTTGGGTCCTTTTTGCAGTGTGCTTGTTTGTGAAGGTGTTTCTGTGTGTCACTTAGGCTCAGAGGTATTACTGTACATATTCTGCAATGTGTGCCCGAGCTCTCCCACAATGTAAGCTGGGGGGCTGTGGTAATTAGGCTCTATCACAGTACAGACTGCTATTTGCAGTGGCTTTCAGGAAGTGTTAGTGATGAAGGCCGAAAGTGAGAGTGAGAGCAAGCACGAGCTCAAGCGCAAAAGCTAAGGGATCTGGAAATGTTGAGGTCAGAACCACAATGCTACCTGTTCCAGAGGAATGTTAATCAACTTCCTGTGATCAAGGGGCTTTGTAGCTTCACATGATAAGTGAGTGTGCATGCGTGCCTAGGGTCACAAAAATTGCCGGATCACACATCCTGCGCCGGCTCCACAATTGTACTGCAGTACCTTGAAGACTCACTTTCTTCATTCCCTCCTAAATTAATGCAGAATCTGCTCTCTCTCCTATGCTTTTACATGTGACATATGCTAAGTCTTATCACTGATTCTTTCACTCATTGAAGATATTTATTGAGCATCTCTCTCTACTGTATGCTGGTAATACAATAGTGTGGGAGTCAGTCTCTGCCCTTAAAGAACTTACAGTCCAATGAGGAAAATAGGCAGAAACACAGGAAATCGCAAAGGTCAAAAGAGGCCTCTCCCAGGACAGGCAGATTTCCTTGATAAAGTAACCTTAAAATTTGACTTGAAAATGAGTAGGTCTTTAGTCAGATGTAGGAAAAAGAAGGGAGAGACACACCTGGAGATGTAAGGACTATATAAGCCACATAACTATTTTATGTATATTTCTTGTATCACCAACTACATACATCGTAAGGTTCCCAAAGGCAGGGACTAATACTCACACACCATGTCACTTCCTTGGCATCTATTAAACCTGTCTAATAAGACCTGTCTATAACAAGCACTCAATACTAAGACCTGTCTATAACAAGCACTCAATACTGACTGACTATAACTAAAAAGAAGCCAATTTTTATCTGTTCCAGTTGTCAAATTCTGAGAAGTACCAGTCCTCAGGTGGGATATCTCATTAGCCAACTTGGCTTAGTCGACAAGAACACTGCCATAATAAGCAGTTGATGGGGAATTCCACCATCTTCCTTCCTCAGAGTCCTAGCAGAGAACTAGATTATTCTACTCTGAACTGTTCTGTACACGGTGGATGTCCTGAGGCTGGGGGCTGGTGAGGGCTGGGAACATGAGAGGAGCCACAGGTGACGGCCTCTGGGGTGGTTGTCTGTTGTCCAATACAGGGCCTGGTGGTTCGAAAGAAGCATCTGCCCCCATTTAGAAACCCTGTTTGTAATCACCTCTGCCATAGACAGCATCTCCTTGTTCTCATGCTGAAGGAAAGAAGGTCGGATAGTGGTAGTCACATTTGGATAGGATCCTCCTGTAGTCCTCCGCAGACAGGACAGAGAAACAGCTCAGTGAGAGTGGTATCAGAATCCATCCCCGTTCTCTACTCAGCCCTACCTGGCCCCTTACCAAGTCAGGCCAGGAGCACTGGTGAGCTTTTGTGTGAATGGGGGACAAACTATGCTCTACTCCCAGCCTCTCTAGGGCAAACCACTCTGATGATTTACTCACAAGACAATGATGTAAACTTCAGAGAACACAGATTTTAAAACATGACTTTTCTGAAAATGCCTGGATAGTGTGAGCTGTAAATAACTAATACCCTGCAAGTAAAACATACTCTCTGAACAGTGGAAGTTGGGCTCTTAGGAGATTCTATCCATAAGTCTCTCAAGCCTCCTAGGGCTAAGTCTCCTTGCAAAGCTAGGAAATCTATCAAGAGGAATGGAAGAGACATATATAGAGGCAGCTGGCATAAGTGGGATAAGAACACTTCTTGGTTCCCTTTCAGTAAAGTGGGCTCCCTATACCATACAGACCTCCAGGCTATATTTTGTTGCTTCATTACAGAGCATGGTTAAAAGTAAGATGTAAATTAAAGGAAAAAATAGAGCAAAGAGAGTTTAAAAAACAGATAAAATATACACTAGAAAAATTAAATTAAATAAAAAAACAGAAACTTTAAAAGGAGTTACAAACAACTGAGCGCAACAAGAAAAAGGAAAGAGTTAACATTTAGGCTAAACATTTGAAATGATTATGAGTTGAAAAATAAGACAGAGTGACTTGTGAGAAACAAAGAGGAGCTCAGAGCTATCAAGGTAAGAGATTAAAACGTGGAGGTTAAAAGATGTAAGATCATGATAAAACTAACATCCTAACCCACTGGGCAATGAGAGAGGCTAAGAATCAATAGAAAGAAAGAACAAAGGTGTATGTGGGTTGGCGGGGCGGGGGGGGGGGGGGGGACGACAGATGAGTGAAAAGGAGAGTGTTGGTGGGAAGAAGGGAAGAAGAGAGGGTCTAATCAATGGGTCTTGAACCCTCAGTTTCTGAACAGAGAGTGGGCAGCTCTGTCCACAGCGTCCCTGCTGCAGAGTGGATACAAATTCACCAGAGTCATATGCAGCCATTTCTATCTTGACCCTTCAGAGTGCATATGAAGATCTCTGCCCCAATGCCAGACTTTGTTTTAACTCCACTAAGAAGAAGAGGGAAGAGGCATAGATCCCCCCAGAGTTGGGCAATAGATAATTAACCTCCTCAGATTCTAATATGTGCAGAGCTTTGACAGGTTACCTTTTCTCATAGGAAAGCTCTATTCTAACTCCCCCCCGCCCACACACACACACACCCTGCATGAGAGCACAGGACAGGACTGAAAGTCAGGAATCTGTATTCTTGACCCACACTGCCAGCAAGGTGCTGCCTCTTGATATCACTCCCCTAACTTTTCTGGCAGTGACCATAGTCTGACGTAGAAAAATGATCAGTAGTGAAATTGTACCCACCCCATCAAAACCTGAGCCAGGCCAAGGAGATGCTGTCAGTGGAACCACTGGGATCCCCCTAGGTCCTGTCTCCCAGAGTCCCAGCTGTTTTTTCCCCATTTGCTCCCCATTTCTTGCTCTTGTTGCCTCTGGAGAATGGCTTATCTCTTCTGACCTCCTACCATCTGACCCTGCTTTTTGATTATTAACTGAAATCAGCATCTTTCTGCTTTTCCAGAGCAAACCCAGATTTCCCCACGTTAACTTTAGTTCTGCGTAATGCTGGGCATGGCAGCTTCTGCTTCTTCTGAGATAACATATTCTGATTTTAATTCCAACCAGCTGTCTTAGAGCATTGGTCACAAGGGAGATCAGGAGAGAGTGTGTACTTGATGCCACACAAGTCCATCCTGACCACTAGACAAACAAAGCCAGTAGCACCATATTCCTATGTGAGGGGCCACTCAATTCATTTTCTAAAATCAAGACACTTTGGGGGGAAGCAAATCCCTTATATTTCTCTTGTTTTCACCCTCAATTAATTCTTTGAAATGTAAAGACAGCACCATGGGAGGAATGTATCCTGGTTTTACTAACACAGAGAAATCCTGAGGAACAATAGAGGTCTTTGTTAGCACGGAGCTGATGTCCATTCAGAGCTGTCATGCCTGACACTGTTTCCTGTCTCTTCACCTAAATAATGAGTTTCCAGATATCAAGTGATGGCTCCCGGACGAATGCAATGGGAATAGCATACATCTGTGATGCTGCCAAGTGACAACATGGTCTGATTTTCATGTTGCTTAAAGCACACGACATGCCATTCTCACAGTCCAGAACCTCACAGAACCTAGCTGCATGTGGAAAGGATATTAGAGGAGCTGATCAATGCTACCACATCTTCCTCTTGATAAATTAAACTTATAGATACAGCAACTAATTAGATCCAGAGGGACTTGAAACATTTTTTTGTGTGTGTGTGACCTGAGGTTAGAGAAAAGAAGGTGCAATTTAATATAGACAGCTGTGAAGTGGTGTCAGAGCAAGGATGCCATGAGGGAACTGAGAGCCGAGTGGGTGAGTTTAAATGAACGAGCCAACCGCTCCCGAGCAGGCCAGGCAAGTCCCCAAACTCTCCGTGGCATAGGCCTGGTAAACTCTGACTCCTCTGAAGTTCTAGATCAAGAGATGGGGCAGCTATCCTTTGTTCACTGATCCCAGGGGTATTTATTTCCCCTGGGGCTGGGATTAGTGTCCTTTCAAAGAGAGAGCCAGAGAAATAGGAATCAATATGTCAGGTTATTATTTGAGGGCTCACAGCTTTACAATTCAACAAAAAAGCAGTCACTGGAGGGAGGAGGGGGTTAGGAATGCAGCCTCTTCGACAATCCCCAGAACTTTCCTTTACCCAGAAGCACCCTCTCCAATGTTCAGGACTGCACACTCAGATGTTAGGGGGCGCACGCCCCTGCCTGTGCGGTAGACCTTACCCGAGTCTATAACGATAAGGGATGAGTCTTATTATTTGAGTTTGGCACACATGAGGTTGACACTTGTCAGGTTTTGATGGCCCCTGCATTTCTCTTCCCAGGTGTTCCTCCAGGTAGAGTCTAGGGCCATGTCTCAGGTTCTTCCTAACTGAGGAAGCCAGCTTTATTCTGACTCACTTTGATAAAACCAGTGCTTCGTAGAGCTCAAAATGACTCACTGTCATCCTCTCAGAACTTATCTTGGACACATCCCAAAATCCCATCGACAGAATTTCCCTGAGCCTCCTCTTTTGTGGGTCCAAGAACAATCAATGACTCTTCAGCAGTGGTTTTTTTCGGGCTTTGTGAACACACTCTCAATCTTTCACATCTTCCTCTATTATGAATGCCTTCATGCGTTATGACTCAAGAGTCTTTCTGAAACAGTACCTGAATTAGTTTTCCTTATGAATCTCCTCTCTGTTGGAAACACTAACTGAGATTTTATATCTCTTCTCATAGGTCCAAGCACATGTTCCTTCCATATACAGGAATTTTCTCCCAGCAGAAATAAATCTCCTGATATCATCTCAGCACATTTTAATATTTTAGTTTCTTTTTTAAACCTACTGACCTAGGGTAGTGAGGTGGAGAGTGGGGATTCTTAATTCCCAAAGGTAGTTAGGGCTTGGGGAGAATCATTGGAGATAAAATGATAAAAATAAAAATAAACGGACCCCCGCAAAATCTGCAAATATGGAGAAAAGTGTTCTGACTGTGTGAACATTAATGCAAGTTCTCCTTAACTCTCGTTGTTTTTAAAAAGTCACATTGCTCTGGAGTGATGGGAAGAGAAAGAGAGAGGCTGAATTAAGGAAAATAAAAAGTGCAGGTTCCCACAGAGAGGGACAAGCCAAACAAGAGATGAGCATTGTAGGAAGCCACCTCTTGGAGTACATCAACTGCAGTGTATTATTTTAAGAAAATAAAGAAAAGAAAATGCGAACAAACTCAATTGTCTTTTACTAGTGGGAATTCAGCTAGGGGAGGTGTGAAAGGTGGGGACGTTTAATTTCTTTTCAGATGCACGTATGATGGTAAGAGTCCACATGAGAGCCACGAATGTGACCATTTTTCTTCAAGGAGCCATCTGAGAGAGTGGGCTGTGGAGCTGGGTGACGGATGTGTATGTCCCTCTGGTGGTGCCACTAATGAGCGATGTGACAGGGACTGAAGCTCTGCATGCAAATTGTATATCAGATGTCTCTGTGCTCCACTCTTGCCTGCCTTCACTCATCATTTTCTAAGTACCTACCTACAAGGCTTCTCTGCTCTTGCCCAACTGCTAATGGGCATTCAAGTAAGGGTAACGTATTTAGATTCCTAGAATTGCAGAGTTGAAGGAAACTTAGCAATACTCTTGTAACCCAATTCTTATTCAACTAGAGGCCCAGTGCACAAATTTGTGCATGGATGGGGTCCCTCGGGTGGCCTGTGGGGATCGGGCTGAAAACCCCAGTCCAATGCCACCTGGTGCTCCTGCCTGCCGCTCCAGATCATCCCAGCCCAGCTGCGCCTGCTGCTGGCTCGCTCCCAGTCAGTCCTGATCGGGAGAGGCTCGTGCTGCCACAGTGGCACTCACCAGCCGTGAGCCCTGCTTCTGGCACCCATCCCAAGGAGGGTGAGGGAAGCCCAGGACATGATTGGCCCTCCGGGTGGGTGGTGGGACACCCTTGATGGCCTGGGATCTAGATCCGTCCTGCTGATGTTCACGCCAGTTGCTGGGAGCCACCTGGCGGCTGCTTTTATATTGTTTCTTCCTTGCAGAGCATCTAGGGAGGGGAAATGACCATGGTGCCCAAGGTGAACCCATTCTCTGGAGATTGGACCTGCAGGACTACTGAGGGAGTGAGTGGCTGCCGCCGGGCTGGTGGGCCACCAGGATGGGTCAGTCAGCTGAGTGGTGTTCCTGCTGTGGGAGCACACTGACCACCAGGGAGCAGCTCCTGTGTTGAACATCTTCCCCCTGGTGGTGAGTGCATGTCATAGCAACCAGTCAACCCGTTGTTCAGTCACTTAGGCTTTTATATATAGAGATAATATTGTTTCTTTCTCCTCAAATTATAAAATTGATATGTACTCATTTTATGGAATATAAAAATTAAATAACCTATAATTCAATTATCAGAGTTCTGCATTTCTTTTCATTTTTTGGGGGGGGGAGGATGGTGTACATGTATATAAATATTTGTAAATATATGTGCATATGTGTATGTGCATGTATTTGTGTGCATATATATACATACATATATTTACACCCTAATGTATATTTTAAAGCTTATAAAATTGAGATTATATTATATATCTAGTTCTTAATATGTACATGATGTGAATTTTTCTGTCAGAAAATATCCTTCAAAATCACAATTTTATAAAATAATTTATTTAGGTAAAATTCACATAACTAAAATTTACCACTTTATTTGAGCAATTCAATGGTATTTAATAAATTCACAATATTGTGCAACCACCATCTCTATCAACCTCCAGACCATTTATATCACTGCAAGGTGAAGCTCCATACCTACTAAGTGGTTTCCCCCAATCTTCACTTCCTCCAGTGCCTAGAAATCACCAACCTACACTCTGTCTCTACAGATTTACCTATTCTGAATTTCTCACATATATGGAATCATACAATACATGACCTTTTGTGTCAGGTTTCCTTTGCTTAGTATTGTTTTTGAGATTCATCCATGTTGTAGCATGTATCAGTACTTCATTTTTTTATGACTGAAAAATATTCCCTTGTATGTATATGTTTGTTTACCCGTTCATCCATTAATGGACATATGGTCTGTTTCCACCTTTTGGCTATTGTGAATAGTGCTACTGGGAACATGTGTGTATGCCTATTTCTCTGAGACCCTGTTTTCAATTCTTTTGGGTATGCACCTAGGAGTGGAATTACAGGGTCACATGGTAATTCCATGTGTAACCTTTTAAGGAACCACCAAACTGCTTTCCACAGCTGTTGTATCATTTTACATCCCTGACAGAAAAACACAAGGGTTCCAATTTCTCCAGATTCTCATGAGCATTTGTTATTTTTTGCCTTTTTTTATTGTTCATTTTAGCCATCCATCCATTACACTGGGTGTAAATGGTACCTCATTATGAGTAAAACCACAACTTTTTAGTTTGTTTGATTCATCTGGTTTTTTCACAAGATATTAACCAGTCCCTACCCTGTTGTTAGCAATTAGGTTGTTTTGAAATCATCCCTATTGTAAGTAACCATGTGAAGTCTTTAATTAAATCTCATTATTTCCTTAGCAAAGTTCATGGGGGCCGTCATCTGATTTTGTAGGTGAAGAAACTGAGTTAACAAGAGCTGAGACCAGACCTCAGGTTGCCTAGATCCCGGATAGTGCTTTCCTTTGACTTTTTGATGAGGTTAGCTCGGTGTTTTATAGGTCAGATGTAAAGCAGATTCGTGAATCTCAGCTGGAAACTGAATTCTTGTGTTAGGTCTGATGCTCTGTGGAAGCAATGACTCCAACGCCACTTGCAGTACAATTCTCACTCATTCTATTTTGCCCTAAAAGGAAAAGGGGCTAGAAACACAGCAAAGCTCTATGTGCGAAACCACATTGTTGCACATTGTGTACGTCAAGGACTTTATATGCATTGCCTTCAAAAAAGTCAACAAAAGCTCCATCAATTCTGCATGTGCTACAAACTCCTAGTGGAGTGGGGTCAACTCAATCACACTAGGTCAGCTGCCCTTCTGTGACCTCATTTTCCCACCTTCATGGTGCTCCATGAAGGATGGGAGAATGGCATGGAGATTTGTGCTGTCATTGGTAGACCTCTAGTTAAATGGCATTTTCATTGAGGTTCAAGTTGGCAAGAGAGTGAGATCTAATGATACATTTTGAAGTTTTTAGTGAGATCCCAAAAAGAAATATATCCAGCCACATACAGTGCATAAAACTACAGTCTGTTTCCCCTCTAATTGGTAATAAATGTAAATGTTTAGTTATGCCTGACTAGGGAGCTATGAACAACACATCTGTCTGACTGCCTTTTCAGCCTTCACAAGGACTGCAGCATTTATACCATCTGTAGCTGGTGGAGGAAGAAAGAGACAGAGAGAAAGTGCAACTGAAATATAGAGAATGCATATCACTACAAGTGCATGGGGAATTGACTCATTCAACAAATATTTATTGAGCATCTATTATGTCCTGGGCCCCAGGCAAGAAAAAGAGGATGCTGTTTATTTTAGGGAGATAATAAATACCGTCTCTTCCTAAATTCTAAGTTAATTGATGAGGTAGAGGGGAGTTCAGGCAAATAGAGATATAAAGAACATACCAGAGAATGAGGCTTAGGTTGAAGTAAGAATGGGTTTCCTAATTGCGAACTCCAGAATTAGACAGGCCCACCTGTCCAGACACAGGCAGCTCTAGAGGACTGCAGGGCTTGCCCAGGGGCAGAGCACTGACTCTTTATCGTAAGGTCCAGCCAGGAACACAGATGGCAGGCTCTCTGCATGTGAGCAAGGTCCAGAGAGGAAGAGAAGGGCAGGGCTGACTACAGGTCAGCCTTCCTCTTAAACCCAGTTAGATGAGTGCAGGAGCAACAGAGAGAGGCCAGGGCATATATACAAACACTGTGGCTCTCAGTTCTGTCTAAACAATAGGATCGCCTGGGGGCTGTGGCAATACCTAGACCAGTGATGGCGAACCTATGACACGCGTGTCAGCACTGACACGCGTAGCCATTTCTGACGCGTAGCCGAGGATGAAACATTTGCTGCTCCTGAGGATGAAACATTTGCGAAATAATGTTTTTTCCTCAAAGTGACACACTACCCAAGTTATGCTCAGTTTTTTGGTGAAGTTTGACACACCAAGCTCAAAAGGTTGCCCATCACTGACCTAGACTGAGTCCCCACACCCTGAGATTCTGATTCCATTGAACTTGGATTGGATGAGGGCATAGATAGTTTTAAAAACTCCCTGGATAATTCTAAATGTGTAGCCAGGGTCAAGAATCACTATCCTAGTATGAAGTGAGGTCAGAGAGGTATCTCATATCACTCACACAGCCCAGTATATACAATGATACATGAGAAGTAGTCCTCACCTTCCAGGATGGCTCATTACCCTGAGAGAGAAATCATAAAGGCAACAACACGCTATTTACTGAGGGCTCTGGGCACTCAGAGGATGCAAAGACCAAGGCCTAGGGTTCTAGAGTCCTCCACAGAACCATGAGTGGCCTGGGTTCAGAAGATTGCCCTGACAGCTATGGAACAGGAAATAGGAGAGAGGCAGATGACCAAGAGACCCCTGTGTAGTTACAATAGATTAAGAGAGAAAATAAAGTAAAAAGGAAATGAGGTAGCTAGGGAGAAGATTGTAATTTGTACTTCTGAATCCCTTCACCTTTTTCACCGTCCCCAACTTGTGCCCATCTAGCAACAACCATCAGTCTGTTCTCTGTATCTGTGAGTCTGTTTCTGGTTTTGTTTGCTTGTTTATATTTTTCTTTAGATTCCACATATAGAAGTCCTCCAGCCAGAAGCACTGCCTACACGTTCCTCTGTGGTGTGTAGAGATAGGGTTTTGCTAGTTTGAAAGTTCTTATTTTCCAGTATCTAGAATAGGCACATTTTCCTTCTATACATGCAGAAAGATCTCATACTTGAAGGTGAGAGTAAATTAATATTCATATTCTCTACAAATTTACTTTTCAAGGGGTCTATGGAACACCCCCCTCCCAGACTACCGAAAAATGAGAACTTTCTGAACCCAGAGTCACTTTCCCCCCAATTTAATTGCATGCTGTGCCCCTTAAGCTAGGATCCTTATTTTATGTTTCACATGCCTGTAGACAATCCATGGGAAACACCACGACGAATATTGGCCATAATTACCTTATTGTATAGTTGTGAATGATTTCAGAGAGAGAGGGAGAGAGATAGAAACATCAATGATGATAGGGAATCATTGATCTTGCTCTGCCTCCTGCACGCCCCACACTGGGGACTGAGCCTGCAACTTAGACATGTGCCCTGACAGGGAATTGAACCGTGACCTCCTGGTTCAGAGGTTGACGCTCAACCACTGAGCCACGTCGGCAGGGCCCAACTTGTGAATGAATGAACGAATGTTGGAGAAGCCTGACATTGTTGAGTTCAAAGACAGCAGAGATGCTATGCTTTAAGTTAGGGAATACTCCCAGAGCCTTTAAGGGCTGAGCATTTGGGGGTACAACCAACTGGAGTTTAACAGGGCAAGGGAGGCTGAGAAGAGAAGAAAGGTAATCTCTCCCAGGGCCCAGTGACAAAGCCCTTTGCTCTGACTACAAGTGCTTGATGTCATTACTCATCTTAATTTCAAATGGATTCTTTCCTTTGACTCAGACATTGCATGTTAGCCATGCCACACAATACCAGTTGTCTTTCCATTCTTTCCCAGAGTCACACCTTGGCAGCACTTTTAGCTGACTTGAAATTAATTTCACCTGCCTTTTGAAGAGGCATTTGACAAGGAAATTCACTATAAAGAGAAAGAAATGGTCACTACATATTTTCCCATGATAATTGCAAACAAAAGTGGCGCCTTGAAGTAGCTTCCTTGCATTTAGTTGCCTCAACTCAATTCAATACACATTTGTGGAGGTCATTCTGCATGTGGGACAGTGTGACAGAGACTCTCAGAGTTTCAAGGAAAAATGAGTCATATCTTCTAGGTGGAAACTTTGCTGTGGAGACTAAGACAAGTACATAAATAACGATATCACACCAGGGTCTCTATTGTTTAATAGCTATCTACTGTTAGATCACAAGAAGTTTCATAGCCTTGGCTTTGGAAGCATGTCTTACCACCCACCTTATTTAACCTGGATGTAGCCACAGATAAAAAGCAAAAGAGAGCATATAGTTGCAGCACTAACCACCTTAAGTTCCCTGGATCCTACAGTGGCAGCAGCATGAGAAATCATCTCAGAAGTGCTTTTGAAAACAGAACTATGGCCCAGCTAGCATGGCTCAGTGGTTGAGTGTCAACCTATGAACCAGAAAGTCACAGTTGGATTACCTGTCAGAGCACATGCAGGGGTTGCGTGCTTGATCCCCAATGTGGGCGTGCAGGAGGCAGCCGATCAATGACTCTCTCTCATCATTGATGTTTCTATCGCTATCTACCTCTCTCTTCCTCTACTAAAATATTGTCTTTATTCTTTTTAAAAAAATGTATATTTTTAAAAAGAACTATGAATGATAGAGAAATACAGATACTTTCATTTTGTAATGTAGGGGTATTCTAGGTCTAAGAGTTCCATATTTAGAGCTCTTAATGTTTTAGCCTCTTAAAGGGTCTTTGGGATGAGCAAATATTTGTGGAATATTTATTGAGTGTTTCCCACTTAGCTGGGTCCCAGGGAGTAGGCACCAAGATCATTAAGAGATATGGACAGACTTTAAGGAGCTTTCAGCCTTGTAAAATTTTAAAACCAGATAATTTCAATATCTAATGTTGAGTGCTTAGGCAGAGAATCACATGGGGCACAATCCTAGCAGAAAAAGGGGTACACAGTCTAGACGGAGGGTTCAGAAAGGATCCCTGGAGAGGCAGCTGCCCATCTGGGCCTTGAAGGTTAGTTAGTGTTATCAAGTGAAGAAAGGTGTGAATGGGAGTCAAGGTAGGGGGCATAAAAAGGGCATGGAGGTTAGAAGTATGTAGTGTTTTGAGGGGATTCAAATTTAGGTGTGTGTTTTTTTTGTTTTTTTTAAGAATTAAGTATAAGTCAGGAAATGGTGGATGCTGCTGGAGAGGTAGACAGGTCAGGCCTAAGGAGGCTGTAGGCACAATGTTTGGAGGCTTGGAGCCACTCTGACAGTCATGACTGTAGTATAGAGAATGTTGGTTAAATAGAGCAAGGCCAGAGGTAGGAAAAGGGGGAGCCCAGTTCAGGAGGCTACAACCCAGAGATTATGAAGGCCTGAGCCAGGGCTGTGACAACAAAGGTCAAGAGAACAGTCGTTTTCACAGTGGAACACTGTTTTGATGTGGATACTGAACAAGAAGAGGAGTTTCAAATGACCTGAAGTTTGGGGATTAGATGACAAGTTGGATAGTGGTATCATTTAAAGGCACTGGAAATAAAAACACAAAGAAGTTTGGGGAGAGGGGAAGAAAAGTCTAGCTTGGGATATGTGTTGGATTTGAGATGCCCAGGCGACAACAGATGGAGATTCCAAATAGAATAGTGGATGTCCAAGTTTGAAGTTCAGGGGTGAGGCCAGGGCTAGAAATACAAGCAGAAAACCTGTCATCTACTTCTTTCTCAGATTCAAGCTGCCATTGATAGTAAGCAAGGAAGTAAATAATATATGTTAAGGCTCATTGCTTGGGGACCATGGGGGTGAGTTATTCACTATAGAAAAGAAAAATAAAGCCCAGCCGGCTTGGCTCAGTGGTTGAGCATGGACCAGAAGGTCACAGTTCAATTCCAGATCCGGGCACATGCCAAGGTTGTAGGCTCAACCCCCAGTGTGGGGTGTGCAGGAGGCAGCTGATCCATTATTCTCTCTCATCATTGATGTTTCTATCTTCTTCTCCCTTCCTCTCTGAAATCAATAAAAATATATATTTTTTAAAAGAATAAAGAAAATATTTTAAGATTTTTCTCTGCCTTAAATTCTGCATTACAGGAAAAAATGTTAATTTCAACCGGAAAGCATTTTTCCCCACCACCTATTTTTGGTGTCCTTAAAGTTTATTTTAAACACCATTGGGATGAACTTTGAATGAATCTCCTCTTGGAGTTTTTCCAGGACAGGGTGACCTGGATAGTGAAGTTGATTTAAATGCCTGCAGATATTTATCCAGGAGAAACACACACACACACACACACACACACACACAGAGGAATTTTCATACATAATAAAAATTTCCTCCAAACATTTAAAGGACAACACATAGAACAAACAATAGGCTGATTGAACCCATCTCCAGCAGACCAATGAGTAGAAGCCATATGCAAGTAGAGTTTACATTTATTTGATAGTTATTGAGGACCCATGTTTAGTAGGCACTGTTCTAGGTACAAGCACAGGGATCTAATGAGGAACAAGGTAGTGCTCGTATTCTCCTCAAGGTCATATTCTAGTGGTAGGGAGACAGATAATCAACACAATAAATGATTTAAATACTGATGAGTACAGTGAAGGAGTGAAGTACAAAAAGATGGAGTGTGACCAAGGAGAAGAGTGCAAGGGTTGGGGAAGAGCTCATTAGATTGGGTCCTGGGAAAGATTTTCCAAGGAGGGGACATTTTAAGATCACGGTGAAGAGAAGCCAGTCTTAGGAAGAGCTTTCTGAGCAGGGTAAAAAGCAAGTGAAGAGGCCATCATTTAGGATTGAGCCTGGGCTACCAAGGACAAGAAAGTGTGGCTGAAGGAAGGTGAATGGGGGATGAATTGTACTCCAGTTGTGATGAAAACCTATTGTGTATGTTTTGGGCAGGATTTTTTGAAGCAGTAAAATTATCATCTAAATTATACTTTAAAAGATTCCTCTGGCCATTGAGCATGGAATGGAGTGTGAAGGAATTAGTGCTAGAGTAGAATTCCACAGGCCAAAGGACAGGAGCTTGGAGCAGGGTGGTGATGCCGTAGGTAGAGAAACATTTCATAAATAGAAATGGCAGGAGTGGCTAAAGAATTGGATGTTGGTGGGGTGGTGGTGTCAGAGAGAAAAAGGGAGCATTAGGATGACTCTTAGGTTCTTGATTTAATTGTTCAATTGGATGAGCTGCCATTCATTAAGATGGAGAAATATTGAGAGGAGCAGGTTGTGGACCAGATAGGCCTCAGAGTTATGTTTTGGATATATTATGCTTAAAGCCTATTTTTGACTCACATGTAGGAAGTTAGATACAGGAGTCTGGAGCTCAGGGAAGAGGTCATGGCTGGAGAAACAAAGATTGGGAGTCATCAACAACAGATAGAACATGAAGCCTGGGGCTAGAGAGAGAAGGTTAAAATGAGACCTCACAATAGAGCCTTGGAAGCTTTAAATATTTGAGATCAGTTAGAAAAGGTAGAGTCAGTAAAAGGATGGCTAATGAGATAAGATAAAAACCAGGAGAAGGTGGAATGATGAAAATCAAAAGAATAAAGTATTTAAAGAGGCAGTCACTCTGTTATTAAAAATCAGATTTCCTACCACGGAAAGAATCTCACAGTCCCCTCACTACTCCTTACTGCTCCTGCATCTCTCCTATTCTGGGTGATGAAAAGCAACAGAAACCCACCAGCTGGCAACGATCACCTACGCCAGCACTGATGCTGGGGAAGGACAGAGAGCTGTTTATTGGCTGTTCAAGGTTTGGCTTCTGGGCACTCTTATTAAGCTATTACTGTGTTCCTGGGTCAACACCTTGTTCTCAAGGGGTCAGGAGTGTTTTTCTTTCTTACTGTAGGTCTTTTTCCTTTGATTAGATTCTGATTCTTGCTGTGAGACTTCACAACCAGCACCACCTTGGTCCTCTACTGATGGCCTCGTCTCATCATTATAACTGTGGTTATTTCCTGATTACAGACTAACTCTCAGACTTAAATCCACATGTCTTATAAAACCAGAGCCTTAACCTTTGCTCAGAACCACAGATCTGTCTAGATTCAGCACTTATTTGCATCTGGTCTGAAATAACTCACAGCACCAGGATCTGGTTATAATAATCATGAGGGCCAAGCTTAGGTAAGGGCATTCCTCTAAGGAGGCTACTTGCCCCCACATACGAGGGTGGTATGGATGGCCTCTGAGGACCCTTCTGACACCTGAGATTCTGTAGTTATTTTCAAATACAATGTAAAGAAACAAATCCTGGGTTCCTTTTTTAGGGAATCATTTTGAAAGCAAACATTTAATGAAATACCTTTTCCTCTAGCATATGACTATTCTTATTCTGAAACTCTGTTTTTATATTTCTCTCACATGTCTTGGTTTAAGTAAAGGAAGCTCATATTTTGCTGACAGGATATTTTGCTTGAGGCTAGCATATTGTTACACAGGCATAATTCCAAATGACAAGATTATACACCAGAGGGTTCTATTCCTTCCGGTCAAAGCTGATCTCCTAATATTTTCTTGCACATAGTAGGCACTCAGTAACTATTTAGTGAATTTTAAAAAACACTTTCCTTGTGAAAGCAAATGGCTTGCATTTGTGTTCATTACCAGAACCTGGCATAGAATGGCGAAAGGAGTTTTGTGACACACACTCTCTTTCTTCCCTCATTTATCCTGCTCAGAATGTTAAGATGATAAGTTGCTGCTTTCCTATTTGTGCCAAGAATGTTGACAAAAAATTATAAATTATAGATTTGGGAAATCTCAACATATTTCTACAGGTATGTAATAAATGGCATTAGCTTATTAGTATGTATGAATGTGAGGTGCGGGCATGTCACATTGCCTTGTACCCTGTCCCCATCCTGTGGCCACACTCATTGCTATGTAGGCTTGCAATGTCCAGAATAGGAGGAGAATTGTATTTAATACCTAACATAAAAGTCATAAACTAGTAGGCTATTTATTTACTATTAAATAGAAAACTATTTATGTTGTTTGACCGGTAGATGGTTTCTAAAGCATCTAGAAGCCACGCAGCCTGCAGGCCTCATTCTTCTGTAGTGTATTGCTCCTGACCTGAGTCATTTATTTTTGCGACTTGCTAGGTTTTTGGATGCTTTTCAATGTGCAAACCTGGTTTAAGCACGATAGAACAGGAAATATGGCAGTGCTTATAAACTGTCACACACAGGTTTTATTTGGACTACAACAGCATAAACATCACAATGTTTTAAGATAGAAACAATTATAAACTGCTGAACAAGCTGGCACGAGCAAGGGACGGGCAGAAAGCAACTCTTATTCTTTCTTACCACTGACCCTTCACACTCTCTCTGTAAAATTGTCCTCCCCCACCTAAAAAGGACTCTTAGGCATCACCTTATGCTTTCATCACTCTCAGGCATTAATGGGAAACCTGGCTTGTAAAGTATGAAGAAAGTCCAATCTATTTTGATACTAAAGCTCCAATCTGTTGACCAACTTAAGTGCTCCCCCCCCGCACTGCTGGCCCCAACACCAGCTGGAGACACCCCTGGTCCAGAAGCCCGGAATGAAGTAGGAAGGTTTTTTCTGTGTCCATATCTACTTGTGTCTTTCTTTTCTACTTCTTTCAACTCTCTAAATGCTGTTCTTCCCACTCTGGGCTGGGTGGACAGAGGAAAGGCCACAGCCTTCCTTTGCTGGCATGTTAGCATCATGGCATTAGGGCCTCTGTGTGTCAGACACCCGATTTAAATCTTTTTGTGGGTCCCTCACGTATTTCTCCACTGGAGGTCTCCCATAGTAGGTGCCTGACGTGGGAAAGTCCTCTCCAGTGGGAGTTTTCTGATTCCCTGTCATCCCCTGGATTCTGGCTCATCAATGCAAACTTTATATCTTGTGCCACCTCACCTTTCTATTGAGAAAGTTCCTTTTAAGAAGCCCCAAGACTATCTACTTTTTGTGGGGCCTACCTATGGCCCACAGGGAAGACAAACAAGCAAACATTTTGAACCTGATGACTTTGGAAGTACAGATCATTTCCTCTTTGCTCCACTGCTGCCAACCACTGCACATAGATCTCCTATGTAGACTTTTCCAGGTGTAATCAGGTAGGTCCTTGAACGCCCCATGCCAGGGAATACGAATCAAATTTCCCAAGTGGTTCCATGGAGCGTTCCCCTCACTGGCTTGAAGTGAAGAGGAAAACACACCTCTGCTCTCTCTCTCATCCAGGGCAACAGCAAACGGTCTCTCCTGAGAGTTCTCACTTACTCCCAGCTTCCCCTCTATTTCCTGGAGTAGGCTCATGGGATAATGTGCAAAAGAGGTTTTGTCCACATCTTTCCAAGCCCTGCACAAATGATGCCTTGTCTCACTTTAGAATTCAGGGGTATTACTCACTATTATTCTCAGCTTTGGGGCCTGAGCAGCAAAATAGAAGTACTCTTTCCATCCTGAGTTCCGTAAAATCAAAACTCTCTTACCAAAAAAGCCAACCAATCTCTGTGCTTCTACTTCAGATCTTGTCCCCTGTTGTCTTTTAAAGGCACCCTCCTCTCACTTTTTTGCACAGTTTCTCCCTCTCTACTGAAACAGTCCCACCACTATCAAGCAAATTCTATAATCTCCCATATGAAAAAAGATCGATACATTCTCCCTCGACCACAGATCTCTAGTTATTGCGCCATTTTTCTGCTCCTCTTCACAATAAAATTTCTTAAAAGGGTTTTCTACACAAGCTGTCTCCACTGGGTGCATCTCTAACTTACTTTCATCCAACACCTGACGTTCATCCCCATTACTCATCGGAAACTGCTCCAGGTTGCCAAATGCAACCCACACTGTTCTCTCCTAATGTTTCTGAGCGTTTCACCAGCGTTCAACCTAGCTGACAAATTTCCTCCTAGAAAACTTTCCTCTTTGTCCCCAGGGTACCACATCATCCTGGATTTCCTCTTATTCATCTCAGTCAAATGTCCTCCTAAGTCTCTCCTCTTTGAATTGCCTGAGACTGTTAGATTTCCCGAGCACCTTCTCCGGGATGTATTTTCTTTGCTAGTCTTGCCTGGGTGACATTTTCTCTTCTTGTGGCTCTAAATGCCACCTAGATTCCCACATAGATACAACATTGCTATCTCTAGTCCAGACCTTTCCTCTACTCTGGTCTCAGATATTCAACTGTCTACTAAACATGAAGGGTCATAGCTATCTCACACTTAATATTTGTAAATCAGAAGCAAGTTTTCCTTTCTCTCTGGATTCTCCATCTTCTCAGAAAACAGCAATGCCCTTCCTCCCTGTTGTGAAAGCCAGAAATCTGAAAAATATTCTTTTTTTTCCTTTCTCCCCAATGATACAATATAATTGCAAATGCATTGAAAATCTGTCATGCATCTAGCCCTGGGTAACCACATTCCATTCTCCTTCAATTCTATTGATTCTACCTCCAAAATATATTTCTAATGTGGCTATGTCTTTCCCTTTCTCCTGCCACCACTTTAGTCCAAGCCTCCATCATTTCTAGCTCAACCATCACAACTGCCCTCTAACTGAAGACACCTTGGGTAAGTTCTAGCTGCCCACCTTCTGCCGTTCCTTTCATTGTTAAACATGGCTTTCACCCCTCACTCACAACCTCTCAACCATGTAGGTCTTTCAGTCCTCTTTCCTGCCTCAGGGCCTTTGCACTTGCCATCCTCTTTACTATGTGCTGCTCATTCTCATCCTCAGGCCTCAGCATAAGGTCATCTCCTCAGAGATCCTGCCTCTAACCAGCTCCTACAATGGATCAGATTTTCGCAATAAAACTCAGATCAAATTTTGCCATGTATGCAGATATGATGCCATTAACAAGCAGGCACAAATCAATTTATATACCTGCTCTGTAAGCGTGATGAAGTCCGCACTCACCGGGCTTGCAGGGCTCTGACCACTGCATTGCATGAGTGGATCATATCCCAAAGCAGGGCCAGACATCCAGAAATCATTTGCCCTAATGGCTGGAAACAGCACTACTGAAGAATCAAATACAAGGATCAGGTACCATCCCCAAAGATAGAGCCTACTGCCCTTGCTGGACTCTTATATTCTGTTTTTATATGAGTAGAGAATGTCCCTACAACATTTTAGCCAATTCCCATGTCTTGATTACCTCTAATTTGAACTATAAAAGCCCATTTCTGATACCCATTATGCTGATTAACAAGCCACTAATTTCACAAATGAGAACTCAAGTTTTGACTCCAGCATGCTAATTAGCAAAGTGTCTGGTGTTGATCAGAGCTGAAGATAGCTGAAGCTTGTAGGAGTTGCCCTGGAGAGGGGCCTTTCTCAGAGAAGCCAGCTGTAGTACAGATTCTTGATTAGAGCAACTGTCTGAAGCTTGAAGTAACATACAACTGTCTGAAGCTTGAACATCACCATCACTTTCTTCTCTATTGATACTGGGATGATAATATCTCACAGGGTTGCTTGAGGTTTAAATAAGGTTAAACTAAAAAGAACCTATCATATTAGGATCACCAAGGATGGAAATTAATACCTAAGGTCATCCAGTGTGGGAGGCCAGCAGGTTGTTATATGTTTATTTTCATTGTGAAAGGTTTCCTTAACAGGGAAGCTCTCAGCTGTCATTCCCCTGGCTAAGAGCCTTTGTTTGGTCCCCACCTGTCTGAACTTAGCCCAGATTCAACTGTGGAGATGAAGGCAGGACATTCCACCTGTTGTGACAGGAGCATTGTGGCTTGCTAACTGAAATTAACTGAAACAGAAATAGTGGGAAGCTCAGGTAGGAGGAGAGACTGGAAATAGCTCTTTTTGGACCCCTCTTCTGATGGGGGCAGCTGTTCTCCAGCCTGGCATTCGGTGTTACTATGCCATCTTACCAAGAAGGACTCCTAGGCTTAGAGAACACCAGAACCTCCCCAAAGTCAGATGGCTGAACAGAGGCAGTTTCCAATCCAAGTCCATTTGGGTTTAAGAGCTCAAGAGGGAGGCCAGAGAGCCAGAGAAGCAGCTGACCAAAGTGCATTCAAAGGGAGTTGAGACAACACAGCTAATTTATTTGCATTTTTTCTGTGTCCTAAGAGAAAATGATCTGTTAGCAATTTAATTCATTTCCTGCAGTCAGTGCAACATAATTCTCTGACAACACGCATTCAGGCTGGTCCACAGGGGGACCAGAAAAATGAAGTAGGACACTTGGAAATCATGTTCTTTACTTGAAAATGGATCAGGCAGTGGGAGGGGGCAAAACAAAAATAGCCCGAGGGAGTGAGAGACAAAACCTACCAAACAGTGAGAGGAAGGCTGAGACAACCTCCATGGAGTGGAGAAAGGGCTGGAGGCGCCCAAGAAGGGAAGAGACAGAGTTGTATGTTTTTTTCTGGAATCCTGTTAAACCATCCATTCATCTCCTCAGGCAAACTCATTCCTAAAAAGACAAGGTATTGTAAACCATACTACTTCCTTGGTAGTCTACCTGTCCAGGAACATCCATTTTCTGAAGGAAATAAATAAATAGATGGATAAATGACATTTCCCCCCAGATTTGAAATTAATGCATGTTTATTTGATAAAGTATCCCACTACAAAGATATAAACATTGCTAGCATTTTATATATTGATTTCATGCTTTATAGGTGTGTGCTTATGTGTGTATATATATCGAGATAAATAGGTGATGTTGCAAAATAACAAACATTAATGAATCTCTGAAGTCCTGAACAGATACATGTTGCTGAGGCTCCTGCAGTCTCCAGCTACATCAGAGCACGTGCTGCATTCTAGCTGACACCAGATCCTTATCTGCTCAAAGATTTTTAATCTTTCATTTTTGCCCTATCTCTTTTTGCATCATAAAATATATTTTAAAATATTAGTTAAATCCACATGTATCAATTATTGTTTATTAAGTAATTGTTAATTATGTAAGTATATAAATTATGACAATTTGTTTTAAAATGTCACTTCAGCCTGGCTGGTGTGGCTCAGTGGTTGAGTCATGAACCAGAGGTCACTGGTTTGATTCCCAGTCAGGGCACATGCCCAGATTGTGGGCTTGATCCCCTCCCCGGTCAGGGGGGAGTGCAGGAGGCAGTCAATCAATGATTCCCTCTCATCATTAATGTTTCTCTCTTCCTCTCCCTTCCTCTCTCTAAAATCAATAAAGACAGATAAAAATAAATAAATAAATAAATAAATAAATAAATAAAATGTGACGTGGTTTTCCATGGACCGCCCCAAATTCAGCCCTCAGCGAGCATTATCTATGGGTATTTTCTCTGAGTCCATTCAGTTCTTACAGAAAAGATTACCAATTTCTTCTCCAGACCTGCACATGGAAAGGAGGCAGGTCCCTTACTCCTCAAAATGCAGACATTTATTTATTCCCCTTGTATTCACAATCACCACTACCTCCTGCTGCTCCTGGGATTGGAGAGAGAAATCTGGGGTTCTAACTGCTCTTCCCTGGACTTTTGGCTCATCCTCGTAGCCCTGCTATGGCAGATTGGATTAATGGACTTAATTCTTCACCTTCCTTGAACCCAGGCCTTTGCCATGTGACTCTGCAGCCATTCACTAAGAGTCAGAATCTTTTCCCAGCTCTCGAAATCAGGTTTGGCTGTGTGACCTGCCTTGGACAACAGAATGGGTGTGAGTAACAGTGTGCTGGTTCTGAACCCTGTCCTTAAGAGATCTGGAATTTTCCCTCATGCTCCTGTGCCCCTGCCCTCACCATGAGAAAGATGTGACTGTGCTAGCTCGCAGGCCTCAGGAAGAGGAAGTGGGACATGGGAGCAGAGTTGTCCCCCTGAGGAGCCCGGGCAAGCCCAGCCTTGAGAAAAGCCCCAGCTGACCCACAAATGCACGTGTGATTCAGCTCATCTTCAGACATGCCAACAACTATATGCCACTGAGGTCGTAAGATTGTTACACATTTTTATTGTGAGGATACCAAACAATGCACCTCATTCCTCCAATACCTGAGGTTCTCTGGGGCCTGGGGTGGGTGGGAATATCATCTATTTTCTCTCTGTCATCCATCTTCTTTTCAAACATTTACCACTTCCCATTCATCTGAATTCCATGTTCCAAATTTTGTTAACATCTCTCACAGTTTTTCACCCTCCCAATCTCTTTTCTCTTCTCAATTTTTACCTTCTTTACTCCTTTATTGTCACTTCGGATGATTATTCCAGTGTTGGGGAAATTAGATGAATCCGTGTTTAATCAGAAGCCCCTCTTTCCTAAAACACTGCTCTGAGTATGACAGTGGCGATGTTATTGTTCACCAAACAAATTTTCTTTTGTTTCTAGGTACAGCCCTCCCAGCTGATTTCATCTAGATTCTGGACTAGATGATTAGTTTTGGCTGACCAAACGTGAGTAGAAATGATTTACGCCATTTCACGATTCTTTCTTCCTCTACTACCTGATGTATGGTATATTGATAGTCATTATTGGTCTTTAGATTACAGAATATCAAAAGGGATTTTGGCTGTGCTGGGAAAAGAATGAACATCCTGCATGCATGGGATTTTGTATCTGCCCTTTTTGTGGGGAGAAAGAGTAACCCGTTATTCATACAATATGTAAACGTATGGTATTAGGTGGGTACATGATGCTGATATTGCTACCATTTAAAAGTTAATTATGGGTAGAAGGATATGTTTGGACACTGAATATCCAAAGGGCTGGACTATATCAGATATTATTTAGTAAGCTTTGGACTTTTGCTGAGATTCTTAGCTCTTATCTCTACTTAAGAGTATAACACCTATTCAGACTTACTTAAACACCAGTTTCCAGTTAGATTCTGCTTATTAGAGGCACTATTGTGACTGCCCTGATTCCCTGAGAAGTTTGTGAAGTCCAGACTACACCCGGTGCCAAGGAATAGGCAGACACCACTGAGAGAGACTGCTTTCTTCAGCCAATCAGGTGACTCAAGAGGACCCACATTGCTATTACCTTATCCATGTGATACTGAACTTCTGGACTAAGACTCCTTACCATGGGTTTTCCATGTACTGGCACTATACCATTTTGTTCATCTTGGGTGTAAAAGTGCATTCAACAATCACAACACCCTGGTGTTGGAACAGTGATGGGATGACTCCAAGGTCCCTGCCAAGATGACTGTCCCCTAGTATGGGACAGTCAGTAAGGATACTTCCAGAAGAAGGAAAAAAACCCTGTTTATTCGAAGGAAAACATCCAAAATCATGAAAGACAAAATAGGTGTATAGAATAAATGAACATGTATACGTCCAGGAAAATTTCTGCATTGGTCATTATGAGTTCTTTGGTGTGTTTCTCATAGGTGATGACCTCCTCAACTAATCTCTTATGATAATGGACTTGCTATTTGATACTGGCTGTGCTAGAAGAGAGTTGGTAGCCATTTGAGTGTGTGCTGATAATATCAACCCCTTTGTTCACTTCTGGTGCTTCTGGCAAACTCCACTAAATTATGCAACTCAGCATCCTAATAATAAACTATCAATGAAGCCTAGGATTGGAGACTGAGCAAGGCATTCATGATGCCTCCTCTCCCTCGGCTGCAAATGTTAGTAGGTGTTTCTCAACTCCAGGGCTATATCTGCAGATGATGACTCAGCTATACTTTTCAAACTGAAAAATATGCCCCTTCTGGCCATTCTTATGAATGGACTTCCTTTATGCCTGAGATGAAAAGGATCTTCCTCCTATAAGTAGTCATTGACAATTACTAACCATCTTCCAGTGTCTCTTAAAATGATGTCAGTGATTGGTCTCACAGCTCTCGGGACTGAAATGATATAGATTTCCGACAATGGGATATGGTGCATACACACCATCTTTTGGAATCAGAAGGTCAATTGAGAATCAAGATTCATCTTCTTCAAGACTCTGGCCAAGATCCATGGAAACTGGCTATAGCTTCCGTCAATCAATGCCAGTCAACCAGAAGGTGTGGATCCCAGGAACCTGATCAAACCATGGGAGGGTCTGATATTTCTCCAACCAAAAATGATTATGTAGGAAATATTGCCAGTAAATCGCCATGTCATACAGTTGCAACTCCATGTCTTAGATCTCAGCTCCTTGTTCACAATAGGAGTAAAGCTGATGCTTCACCAACCATAAACTAGATCTGGGAGAACTGGGCAAGAGCAAAATTCCACCACTGCCATGGTGCTAAACAGAGGCCACCGATGGTGCCATGTGAAGGTTGATGCTTTCTCAGTCAGAGAGTTTAAAAGTCCCACAGCACAAGGGCTAAAGTCCAATATTTGGTCCGACTAGATTTCCGGGCTTTGACCTAGAATGCAATAGAGAACCCAAATACCTGCTACAATAACTATATATAAGAGTTTCCTCCAATAAGCCTAGTAGAATTGCTGTCTGCCCTGTTTTGAATTGTACTTGGTATTCAATTCTGGTCTTTTTCTCTCTCCACACTCTCTTGCCTTGATGACATCATTAATTTTCATGGTTTTGAATGTCATCTATATGCTGATGGTTTTGAACATATGCTTCATTTGTACTTTCAACTTCTCTGACCTCAGGTATTGCATCCCCAACTACTCACTTAACATCTCCATCTGAATGCCTTATAGACATCTCAGATTTATGTCCCAAAGTAGAATACTTTATCTCTTTTTCTCACTGCTACTCTGCTTTTCTATGCCATTCTTCTACCTGTCATATGGATGTCATCATCTCTCACCTGAAATAGAGATTCCATCTTTGCCCTCCTCTGCCTCATTCTCCTTATGGCAGGCAAAGTGATCTTTCAAAATGTAAGCCAGCTCATCCTATTCCACTGCTTATTGGTTTAAGACTGATCAAATGCTAAATTCATATGGTATAAAAGGCTCCCAATTACTTCCACAAGGCAATATCTCACCCTTCAAGACTCAACTTGAAAACCCCCTTTTCTGACCACTTTCTTACTATTTTTAAAGTAAATCATCATCCGTATTCTTGAACTAAGCACCTTTCAGTTTGTAACCATTTCTTTCTTTAACTGTGAAAAGAGTTTGCTCTATTTATTCCATAAGGGCCAGTATCATATCTGTTTTATTCATCATTTCCCCAGGTTTGGCACAATGGCCAGTATACAGTAAGTGCTCAATAAATACTTATAGAATAAAATAATTAACACATATCTAGTATGTGTTTACTGAGCATATCCTTGCACCATTACTTATCTTTTGGATATTTGCTATTGTTCTTCTCTCTGTTGATGGTCATTATTTTAACAAAGAAATAATTTTATTTTTAATCAGTTAGGAGAGTTTAAGGAAAACACTACACATATAAAGATGCAGATGCTTAGGTACTATCTAGCTCTGTGATTTACTCTTCACCTTTCTACTTCAACACAATTAAAAACTGCTACATATCATAGGTCTTTGGGATTGCTTGAAAATAGTTAAAACCATAAATATGAAATCTACTAACTCCAAAGTGTTTTCAATGCAGTTTTGTATTAAGATTTGTATTTTAATAATGATTTTCCATGTATTTATTAAAAATTCATTGGTCAGTTGAAGAATGTATTTAACTTCTTCAAAAGGAATTGATGGGTAGTATACTTACTAGTCCTACATAAAAATATTTTGAATAAATATTCGGTTGAGTATAAAACTTGGGCTAATAATCTTTCTTTTCACAGTTACCCAAATTCCAGGTGTTGCTCCATTGTCTTCTAGCATTTAATGTTGAAGAAAATAAGTTGTCACCAGCCTAATATTAATGCCTCTGTAGAGAGCTCTCCATTTTTTTCTTCCTTTTGTCAGGGGTACCAATAGGATTTTTCTCTCTTTATAATTCAGAAATTATGCCTGACTATATCTGGATATAGAAATCATGTTATTAATTTTATCTATACAAGTGAGCAATTTTGGTCATTCCGATGTGAGATCTTTTCTCAAATCAAGAAACGTTTTTAATAATTTCAGTTCTCATTTAATCTGGTTCCAGAGGCTTGGGTTTCCTTTTCAGAGGCACTTCTTATTATCTGGCAAAACTGCTCTTTTCTATCGTCTACATTCATAATCTCCTTTCTCATTTCACCCCTATTTTTCTATACTAGTATATCTGAAGAGCTTCTCAAGTTACTCTTGTCAATTGTAATTCACTTTTTCCCTCAGTATCAAATCTGTGCCTAAGTGCCTTTGATGTAACTATCATTCTTCTACAGGCGATCCCGATTTATAGTTACTAGACCTGTACTATCTCACCCCCCTCCAATTTTTATGCTGTTTCTTTTCATAATCACAGGAATGATCTACACTAGTGTTAAAGATCTTCTAATGACTGTGAATGACACCAACACTGATGCTATTGTCATGCCAACTCAATTATCACACTTGGTAAGCTACTGAGGTACATCCTGCAAATATGCTTGAGATGTGAGAATCTCATTCACATAAGCCCTACTAGTGAGATTCTCTTGAGAAGAGCAAGGATGAGCAGAGGAGAGGTGTACGTGGGCATCTCCTATGAGGGGATCAATTAGAAAAATTATGCCTCTGGGAGGACCTAGCCCTGGAGGTGTGCAGAAGGTACCACTGGGTAGACATGACCTCATGCCAAAGAGTACAGCCTGAGGCACAGAACAAGGGCTTGATTCCAGGGGCTTACTTGCCCCCTCGTGCACAAAATGTGCAAATGAACAAGGTGGCCCTGGTTCCAGTTTCTCCTGAGGCCAGTGTTATCATTTCATGATTTGTTTGTTTAAGAGAATTCCATCACACCTAAATTAAATTAGGTTGTTCTGGACACATGATATAATTATTCCTTTAAACACTAACAAATAAGATGCAGAAAGTATTGAAGTCAGCAACTGGCTGAGGCAGCATAGGAAGTCTGGAAATAGCTGTTGTGGATACAGTCTTGGATAGCCTCACTCAGGGGCACAGAACATGTTAAGGAGTAACCTCTGAGCTGAGGTCACACATATCAGCCAAGGAACCAGCTATCAGGACAATGGGTCTCTGAGACACCATCCCAGAGCATCTCAGGGTTGGGAATGAGGACCATTTCCTTGGTCATGGGCTCCAAATGAGTAAGATAGAGCATAGTATACAGAGTGGAGCAACAGGTTTACAGTTGTTTGTATGGAAAATAATACAACAATTAAGAAATAATAATACAAAAGTAACCTCTGTTTCATGTGCTCACAATTGCAAACCTACTTTGCCCTACGTTATATTTATACCATCTCAGACATTTAGAAGGGAAATAACTTAAAAACAGGTTTTCCCTTTCACAATGGAGACCTTTCCCAATGACGCTGTCTAGTAACTGGGTCGATGCCTTTCCCCCATACTGGAGATTCAGCTGAGACCAAATACTTGCTTAGCTCTTTCCCCTGTCCTAACCCCTCACTCACTTTCTCTGGAGAATATCCCCTCTATAAATCAAGTGCACACAAATCCCTGACTCAGGCTCCGCTTTGAGGAAACCTACCCTAAGACAGAGAGTAACAGCTGCCACAGAGGGTTGTGATCAAGCATAAGTGGATGCAGTTCAAGGCAAAGGATTTGTAGTGGTTTTCCTACCATTTCTGACTCCAGCTTCCAAAAATTATCCTGTCCCCTCACTGTCCTGGTCTATGTACCTGACCTTCCCATTTCAGCTGGCGACTCGGAGGTCCACCAGGTCTAGGTGTCCCAGAACTACCACCTGTTTAGATGGGCATGGTCCCTTCTAAGGCAGGCTACATCATGCTCTGTGGTGACTTATACCAGTAAAACTCTGAATTATCTAGAGAAGTCTATTGCCTCCAAGCCATGTTACCTTGTAGGTGTGTGGGTGTGTGAATGTGAGAGAGAGAGAGAGAGAGAGAGAGAGAGAGAGAGAGAGAGAGAGAGAGAGAGAGAGAATGAGAATGAATGAATCTGAAAGAATCTGAAACACGGACTGCCATAGCAGTGCATATAACCACAGGACCTATAACATAAAGTAAAAAATAATGAGCCTGGGAATAATGTCAGGAAAGACCATTATTCACTGGGACTGCTTTTAGCTTTCAGGTCACTGCACTGACCCACTGCTGTGACTACAATGTATATAAAAATCTATGCAGATATGCACAAACAATGCCTCTGGCAATGCTGGTGCCTGGAAAGCTGCCTGAAGTCAATACTGGCATGGATGCCACTGTTAATGCCAGGATTCTGTTTCTGGATTAACCAGCTTCCACTTTGGTGGCAGGGAGTCAGCCATTTGTTAACCTATGTGGTTAGCAGTTTAGGTGCAAGTACCAAATCAGACACATCCTTTCAAAACCGGAAGTCACTTTCACAATTCTTTAATTTCTGTTTCCAGGACCACTTTGAACTCCAAGATGAGTCCATATGTCCCTTTGTCACAATAAATGGCTCATCCCTTCCCAGAACTAGTCTTGACTCATTTCTATCTAGAAACTGTTCTGCCCTCCCCCCACCTGCTTCCAGTTAGCTACCTCTCTCTTGAGTTCAATTAGCCCATTAAACTCTTTTCCCCTGACAGTTTTGCCATCCGAATTAAGATTTTTCTGGACATGGTGTACTAGATTCTTCAATAGGGACACTCTGATTAGCAGCATTTTTTTTTATTAGCACAGAAGCCCTGTCTCCAAAGTCAAACTAGCCAGGGGTGAGTCACTAGAGTGCAGCTCACATCAGCAACTCCATTCTTTCCCTCCACCCCCCACATGTGTAGGCAGGGCTGTGCCCAGTCTTCACTAATCAAACAAGGTGAAGAACTGGTAGAATCATCTACATAATCAGGGCAAGCTTATCTCTCATATAAACACATATATATTTAACATCTTCAACAGGATCTCATCAAACACAAGTAAAATAGCAAATAAGTAGGCCTGGAATCCATCCCATCCATCCTAATAGATTAAGAAGCATGCCTGCCTTCCCATTTTAGACATGCAGAGGTTAGTACCCAGAATACAAATGCTTCTGCTTAGAATGTGCTTTGACACAACAAGGCAGCATCATAAATACTGGGAGACCTGCTAGCATGAATGTATTTCAGAAGAGGAGGAGAAACCTGTGAGCAACTGGTGCTCATATCACCCTACATCCTGGTGCCTCAAAGGGAACCTGACATGTGGTGAGGAGACAGGCACAGAGGCGGCTGCGGTGTTTCCACATTTAGAACATTCCGGCCATCAGAACACTAAGATGCATGCATTTGCTGCTCTGAATTATTGGTGTGTTTTTTTCTATACTAAAAATATTTACTCTTTGTCAGGCCTTAGAAAATCCAGTTTTAAAAGCCCCTTCTTCCCCCACCTCACATTCTATAAACAGTCTCAGCAATTCACAAGCAGTTAGGGGCGAACAGCTATAAGGACGATTCTGTGGAAACTAACACAGTGATACAGGTTTCAGTGCTGAGGGACAGAAAAGTGAAACAACTGCCTCTACATCTAGTTACAAGGCAAGAACTTGTCACCGGTGAAGCTGCCTCAGAGGCATTAACATACAGCGGAAGGGCTTTTTTTAATCTCATTTTACTCTCGTGTGTGAGCATGGCTAATACCCAAATTAAGACATCTATTTATGCCATCAAGAATAGATTTGTCCATTTCATCCTGAATACTAGAATCATGAAATATTGATGCAACTGTAATAACAGAAGGTGAGAGTCTGTAGAGTCCAGGCAGCAGAATAACAATGTGAGAGTGTTTGCCTACCACTGTGCAAGAGAAAACGACACTGTAAATGCTGAACACCATATACAGTGCCTGGAGAACTATGCTCTAGAGCAGGCGTCCTCAAACTATGGCCCGTGGGCCACATGCGGGTGTTTTTGCCGTTTTGTTTTTTTACTTCAAAATAAGATATGTGCAGTGTGCATAGGAATTGGTTCATAGTTTTTTTTAAACTATAGTCCGGCTCTCCAATGGTCTGAGGGACAGTGAACTGGCCCCCTGTTTAAAAAGTTTGAGGATCCCTGCTCTAGAGTAAAGCAAGGACAAGGTACATCCTCTGCAAATTTCCTGGGCAATTTCACTTACTTTTACGGCATCTTTTACAGATATATGCTGATGACTTTCAAAGCAAGCCTAGACCCGCTGGACGTTGCCACCAGGATATCCCATACACATCTCAATATGTAAATCAAAAAAACTGAATTCTGTGCCTTCTCCTCTGTGGCCCAAACTTGGAGTTCCTTCTTCCTCTATTGCCAATCAAATACTATTAATTCTTCCTCTGTGATATGGTTCAAACTCCATCTCCAATATGGATCTTTCCATCACTAATGCTACTACTTCATCAGGTCTATCTCATGATTATTTCAACAGTCTTCTAAATGGTTTCCCTGCCTCCAGCTTTGTCTCCACCAACTCATTCTTCTTCTCTCCCCCCCATCACCCAATGACTTTTAAAATCACAAATATGCTGATGCTCTTGCTCTGCAATGATTCATTATTGCCTTCAAGCAAACTCCCAAATGCTTTAGAAACTGCCCATCCAACCTCACGTCTCATCATTCTCTTTCGTGTACTCTATATTCCACCATTCTGGGCAATTTCAAAATTCCTAGGAAGCTACTCACTCTCTTCCTACTATCTTCCCTGGTCCTTTTTCTTTTCTCCTTTACCTAACTGGATCCTGCTTATATTTCAAGACTCAACTCAGGAGGACCTGATTTGAAATATCATCCCATAGGATTATTTAACATTAGGTAGCATATGTTGTGAAGGTCCTCTCTGTCTAGGCTGAGTTCTGGAAGAGAGGCACTAAATCTTGGCTCAAAAGGAATATACTCAGTTAAAAATACTCTAGTCTTTTGTAGAGTATATGGCATTTCCTGTAACACTTTTCAATTCCTTTTTATTCGAAGTGTTCTGAGCAACTTTAAATTACAATTCCTGTAGCCTGTTACCTGGATATTGGGAATAAATCTGGACC
The DNA here is from genome assembly GCF_951640355.1 of Cnephaeus nilssonii. NCBI lineage: Eukaryota > Metazoa > Chordata > Mammalia > Chiroptera > Vespertilionidae > Cnephaeus > Cnephaeus nilssonii. Next base: position 21,301,833 of record NC_137092.1, read on the forward strand.
AGAGGACAAAGCATCCCTAATACTAATAATAAAAATTATTATTTATAAAAAAAGCTGAGGTATCAATCAAACTCGATGCTTCATTATTCATTATATGTCAATTCTAGGATTATTTCCCGAGATGAACTCATAAAGGCAAGGGGTTAAGATGTCAAAAAGGAAAGGCCACATTCTGTCCCCAGGACAGGAGCCAAATCAGGATGTTTTTGGCCTGACCTGTGTCCTCTGGCTAAGTGGCTTTAGGTGGCTGAGATCCTTGCAAAGGATGGAACGACAGAGCAAGCTCTGCCTAACATCAAGCTCCCAGGAAAGTGGTCGTGGAAAGGCAAATGAGGCCTCAGACTTGCAGAGCCTAGTGCCCTCACTTCCATGGAAGCTGTTCAGAAGTGGACATTTGACTTCCTACTGATATAAACGGGACCTCAGAGTGCATCCCTCCCATTCCTCTCACAGATGTTTAGTCAGTGGGCATCTATCAGAAGCAAAGGCAGCCATCTGTCTTTTCCACACACACCCATGGTGAGGAAATTGTGAGGGTCCTTTTAGCATTCGACCTGCCTTGCCCACAGCAACATAGCACGGGTGGCTTTTCCAGATCTGATGGTGGGCACTCAGAGAAAGTATTGGAAAAACAAAACACAAAAATGATAGAAACACAAATTTATGTGTGTCAAAAAGAAAATGTCTTCAAAGGTAGCAACTTAGCTCACCTACCAATGCCAAGTCTCAGTCTGGATCTATATAGTCAAGAAACCAACACTTTCCAACTCTACTTCTCAGAGTGGTTAAAAGAGAGACCTCCTGAGATGAGGACTATTAAATATTAGAATGATTCACCCAGAGTGAGGAATACATTTCTTATTCTGAAAAGCTACGAAAAGAGAAAAGAGCCAGTCTATTCGGGATGCCAACTGTTGACCTGCATGAAGGACAGGGAATGGGATCTGTGGGTGCTTAGGTTCCCTTGGGCTATGTGAGTCTATAAATCCTTCTAACAGGAGATTGTCAGATATACCAAGTGATTCATGTTTATATTTTCCTCTGAGTTTAAAAATAAAAAGCTATAAGCCACTGGCAGGTGGCTCATCTGAGGGCCATGTTTTCAGGAGAAAGAAGGTCTTTTCCCACCGTGTAAGTACCCGCTAACAATCCTGTGGACTTCACTGACACCTGCCAATGAGAGCCTACCTTAGAACATAAATCAGGGAGACATGTACCGAGCAGTAAGCTTCCTAACATGAATGGAGACATAGTCATGCCATCAGGCAAACCAGATCAGTGCACGATAACAATAATGTATTTGTTGCTAAAAACTTAACATGAAGATTTTGGAAGGTGAACAGAACCTTCAAAAGACAAAAAGCAATTGGAAAATCAATGAAAACTGCCCTAAAGGACAATGCCAGATTCTTCTACTCTTAGGAGAAGACAGACAGATATTTCAGAACATGTTCCAATGGATAAAAATGTGATGCTCTCATTTTAAAGCTTCATAAAGCAGGCTGTAAAAGGCCAATAAAAACAAAATTCTTAGAATTAGGAGGAGGAGCTCACTCAATTTTAAGATGTGTTTATGGATATTTGACCATAATGACTAGAGTGCTATAAAAATGTGAAATCATTAATATATTCTGTATTCAGCATTGTATGTTTAATATTGCATATAGTTACTTGGACACCCTTACATCTGTTCAGTAATTACTGGCAATGAGGCAAAGTATCACCAGAAAAATACCCTGCTGTTATGAGTATGCATTATTTTCAAAACATAAATTAGAGGTTAAAATATATGTATTTGACAAATGTATATGAAATATTACATCTAAGTGGTACGGTGATTTGTTTCAATAAATTCTTGAGTTTCTAATAAATCTTGATTTCGAGATTTTCAAAGTACTTTCCTGACATTATTGGTTAATTGCCACAAAACCAAAAATTGGAAGGAGAAGGAATGAATTCATTTCAATTTTGGGGTGAGAAAACAGTATTGAGCTGAAATCACTGGCTTTGCTTCTACCTCAGGAAGATGGGGATTTTGAAGAATCATATGTGGGAGGATGGAGAGAAGATAGTTGTATCCCCAGGCAAGCTGTCCTGACACTTTCCCCCATCCCCACGTACTCAGAACCCAGCCTCTCAGGACCACTGGGGATTCAGAAATCCTGGGCAAGTTCTTCATCAGTTCAGAAGGTAGGGCCCTACTGCAGAGATCAATGCCAACCCTTGGCCTCTCTTACAGTCTAACTGTGCCCAATCATCAGGTTATTCCACATCAGCCGAAACCCACCAGCTACATAATGCCTAACTAAACTCTAAAACTGATGAGCCAAAATAGAGCCAGAGGGAGAAATAAAAGTGTGTGTGTGTGTGTGTGTGTGTGTGTGTGTATATATATATATATATATATATATATATATATGAATGAATATAAGTAATCCTGTTACCTGCAAATTTTTAATATTTCCTACAACTTTTGTGATATTATACTATGTTAGTACAATTTTAGTAATATGTATTTAAAATCTTTTTTCTTGAAATATTAATTTTTATTGCATGTAATCTTATTATATTTAAAATCATTTTTATTGAAATATTAATGAAAATTGCATAACATTTAAAACAATTTTTTCTTGAAATATTAATGTTTGTTTCATATATTATTATATTTAAAATCATTTTCCTTGAAAATTAAAATATAAATAACATTAAAAAATAAAAATAAACTAAGAATGCTGTACTGTGGAATTCTATGCAGCAGTTATAAATAACAAAACCCATGTGTACTGACACATAAAGTTCTCTGAGACATATTGCTGAGTGAGAAAAGGCAAGCTACAGTATGATATACAGATTACGACATTATTAATGCTAAAACATGCAAGCAATACTATATCTTTCTGCATGTAACTGATTTTTTTGAAAAATCTGTGTCAATAGGGATACAAATATGGAATTGCTTTATTATTTTTTTCAATCACTGCCTATAACTGTGTTGAATGTCAAATCCTTAATGATGTGCAGAAGAGATCCCATAGATTTCTGATCACGTTCACATATTAAACTCTTCAGTTAAGTCTTATCCACTTATCTCACTTTACACCATCAGTCTCACACCCTTCCTCCAACCTTGTTCTAGCCTGACCCTGGCTGGGGGGGTCTTGGAGTGGGGGTGATGTCTGGTCTATTCTTTTGCTTCTTCCATTCCTCCTCCCTTCTCTAGGTCTCTGTCTCTCCTCCATGGCAGTGGAGTAGAGAGGTAAAACTGGAATCTCTGTGCCTTTGAGGTCCCTTAATTGACATCATCTGTCCTTCAATGCCATTGAGTTGGCAGACATCTTTCTTAAGGAATATGAATGAGTTCTTCCTGAAATAGATGAAAAGCTCCAAGGTGACCTCTTCTGACCTTCATTCCCTGTGGTTCAAACCATCTTCTCTTGCTGACAGGGTCTCCTATTCTGGAAGTTAGCTGCCTTGGTCAGGGTAACAATAAGAGTATTCAAGCTACCATCTTCCAAGTCTGCTTAAGGCATAGAAAACTCCTTTATTCTTATCAGACCAAACCTTTTTTCACCCTGCTCAAATAGGTGCTCAGTGAAATCAGCAAGTCCACTCCCTAAGCAGATGTCCAATTAGGGAGTTAGAGACCAGTCTTCTCTTCTTGCAGACACCCTCTAAATATAAAAGTGGTTCCCTTGGAGCCTTCCTCCTTTGGCTTGAGGGTTAGACTAAAACAACCCTCTGATTCCCCAGGGAAATGGAAGAGAAGACCCACAGCACTCTCTCTCTAAGCCAAGAAATCACATCTCTACTCTCTTCTGTATATATCTTGAGGAGAGAAGTGTAGAATGAGAGCAGCAAGGTCAGTTTTACCGCTTCCTAGAAAATCCTGCAGGGAGGTCCCCAATAACTCCTCAGCTGTACACCCATTCACCATCCTGTTATATACAGGTACATGTTTGTAAAAACTAATTGATTGACAGTGTTCTCCTCTGCATAGAGAGACAGGGGATGCTGAGCTATGGTAAATTGGCTATATTTTGCCCTTGTGTTTTTGCAAAAAAAAAATGTTTTCATATTTCATTCATTCACACAAAAGAATAATGACTGGCCAATCAAGATACCATGGATGGTTTAAACAAGGCAGGCAAAGTTGGTATCTCAGTCCTGACCACAACATTGTGTTAAGACCTAACTATACACGGATACATTTTTTAAAAGTTTGATTGAGGAGTTGCACTTCCTCCAAGAGCATAACTGGCAAGTTGAAGCCTGGAACACAGCACAGACTCTCTTCACCCACGTTGCTGGGACACAGACTACAAGTCAACATTCCCCTCCATGTTCCACCTGCTACAAGTCTGTGCAATCATCTGCTAGACTCTGACTAATCAAAGCAGCAGATAGACACCCTGCAGGATGGAAGGGGCAGTCTGGCAAGAGGCAGAAGGTGGCCTGATTCATTCATGCTGAGTGCCTCGTGGACTTACTACTTGTCAGGGCTTCCTGACATGCATATTGCGGGAAGGAAGGGGCTTAGTCAACAAGCAGGAGGCTGGGATTCTCTCCTGTGTGTTATTCTGCATATTCGGAATAAAAGAAGGCCCCCAAGACACCTCTATTGGCAAGGAAACAAAGTAATATAGTCGGCTTCTACCAGGGTGGCAATGGGCAAGGAAAACATAGTTATTACTTCTTTGACAAGACTTTAGAATCTCAGTGGGTATCTGGAAAGGAGACAAGTCTACCATATCTAAAAAGCTTCACTGACAATGGACAGATGATTCAAATGGAGATTTAAAAACAGTATATGTGAAGGTCTCATGTCACAGCACAGTACGGTGATTTTGGTTCAAGACAAGTTTACCCTAGAGAGCACAGATTTCTAAAAATCATTCCAAAATTTCCTCCCTGACCTTGTCCCTTAACATCAAATTACGAGAGAACTGTGATCTTTTTGCTTCAGAAATTACAACATATGCTCTTTTATTCCTAGTTTACCATCTGGGTTTCTATTATGACACCTCTTTGATCAAAGGCATACAAAATTAGGTACTGGAAAGGAATTTTAGAGATAATTCAGTACAGATGTGAAAAGGGGAGGTGTTAAGTAGGCTGCCCTAGGGCTCACGGGATGGGCTGTACTAGGATCCAGCCCCTCAGATGCTGAGGTCCAACTCCTTTTGCCTCTGGGGCACGAAGGAGTAGGACTCATGGTGTAATTTACCTCCATGAGCACTGTCTGTCCTTCAACAGCAGTGCTGAGTTGATGGAGCTTAAGAGCACTTGAATGAATGCAGACCATCACCATCACTTTACATACACAATCTCATTGAATTATAACAATTCTGAGACACAAGCAGCACAGCCATCATTAGGCCCATTTTTACAAATGTGGCAACTGAGTTCAGAGACACTATATGGTTTCCCCAAAGTCATGCAGAAAGTGTCAGTTCTAACTTTTAGTGTAACTTTCCTTCTGTATCATCAATCACCAGCCTTTGTATTTTTCACAATTTTTTTAACATTCTAATTGGTTACTTTACACCTGAATTTGATGTTTTATTCATCTCCACATGGATAAGCCACAGATCAACCATGTGTTTATTTTCGGATGTGTCTGCTAGAATTTTATTATGAGAATATGGTATGTTGAAATTAACAGCCAGAAACCACACTGATTCAAAGAAGTACAAGGTAAGCTTGCTTTTCATTTTCTTAACTTGGGTTAGACACCTTTGGGGAGAGGTTTCAGTCTGTGCAGACTCAGAGATACAAAAGTAAGGACTTGGTCAATGCACCCACAAGTGGGTGCTTCCCAGACCTCTCCTCCTGCTTCACCCCCACAGGCTTCCCTACCTCCCCTCATTGCCCCCCACATATCCACAAAGACACCCTCAGCTGGCTCTGTGAACAGTAAAAAGAGTTAGCTACACCAGGCAGGCCTTGACACATGGCTTGCCCAGCCTCTGTCACCAACCACTTGGCAATATTAATTTCTGTCACATGGGGAGACTGGTCAGTGAAATCTAAATGGGATTTTCCTATTTATTGATACAATTTTGTGGCAAGAGCAATTTTCAGAGCTTATTTTCCACTCCATTGAATGCCATGTTACTGCAAATGAATATATTCCTCGGTCAGTGCAATGGCAAAACACAGTTGTAAGGGCTTTATGCTTCATTTGGATAAAGAGTTCCGGAGATTACCAAATATAAAAGAAGTTAAGGGCCATATTTCATTAGAAGGCTGTCTTCCCTGTTAATAAAACCTGATGTTTGTGGTAGATGTGTAAAGAGCCAGAGCATTTCCACTCACATGCCTGTTGTGGACTTGCAGCTCTGCTGGTGTCTAGTAGGCAAACAGCGGCCCCACACCTCCAGAGGAGTGGATCACCCCCCTACCCCCCTCCAGTAAAACCTACAGCAACATGCCCGCCCGGGTAGGGAAGAAACTGGATTGTGAATCAGATGTTTCATAGAAAACTGAAACTCCCATCCCTAGGCCAAGGCATGTTCTTCTTCAGGTGTTGGCTTTGCTGCCATTAAAGGAAGGCTCATACTCACATTACTAAGTATAGGAGACACCAGGTAAGCCTGTTGTGGGCTTGTCTTGTGGCTTTAAAAAATGACCTGGTGGATGGGCTTCCTCTATTTTACCTGTTTATTAGACAGAGGAAATGGCAACTCCATCTCATTTCTCTAATAGGAAAACTCACAGCAGCTCCAGACAAAATTGGGGAATTCAGACTTTTATAAAAACTAGGTCATTCTCAAATTAAAGGCTCCCCATTGTCACCAACAAAGAATGAAGAGAGCGCTCCTTTCTGAATCTAAGCCTAATCTTTTCTGTACCCCCATCTCTATAGCGAATGACCCACATCATAATGCTCTCCCAATTATAACCAGCTCACACTGAAGCTGGTCGCTCACTTTATTTAGTCACTAACCCTTGAGTAACAATGGAAGTTATTGGCTTTTAGAGGTGATATTAAGGATACCTTCCAGATCCAGGATATAAATGTTGCCTTTTATCAGTTACCTGACAGGTAAATTATACCCCCACACTCTATCCTCATCGAACCCCTCTGAAACATCTAAGTCCAGGTCAAGAGTTCTATCCCTGACCTTGCTCCTTCTCATCTCCTGCTGCTAGGCAGATTCATGGGCACTGCCTGCCCTGCCCCTGACCTCCACAGTTCTGTTTCCTATCTTGGAGACAAGCTTGTAGCCACATTTCCATTTCTAATGCAAAAGCTACTATATTTCATCAAAGTCACTTTCGTGTCACCCAGGCAGGTATGAGGCCTCCTCAGAGGAGGGGCATCTGCAGAGCCTTGCCTCCTCCACTTACCTGCCTTCCCCATTCATGCCAAGAAAGCAGCTTCAAACCCAGGCCTGAGGCAGACAGCTCATGTCTCAGGATCAGTGCTCAGTGCAGCAGATATTTCTTTGGCGTGTGCAAAGTCCTGCTGCACTCTATTCCAAGCTGGGAAATCTGGGTTCTGCTTTTTTCTTATATTTTGCCTGAATCCTTCCATCAGGCTTCATCTCCACACAAATTCTGATCCCAGATATTGAGCTCTGCTTGGGCCATATGTCTGCCTGTGCTTTAAGTCCAGTTGGGTTTTTTGAACATCAAGACTGGCTTTCCAACTCAGGCTATTCCTCCCAGCAAGTTTAAACCCTCCACACGTTGACCTCAGGTACAAAAATCTGGCTCTGCCACTTGCTAACTGAGCACCTTTTCTAAATGCTCTGAGCTTTATTTCCCTTATCTGTAAAATGGGTATAATAATGGCCCTCTTATAAACTGTAAGAATGAGATGATTTAAGATACCTAGTTTGTAATGAGGGCCTAATAAACATTATTCCCTTCTCCCTTTTTCCCCCCTGGATATTCTACCTAGTTATTGCTTGGTGTTGAGGCATGGTTGCTTATACTAACTCTCCGACATCATTTCCTATCAGAGGCACAATTCACCAGAGAACCACCAGCCAGAATTAATGCTTTGGGCTTCAGGAATTAGTGAGTTTGAGTCAAAATGCAGTACTTATAAACAGTCACATCAAAGCCACTTTGTAACAAGATCTCATCCAGTTTTGCATTTAACACCTATGTTCTCAAAAATATATCTCCATTCATAGTGAGATATTTTGTCATGGTGTTTTCCCTTGAGATTTAGTAAAAGGCATGTTTAAAAAGTCCAAAATTATTATGTCTGAACTAAAAGAGAATAAAAAAATTGGGGCTATATTTTTTCATCATAATTTGATCAGCACAGGCAAAGCCTTCCTCACAGAGTCAATGCAGATGAATTAACATTTGGCCTCACACAGTCAGTGCTCAATACTGGTCTACTGTTTCTTTTCCCAAGTAATCTCATTGATTTTCTACCTTCCTTCCTTAACTTAGAACTATGTTCTCTCATTTGAGATGAGCAAAGTGAAAATAAGACAATCAAAGAATGCTTGGGTATCACTAACATTCATCTGAGAAGACCAGTCTTGGGTTTTGTGTTTTTGTTTTTTTCAGTATTTGTGAATTTGTCCATAGATTGTTTTAAAACAGACATTTATTGAGCACTCACCACGTACCAGGTGCTGAAATGTGTGCCAGACTCTCCATATCCTTGACCCGAAGACTCTTGCTCCCTGTGGGAAAGACACAGATGTTCAGAGGAACCTGTAAAGCTACCCAGAAAGAGTGGTAGACAGAGCAGTAGAATGACTGATGGAGGCACATGGGAGCTCTCTGCTCTTCAAGTGGAGCCCAGGTCACGACCAGGGGCAGATATTTTATACTCCTAATCATAACTCTCTTATGTAATAAATCCAATATTTTTGGAAGAACTGCCATATTTTACAAAGCCTAATGCAGAAGGGGCATTGGTGTAAGTATCATGAAGGAGACTTGTCATTAGGAAGGTGAGATGCTCACTTGGGTGAACATCAGCAGAGGAACAATGGGTACAGAGGTGGGCAAACTCCTCAGATGGCTGTTTTCTGAAGATGAGCAACATCAGAAAATAGTCATAGACAAAACACCCGAATTAATGGGGTGCTTGGAATTTAGACCACCTGTGGGTTAAGAGAGAGTGAAAAATCCTAAACTGAATAAATATCTAAAAAGTGTGAGAGGAAACTGATAGACGTGGCTGTTTGCCTTAAATAGGTAAGATTAAAATTTCTCCCATTAGTGGCATTTAAGATTTAATAATTAAGATAAATTCAGATATAAGGAAACAAAGTTTTATTTCCATAGCAAAGTCTATAACTCTGAAATTTATGCCATCTACATAATCATAGTGCTTTTACTATACTAGACCATGATTTCATTAGGAGAAAGATGTGGTCTTGTTCATCTTTTTTTAAAAAGGTTTTTAATTTTTAGAGAGAGGGGAAAGAAGAGGGAGAATAAAACCCTCAACCTGGGTATGTGCCCTGACTGGGAATAGAACCAGCAATCTTTAGGTGCACTTGATAATGTTCAACCAACTGAGTCACACTGGCCAGGATGGTCTTGTTCATCTTTTGAAGAGTAAGAGGAGTATGGATTTTGGGAATGAGTGCATCCAGCATTTGAGTTTTATCTCTGTCATCTAATACCTATATATAATTTTTCCTCATTTGCAAATTATAGATCATGTAAGTTACCATCTATTAAGGATGTTGTGAAGATTTAATTAAATAATGTGGGAAAGTTGTCTGGCACTCAGACACTCAATTAATGTTTTATTTTACCCTGTATCTCCTCTTTCGCCAGCACACAGTAAAGAAATAACACATAGTAGGTACTCAATAAACATGCGGTATATTTCCTCTTGCCATCCCTCCCTACAAGGCACCCCCTCCTTTGCTTGCTCAGAATGATCCTAGAACAGCACCTCCTTCTCTCCACTGGAACATTTTTAAGTGGATATTATTGAATTATTATCCCCATGTTGCAGATCAAGCAACTGAGTCAGAGAATGGTTCAGTAACATCCTCAAAGTCACACAGCTAGTTAGATGATGGGACCCAGGTATTCCCAACCCCAGAGCCTATATCTCTAACCACTTTCCTCTCCTCATTCCAGGTCCATCCAATTCCAAGATCGTACTTTTTCCACACTACCACATGCCTTTCTCCCACGGATCAGCTTTTCTTCTTATAAATTCCTCATTTTGTTTCAGACAGCTTTGATGAAGTTAAACTTTAAACTCCCAAGAGAAAAACTTCGTGATTCTGAGCTCTACAAAGCACTTTGGCGTGCAGCCACCTTTTCAAATTTCTGCTACATCAGCCAGGAAGCTCTTAGTGAGAACCAATAGTTGGTCTTAAGTTCTGAAAGATTCTGGAACTGCAACTAAAAATCTTGAGCCATGAAGACAGATGGGACACTGAAATTAGCCTAATCAGTGACATGCGGTTCCCTTTTCTATTTTCTCCATGGAGAGTGACGTGCTAGCACAGGTGCTGTGGGCTGATGGGGCCTGGCAGTCCAATTCAAGGAGATAGAAGAATCCAAAGGCAACTTCCTTCTCAAACAAAAATTTCCTTGCATCTTATCTTTTGTGAGATGTTAATCCCGAGTGTTTCCTTCTGTACCTTGAAATCAAGTGCCATTTTGGGTACAATGCAAGCTCTTCGAGAGCAGGGCCCAATCTCCATTGTATCCCCAGTGCCTGGCACAGGGCCTGGCACTTTGTAGGTTCTCAATAAATGGTCACTAGATTAAGAGTTAAATACATTTTCCTTCTCATTTATTTTGAAAACTATGACTAAAAAACATTGCCTTCTTTCCCAGTTGACTCAGTTTGACTGGGCAGGAACTGGCAAGTGACAGACAGGAACCATCACTCTGTATCAGGCACAGTGTTTGCGCTACAGGGTGGGACAAAGTGTTTACAGTGGTGACTACATGAAACACAGAGTTTATTCTTGTATTATTATTCACTAACTACTGTATCATTTTCCATACAAACAACTGTATATCCACTTTTGCCCCACCCTGTCCATGATGTTATTTAGACCTCGTAATAAGCCATGAGGTAGATATTACTGCTCCATTTTACAGATAGGAAACTGGATCTTAGAAAGCAAGGTAATGAGCCCAAGATAATATAGTTGGAAATAACTTTTAAGTCAATGATTTTTCTATTGTACTGTGGAGCAGTTTTCATGAAAGCCAAGAAAATGATTAATTTTCATGTGTGCTCCCTCTTCAACATTGCTATTTAACAGGTTGATCAAATTGTCAATAATAGCATGACATTTTTAGCACTTACTATGTACCAGGAATTGCTCTTTTTTTTTTCTTAATCCTCACCTGAGGATATGTTTTATTAACTTTTTGAGATAGAGAGATGGAAAGAGAGAAACATTGATGTGAGAGAGGAACATTGATCCTCCTGTATGCACCCAACTGGAAATCAAACACACAACCTAGGTATGTTCCTTGACTGGGAATCAAACACACAACATTTTGGTGTACAGGATGATGCTCCAGCCAACTGTGCCTAGGATTTGTTCCAATGTTTTATGTGTATTAATACATTCAATTATTTCAACATCTCTGTAATGTTAGTGATATCATTGTTCCTATATTATGGACAATGGGTGCGAAATTTGAGCACAAACAACTTGCTTAAAGTCATATATCTAACTAGAGGCCTAGTGCACGAATTTGTGCATAGGTGGGGTCCGGCCAGCTAGACCTGATGGGGCAGATTGGGCCAGGCCAACCAGGGGGAGGGGCCATGGGTGGTTGGCCAGCCGTCCCCACCCTCTGGTCGAACTCCCGGTCGAGCTCTTGGTCGAGGGGCAATTTGCATATTAGCCTTTTACTAGGTGTACTGGTTAATAATGCCAGATTTTTGTAATCAAAGAAAACACGATAATTTCAAGAGAAACATCAAAGGTGCTTTATTCAAAGGAATGTCCATAGCTAGCTACACATTTCCCCATCTTTCAGGTAATTTGTGGATACTGTCCCAATAGAACTTTTCTTGTTTTGAGGCAAACCATTCAGAGACCCAATTTTCCACTTCTTCATATGTTTTGAAGTGCTGCTCAGAAAGTGCATGTGCCATCGATCAGAACAAGTGGTAATGTGAAGGAGCAAGGTCTGGTGAATATGGTGGGTGGGTTAATATTTCCCAGGCAAGATCTTTTAACGTGTCCTTAACTGGTTTTCAAGTGTGTGATGGTGAGTTATCATGAAGCAAAATTATTTTGCTGTGTCTTCTGGAACATTCTGGTTGTTTCACCATCAAAGTGTGGTTCAAATTGATTATTTGTTGTTGGTAGCAATCAGTATTAACGGTTTCACCTGGTATTAAAAGCTCATAATACACCATACCTTCCTCATCCCACCAAATGCAGAGCATTGTCTTCTTTCCGAAGTGATTTGGCCTTGCAGTCAATGTTGATGGTTGACCTGGATCAACCTATGATTTTGTGCATTTGGGATTCTCAAAATAAATCCACTTTTCATCGCCAGTCACAATTTGATACAAAAAGGCTTTCTTTCATGCCATTGAAGCAACATTTTACTGATGACTTTTTGGTTTTCCATTTGTCTTTCTTTCAGTTGATGTGGCACCCATTTTCCTTCCTTTAAAATCTTTCCCATTGCTTGTAAACAATCAGAAATTGTTTGTTGAGCAATATTTAATCTTTCTGCAAGTTGTTTTTGAGTTTGACATGCATCTTCATCCAATAATGCTTGTAATTGTTGGTCTTCAAACTTTTTCGGTTGACCTGGACGTTCTTTGTCTTTCACATTGAAATCATCACATTTAAAGCATTTAAACCAGCGTTCACAGGTATCTTGAGATGGAGCATGTTCACCATAACCTTCCCGAAGTATATGATAACTTTCAGCAGCACTTTTCTTCAAAATAAAATAATGAATTATAACTTCCCACAAATGCTTTTTTTTTTGCAAGAAATTCGACATTTTTAAGTGTAAAAATATCTATGATGTTAACACCTTCAGCAAATTTGACATATGAAGTTTTGAAGACTGTTGTCAATACAACAAAATAGCATACATATCAAATCACATATATATCAACATATGTGTAACACCATCTATTGAAAAAAATCCACATTATTAACTGGTACAACTAGTGTTATAGAGGATAGGCAGGGAGTCCACAATTCACATCTAGGCAGATAAACCTTCTCTCCAAACTCCACCCATATTGGATGTCTACTAGGATCAGCCCAGGGTTACCAAAGACCAGCCAGTGCCCGCCACCACAGTGAAGGGTATTCCTGCAGCACTTCACACATCCTAGACATTCATCATCAGCAAAGTAATTGGGTAAGCCATCCTTTTCATTTACACAGACTGACTGGTGACGTGGCCACGCTTTCTGGCTTCTCAGTGTGCTAGTAATAACAGTTTGGGATGTTGCTATGATGTCGCTGGTGAAGTAGTTCTGCTATTTTTTTAAAAGGAGGACTTAAGAGTTGTTCATTGCATCCAGTTTTATCAATTCACTGATGGTCCTTCTGCTCAAAGTCCTAGATACTCACATTTTAATAAACTTCAGAGAGTCAGTGACACAGATCAGGCCACAGGGACATTATACTAGTACATGAGTGTGGCTCAGGATGTAAACCAGACAGAACAACTAAAACTCCAGGAGCAGAAAGTATGGGAGGCACAATCCTCTGACGAAATAAGAGATGAGCAGAGTCAGGTGGACATGAACCAATCAAAGTTCAGAGGAATTTCCCATCAATTTATCATCTACCATAAAAACTACTCTTGCCCTGCCCTCAAAGATGAAAATAAGAGTAATCCTTACGTAGGAGACTGAAATTTAATTTTTCTGGGAACCTAGCATGTGAATACAATAAGATTATCTTTTTTATTTTTATCATAACTGTCTAATGAATATGGGGAATACTGTTGGTCATTGAATTCTCAAGAGTGCCCTGAGGATTTAAGCATATTATGCTGGGGATGCGTGTCTTAAAAAAAAATTTTCCCCTCATACAGCAGCTGTTTCCTGAAATCAAGGACTGACCAGCAGGTGAGGCCTCCATAATTAACCCAACTTTGAAGAAGGCTCTCCTAGAACATAATTTAATCCACTGCTATTCCTGGGTCAGGCTTATTGGGAGCTATGACGAAGGGATTCTCATTCATGCCTGTTCCAGTAACTCAGCTGGAACAAGGAACAGGAATTTTCTGCACGAAGGGTTAATTCTCCCTGGCCCACAGAGGCCATGCCCTCTCTTCATTTTCTTCTGCCTCCTCCCTCCCTTCAGCCACCACCATGCCCCTCTCCCTCCACCAACCCACGGCAATGCGCTCAGATAACCACATTCTAGGGTGACATCCAAGACTGTGAGGGTTCCCAAAGACTGTCACAATTCCAGAGAGCTTCACAGTTACTGTCAAGTGAAACTTTAGAAATATTTCTCCCAGTGAATGAACAAGCCAAAGACCCAGCCATCTCCCCTTTTTTAGCATTTACAAATCACATTAAACAGGACATTTAAAAAACACCATTTCTGTATTTAAGTAACCACATGTCCTAGAACAAGCCACTTCACTTCTCCGAGTCTCCATTTCCTCAACTGTAATGAGAGGATATTGGAATATTAGATTAGATGGATGACCATGAACTTCTCTTTCTAAAAAATACTATGCTTCTAAAGATAAGCACATTGCTTCCTTTTTGTTGATTCCTAAATTCATATTTATTCACATAACTTGAGGACTCTAAGCCATTTTATTCTTTAGCAAAAGCATGTCTATATACCCCAAAATGTCTCAGGATTAGGGATGGTATTCCTGGAGGCATATGGGGTTAAATTTAGATTTTGTGTTTTTATACTGAGTGATGAATGACAGTCTTTAAAAACAAAGTGATACATTTGAAGAAGGGTAGTATTTTGAAAGGATGGGTGAAGGAGAATTTTTTGCTTTAGATGTCTGAGAAGAAAGTGGGTGGTTGTCAGTGCCTGCCACCAATCAGCAGGTGACCTATATGTATGATTTATTATTTACTACTGATGCTTGTCCAACCTGTTGGAAGCAGATGCATGTAGGTCCCATCCTGGGGAGCAGATCAAAGACAGTGATAAGTAACACTGACTTATGTCTGTGTCATCAGTTCTAACTAAAACATTAACACTGGGTCAATTTAACAAGCACATCGACCAACACAGCACAGTGTCCACACTGAGGGATTTGATGCTATTGAGAGATGCTAGAGATTTTTCCTGAAGCTTTTCTGACAAGAAATGGTTTATGGACACAGGAGAGAGCTAGACATACCAAAAAAACCTCCATTGGGTTTTGAGTTTTGTTTTTTTATAAAAAGACTTTTTTTTTTTAAATTAAAAACACACACACTTCTTTCGCTTAGCATAATACTCTCCAAGCCAGTCAGAGAAAGATAAGTATCACATGATCTCACTCATATGTGGAATCTAATGAACAAAATAAACTGATGAACAAAATAGATCCAGAGACACAAGCACAGAATAGACTGTGGAGCCTCAGAGCGAAGGTGGGGGTGGGTGAAGGGGTGGGAAGAGATGAACCAAAGAACTTGTATTCATATAGGCATAATCCATGGACACAGACAATAGGGTGGTGAAGGCCTGGGGTGGGGGGGCGGGACGGGCTAGAAGGGGTCAATGGGGGGAGAAGAGGGAACATATGTAATACTTATAACAATAAAGATTTTTAAAAACCACTTTTTTTCCTTACCATGATACCAAGGCTGCTTACATAAGTTGGGAAAATTGGAGGGTTCATTTAGTTAATATAAAAAATTATGAGCGCTAGCTGGGTAGCTATTCGGTTAGAGCATGGTCATGATATTCCAAGGTTGCAGGTTTAATCCCTCTTTTCTTTCTTTCTTTCTTTCTTTCTTTCTTTCTTTCTTTCTTTCTTTCTTTCTTTCTTTTTCTTTCTTTCTTTCTCTCTCTCTCTCTCTCTCTCTCTCTCTCTCTCTCTCTCAAAAAATCAATACATAAAAATTTAAAAAAACATTGGGAAAGTACTTGAACCAAGGAAGAAGATCATAAGACAATAAATATGACCCCTCCTCTTCGAACTCTAGACTGTATCACTGCAATGGTCCCTGGTGTGCCATTTGGCACTGCTCTTAATTTCCCTCTGGTTGTAATGCACTAACCAAGGTTATAATATAGTAAATGCATAATTAAGTGGAGATGATATGTCCTGGCAGGACAATTCAAGATGCTGGGTTGACATGCCATGACCACCTTGAACACAGATTTGTTGTTCAAAGAGATAAAATTTATAGTGAAGTGACACACATATAAAAGTCTATGCTGTTCACTTTGGTATTGGTTGAAAAATTAGCCATTTCAGGAACCTTTTAAAAAATATTGATTGATTTTTAGAGAGGGAGGGAGGGAAGGAGGGAGAGAAGGAGGGGGGGGAGAGAGGGAGAGAGAGAGACATCAATTTGATCTATTTGTTGTTCCACTTATCTATGCATACATTGGTTGATTCTTATATGTGCCCTGACCTGGGATCAAACCCACAGCCTTGGCATAAGGGACAATGCTCTAACCACTGAGATTCCTGGCCAGGGCTGAGGCACCTTTTAATTCATTCATTCACTTAACAAATATTTGTTGAATGCCAACTATGTGTCTTGGGCATGTAAAAATATATACCCACATGCACCTTACATTCTATAGGAGAGACAGATAGAAAACAGAAATATTGAGAACCAGAGAAGTTATATATCAGGATAAGTTCTATACAGAAAACAAGGATGGAGAGAAATAGGAATAGTGGAGAAAGGCAGCATTTCTACCTATGCTACCAAAACAAATTGGATGATTGAGGAAATTATGTAAGGAAAGCAGTATAAGCCTGTTTGTTCCTTTATCTGAATCACTGGGTACACACTATTGACAGATGCCACAATGGCTGTCCTGAGGGCTCAGACCTGGAATATAGTCGGCTTTCAAGGGAGGCCGTATGATCGCCAGGGTTATGGATCAGAATACCTGGACTCAGTTCTTTGTTCTGCCATGTGTTACTGTGATTTGGGGCCAGTCGACTGCTTCAATTATTGCTTCTCTCATATACAAAGTGGGATAATACTTTTTTTGCTTATTTCCAGCATGGTAGTGATGAGGAGCAAATTAATATGCAATTATAAAGTGCTATACAAATGTTACTTGTGCTATTATTAGGTTGACCCTAGAAATTTCACATCCTAGCTTGTATCTTCCAGATGCCAGTCATGGAGACACTCGCTTGTTCTTTTCCTTCTGGTTTTCTATAGAAAATGCCAGGAATGTAAATTCTGCCTTCTGGCAAAATGCACTCTGACATACAGTGTGCACAAACTCCAATCTGCAAGCAAGAGAGGCATCGAAAGTGCTCCTTACACCTGGCCTTGGGAATAGGTTTATTAGTCAGTTGCTTGAGATCTTGGCGGTGACTTCTTCTCAGTGATCAAGTTATATAAGGAAATAATCAGTAAATAGAAAGATTGCCTCATTATGCAAAGTGAAATGCAATCTGCCTTGGAAAGGAGAGCCATGCCGAGAAGCTCTCAGAACAGACTCTGCCTCCTATTAAGCTCCTATTAAAGAGCCATTCTTCAGTGGAAAATCCGTTCTCCAGAATGGCTTAGATTTCCAGGGACACGGTCAACACAGTAATAATAATGATAGCATGCTGTTCTCTACAATTCTTTTTCTCAAGAACTCAGAGTACCATCCTGATATTGTCTTAGCTTTTATGTTCAAACCAGTTGGTAAGATGTGTAGAGTCCTTCTCTATACTTCTAAACAGAACCAATGGGAGGAAAATCCTATGGGGATACCCGGGGAGCTGGGTAAGGAATTGAAGCCAGCTACCAGGTGCTTCCTCACCAGTCTTATTGGTTAGTATCATTTAAGTACCAATGGGTATGTAGTATTATATGAAAAGAAGCTGGGGTGATCTCTGAGACAATAAAGATATTGGTGGTGGGCGGGGGGGGGGGGAGCAGAACCTGAATAAACACTGAACAAATACTCAAATTAAATCCTGGGGCATCTAAGAGCCATCTCATAAACATTACCATTGTGCTTTAGCATCCACTGTTCCACAAAGACCAATAATATATTAATACCATACTTCATAAAATTGAAGGCGACTGTCAAGCCACACCATTACCTTTCCTTACTGCTAAAAAACATATTGCCAATTAAGCTCTGAGACATTGCTTTCATAACATTGATTATAGAACACTAGTGGCCCAGTGCACAGATTCATGCACATTGAGAGGAAATTAATTAGAAGAAATACTTTAATATCACTATTCACCCTTTCTCTACTATAAGTGTCAACCAAATTCATGACCAACAATGACAGATCAAAACACACGCATGCGATTGGCACCAGCGAGAGCTTTCTATGTATCGCGCATGCGCGAGTCAAGTTTATTTTTAAATTAGTGGCCTGATGCACAGATTCATGCACATTGAAAGGAAATTAATTAGAAGAAAGATTCATGTGGTAATTACATTACTGCAAAAAATAACATGTCAAAGTAGTATATGTAATATAGTGTTATAAAATTAAAATACAAAATATTTTAATATGTATCGCACATGCATGAGTCAACATTTATTTTTTTTATTTATTTTATTGATTAAAGTATTACATATGTGTCCTTTTTATTTTTAAATTGCCAGTGCATGTCATATATACCGGCCAGTTGGTCGGTCGAACGGATGGATGGTTGGTCACTTAGCCTTTTAAATATATAGATACCTTGATTTTTGATATGTTAAAATGTGGGGGAAATGTGTTTTAATTAAATTGATAAATTGGTTGTTGTTCACATATCCCTAAAATGACACACAAAAGCTAGGAAAATTTGAGAACATTGTGTTGCTAATTTTGTAACAAAATTAGAGGGTTTTTGCTAAGAGAAAAAGACAAGGACTCCAGAAAAAGCAGGGACTTGATGGTAGACATGAAAGAAGCTGGCAAAATCATACAGGGTCCTGGGAGGACACACCATACAAGGCCCTACTCACCAAGGCTGGAAACCCAGAGTTAGTGGGAGGTCCTATAAGCTCAAAGGAAGACATTTAAGCCAAAGCATGTGTTATTTCACATAGCAAGCAGTCTGCATAAGGGACTCATCACCCCTAGAGATAGCACAGCGCAAAAAAAAGATAATTAGGTTCAAAAAGGATTTTAGATAAATTCGTGCATGATAGATCCATAATGGAGTCTGTCCTCTACACACTTAACTACTCTTATTAAGTCATCACTTCAGCCTTTTTCTTCTGTGCTAAATAATGCTGCTTCCTCTAGCTTTCCCTAATAGTCCCCATTTTTCCAATCCTTTCACTTTATCTGTCCTCCTTTAAACCAGTAGTCCCTTTTAATGAGTTTTTCTCCACCTTTAATAAGTCCGTGAAAACATTATCATAGAAAGTCCAGGTATAATGAAACCCCAAGTCACTCTCAAGGTTTAAAGCTCATTGAGGGCAAAGACGTGTCATCTTGACGTGAAACTTCACGGCACCCAGCACAGTGCCTGGAATAACCTTCTGTTGGGTGGATGACTGAGTGACTGTGTGTGCGTCAGCCCAGCTCTCTGGAACCTTATTGACACCTAGGTTGTGTAGGTGTCCCTGTGCCCTGTGTGGACTGTGTATGTGCATGATAGGTATGTGTATGTTGGAGGCAGGGGTGTGGGGAAGAGAGGGTACACAGGTTTAAGTGAAGAGAGATTTGAGTCTGTTGCCCTGGATATTCATTTGATTTTAACTCCCACTACAACTATCTTAAAGGACACCTAGAGAAGACTGGAGGTCAACCTGAGCCCCAGAGTCAGGTGTCTGCTTTTGCCATGGGACTTCCTTCTTCACTTTTCTACCTCTCTACCTTATCTGCTCTTTTAACTTGAGCCCCATGGCTAAAGCAGACACCTGACTATCCCTGAGTGTGTGTACGTTTGCATGTCTGTGTATCTGAGTGTTTGGGACTACTTTGTAGCACACAAAGAACAAATCCTAGTCCCAGATAAAAAACATCCATTTCTTCTAAGCACCCATCCCTTTCATCCAGTGTACACCTAAAGCAGGTTCATATTCTTCAGGAAGCTAAAAGGGAGAGGAGACCGCCTGCTGAGTAAACTGACCACATTTGTGCGTTTCCTGAACCTCCCAAATAGTAAGTACCATTTATCTCCACAGACATTTTGCCTCCACTATCACTCACTGAGATCCTTGTTGCTACCAGTTTCTGCATCTCTCATAGGACAATGACAGATTAGTTGGTTGTGTGTGACAAAACCCTGCGCTTCTAGACGAGGGGTTTGTCTTCTGTTAGGGTCAAAGATGGCTAAGGCTCAGTCTAATGGACCAGAACCAGGAATTGCTGACAACATTCATATTCAAGGAATATCCTTCAAATACAACGTGGAGAAAGAGGGAAGAGATAAAATGTGGAGGCCCGTTGAGATCCAGGCTCTAAGTGTTTGCCTTGACAATCTTTGCAGGGACAAAAACAAACTTCTGACTGTGAAAGGTAGTTTTACATACTCAGAGAGCTTCCATATCTGTTGCGCTAATACAAAGAGACATTTTCAGCCTTCAGTTTTTGCATCTGTTGTTACCTGCGTGTTATAGAGAAAGCACTTGAAGTGCAGAAAGGCTGAATGGCTGGTCCAAGATTAGTGATGGAGAACAATGGCAGAGTGTGGATTCAGTCCCAGTCAAATACAGCAATGCCAAGGGACACCTCAGAGAATGGCATCCAGAGATTGACACCCTAGATGCTGAAGTTGCCTTCTGCTAACTTCATCCCTAATGAAATGTCGCTGAACCTCAGTTTCCACGTAAGTGGAGTCCCTAATGAAGGTAGACTCTAACTCTTGTGAGCTGATAAAATGTTGGAATGAGATAATGAATGGAGAGCCCTAGGCAGAGTGCCTGGTCTACAGTAAACTTCCCATAGCTAATATTTTATTCTTATATTTTATATTAATATTCTCAAAGAGAACCTTTGAACGTTTCATAGTGTCCCAGGGTATCACATGGTTCATTCTGATCAACTTATTAGAACTTGCAGATTCCCCAGAAGACATGAAAAGGTAATTTTTCTGTGATAAATAAGCTCAGTATAAGTTTTTATGAGTTAAAAATGTTTAATAAAAAGGTTATAGAAAAAATCACCCAATCAATTATTACCCGGGGCAATAAAAAATTAAAGAAATATCTTTAATTACATCTGTAAGCTTCTGAATTCTAAAGGTTATTGGGGTTTAGCCTTCTTTCATACCTTTAAAAATTAATTCTGGTTGTGTTCTATCTTCCAAACAGTGATGGGCCAGAATTTTCTTCTGCTTTCATGAAATGTTCTTGCCCTGTTCTACTGCATGAGTCTGGCATCACCCAAGAGCATTTAAGATCTTGCTCCCTGGCATATGTTGTCAGCTTGGCTCAAATAAAGTCTTATAAAAATTTTAAAAAATAGTAAGATAAAATCTGGCATCACCCATCTTCCAGGGAGGCCTAAGGAGTTTTCTAGGGAAATAAAGACCAAAATGCTAATCCTTTATATTTAGATCATGCTTCAGCTAGCTTTTTCTGTGCAATCAACCATCCTAAACTTAGAGGCTTTGAAACATCACCATTTATTTAACTCATGATTCTTCCAGGTGGTTGTTGGGCGGGCTGTGGTGGACTCAGCGAATCTCAGCTAAAATTGCCACATAACACTCAAATGGGTAATCTATTTTCCTGCCTCAACTTTTGCAGTGCCTGAAGGATAGAAATGGAAAGTGGGTAAGCATTTTTTGAAATAATAATTTAGCTAATGAATTAATGGATGAATAAGTGAAGTTCTCTGTACTTGGCTCTTCTTGGGCACTGTATGGTAGAGGACTCCCTTGGAGAACTGCAAAGCACTTCATTTATTTCCTCCCCCCTCCACCCCCCGCAAGTTCCCAAGGCTCCCTATCTCTCAGGTTGATCCAGAACATTATGCCTCCCTGTTAGACACACATCCAGAGCTGCCTTCTCTGAGAGCTGTGCCAAGTCAATCACCCCACATCTCCAGAGTCTTCCTTCCTTCTTTCCCTTTAAAACTCTACTCTTTCAATGCCCTGAGAAAACTAGTCTTCCCTGCTTGCTGGGAGGAACTAGAGATTCACATTGCAAGGGCATGAATACCAGGATATTGGGCCATTTCTGTAATCTGCAGCAGGTCACAATTCATGGATTCCCACATGCACCAGGCCACTCCAGATCGCCAGCCAGCAGAGAAATGCGGCTGTGAAAAAAGAGAGCAGGGCACCTCTTTCTAACACTCTTCTTTCTATTAAAAAATGCTCCTGGATGTCAGCAATTCTCCAGCTAAGATAAATGCCTCAGCCCAGCTAAACGGCCTGTAAGCTCTTTACAATATGCATCACAGACTGGGGACGTGACAGACACATTCTGAAGAGGAAACACCCAGACCAAAATAGGCATGTCACTTCCTACAGAGGATGGCATGTGTGCTGGGAGGGGCTTAGAGCCGGAGGATGCCCCTGTGGAGAAAGTAGCTCTGGGCCACCAGCCGCTGCTCTGGGGGAAAAGCAGGGCAGGGAATCTGGGTTCTTGCAGAAAATGTGAGAGATGGAAGACTTCGGTCTGTGAAAGTCTCTATATGTGAGCTTGATTTTTTAGAGTTAATAATGGACTGGGCATGATGGAGGGTGGGGTTGGTCCTCCTGTAACTGAATGGAGCTGGAGATGATGCTTGGGCTCCCTCCCAGACCCAGAGAGTAGGTAGACCATCACCAGATACCTATACTCCCAACAGGGTAAAGGAAGGTTCTAATAGAAGGGGTCCAGTGATCAAACCCAACTTATCTGGACCTTTCAGCTTTTGAGAGGCATGCTAACTTATCACACTCATACTTCCCTATTCAGTCACAGAGCATGTACTACTATCAGCTTCTGCAGAATCTGTTAGCTCTTCTCCCTTCTCTCCATCCGCATGGCCAGGCTAGTACCATACTCCATACCATCACAGGGGCTGCTCAGTCTCCTTCCAGGGCTTCCTGCATCCAGGGATAACGACTTCCTGTCAACTCTGTCCCCTCTAAAATGCATTTCTGACTATGTCACCCGGTTTCAAGTTCCACATAGCTCTCAGGATCAAACTCAGATATTCTGGCTATGCCCTCCCCCATTTCTCTGTTCTCCCCACCTACACACACACACACACACCCCTCTTCCCTCACCACACACCTCCAAAAACAGCCACTTGGAATCAGCTGTGATTCCTTAAAGTACAACAGGCTGCTTTAGGCTTCCAAATCTTCGCTCTTATTGTTCCCTCTTCCAGGAAAATGCTCTCTCCGCCCCCATGTCATCGAAGACTTACTCATCCTTCTAAATTCAGCTCAAGCACCACCAAGAAACCTTTCTTGAGCTTCCTAATCCAATATCGATGCTCCTGCTCTGTGTTTCTCTTAGCCTTGCTGCCTCTGTCACAGCTTTGTCACAGTCTGCAGGAATGTGTGTTCAGTTAGCCTATCTCTGCCACCACTCTGTGAAACTGTATTTTATTCCACTCCCCTGGTGTCAAGCACAAACTGAAAGCTGGCTAGATTTTTTAAAAATGAATGAATGAATGAATGAATGAATGAAGTTATCTGCACTTGGCTCTTTTTGAACACTGTACAGTACAGGGCTCTCCCTAAGAGAACTGCAAGGTGAATAATTTATAGTGGCCAGCAATTCCCACTACCAATTTCCTCTCTCTCTTGGGTTTATCCAGTCCATTCAGTCCCCCAGTTAGACACATGCCCAGAGTTACCCATGACAAGTAAAACATACAACTTCTCAAAAATCATCCCTTCTTTCTTTTCTTTTAAAACTCCTATTCTTTTGGTGTCCTGAGATAAAGAAAAAACTGACAGGTAATTTAATTTACAATATTTACAATGAAGTGGGAACAGCTGAAAATAATAACCCCTTACAATTATATAGTTCTTTCCAGTTTATGAAACTCTCACCTTCAATGCCTTTATCTTTCTAACAATCCCTGTGAGGTGGACTACACAGCTACTCTCATTTCATTTTATACCCGAGAACACTTCAGCTCACAGAAATTTTGTGGCTTTGCCAGAATCACAGAAGTAATCAGTAGTATAACTTCAACTCAGATTCTTTAGACATTTTTTTTTTTGCATTTCACTTTTCAAAAGATTATGTGTGGGTGGGTAAGCAAAATTTTATACCTAAAAGGAAAATACTGCTAATTTATGGAGACAGAATAGAGGCAAAAGGACTGATCTAAACCCACCAAATGATACTATTTAGACTGCTATCTCTCTCCCTATGCTTATGGCTGACCAGGGCTAATTAGAGGTAAGATGGTTATAGATTCTAGGCTCTTTGATTCCGTATGTATCCATAGTGAGAGTTAGACTACAAGCAAAGTTCATGGGATAAGAAATATTGGACACTTTACAAAACCACAATAATGTGTTGTGATAAGGGTCTTGGCTAATGACCTGATGTCCATAACTGGCTCATCAAAAGCCCACAGCTTCTCATCACAGATAGATTTCTCCTAGAGTCTGCATCCTGCTCCATGACACAGTGGCCTGCCCTACAGTTCTGCAGGGAAGCCACTCAAACTCTCAGGGTAAGGGGATGTGCAGCAGGAACCAGGAGTTATAGAGTGAGTGAGTGAGTGAGTGAGTGAGTGAGTGAGTGAGTGAGTGGAGGAGGATGGACAGAGAGAAGAAACAGAAAGTGGTGGCTGAAAAACTCTGAGAAAAGAGTTCCAGACTGTGATCATTAGCCCTGCATCGAAGACTTATGATATATAGATTATCACCCACATCTAAAAAAGAGACTGTGAGCTCCTTCAACCACCTACAACATCCCTCAACCACTACCACCACAATCCACAACCCCTGACAACATCTCAATATTTATAATCATTTACTTATTGATTGACTCATTTCCCCATTTCATTCTGAAAAGGAATTCCCATGCTGGATGCTCTTGGTGGGTAGTAACACATAATCTTCACATTTTGTTTCCACTCCCATATATTTACCCACATGCCTCAAGCCCATTATTCCTTGGTCTCAATCTTCATACTGTTTTTTTTTTTTTTTCCTTTCAGGCTCCTCATCAGACATCCAAGCACCTGAACTTGACCTTCCCAATTATTATAGACTAGAGGCCTGATGCACAAAATTTGTGTAAGAGTAGGCCTACCTTCCCCCAGCTGCTGGCACCGGGTTCCCTCTGGCACCTGGGACCCGGGCTTCCCTCCGGCCACCAGCAGGCACCCAGGACCCGGGCTTACCTCACAGTCCTGGCTTGGTCCAGAATGTCGTCCAGAGGATGTCTGGTCTAATTAGCATATTATGCTCTTATTATTATAGCTAGCATTAACTCCACTGGTCAAGACCAATGTGTGGGTCGCACCAATTACCAAGTATTTCTCTCCTAATTATAGTTTTGGGGACAGGGTAAATTACTACAGGGTGATTCACAAACCCTAGGAACAAACAATGAGCTAGACCAGAGATTTTCAACCTTTTTTTACCTCATGGCCCATATACTAGTACACTAACTATTAAAACTCTGCGTCACACCAACAATACATTTTTTTTGCTGATATAACAATAACAACAAAGCTATAATCTTGATTCATTCACACTGGATGGCTATTGTTGTGCTGGCTGTTGTCACCTTTTTATTTGACAACCTGAGAGAAAAGAGGTCAGTGCCCATGACTAAATAGTCAGGTACTTCATGTTTTAAAAATTCTTGTAGTACACATAACGCAGCACATGGGTTGAAAATTGCTGAGCCAGACCTTTTTCAAAGTCTATGTTTTATGTGGGCCTCTTATATCTTTATATTAACAGGGCTACAAAAACAATTCATGTCTTGAGGTATCAATGTTAAGCCCAAGATGGTGTCCAATAGTCCTCGAAATATTTGGGTATTCCATTTGCAGTGTCCCTGAGTATACTGCTATACATCCCTTTGGGGAAGAACTGCAAGATTCATATTGCCATGGTATTGCAGTTTTTCATCCCAGAAGCCCTGTTTCCTCTTCAATCAGTAAGTTCAGGATCCAAAAACTGGCTTAGGTCTAGACAATGGGCAAGGAACCATGACTTTTTATTAGGGGAATGGACCTCAGCCTTTGAAGATGCAGCCTTGATTTCTTCTGAGGGTACAGTTGAATAATACCTCTGTTGGATGCACATCTATTCTGCCCTGACGGATGCCACAGTCTGTTAACAATTCATAATTCTTGGCAGATCACATCTTCTTGGCTGCTATTCCAACCTTGATGTTTTTTATGAAAATTTCAACCACCTGGCTTCTGACTGTGAAGTGCCACCTGGCCTCAACTGTTTAAGGATCCAATCATCCCATTGCTATCAGTGAGCTTTGTACTGTGATGGTTTCTCCTATCATCAGCCACAGACCATAAACAAGAGCCATCCCTGAACTTGTTGATGTTTGTGACCCTCTTACCAGAGCTTTCCACGTGACCTTGGTAAACTATATACCCTCTGGGTCTTCCCATGAACAGATTCTTCTGGTTGAGTTTTTGGCTTTACATAGTCTATCCATTTTAGCATGCCAACTTCCCCGACTCTGAATAATTTCTCCATCTTCTTCTGTGAAAATTCTGGTACTTCAGCCTCACTCATTGTGAACTATTGATTTTTCATGCTTCCAGACTTTGTAAGAAATCTGCCATATTTCTGGGATCCTTGACACAGGATCACACATAATATCTCAGAAGAAAACTCCTAAATCAATAAAGTCTCCCTTATCCAACCATATGTTTTAGTCCCCGTGGTCAAGCACCCCCATTATCAGTCTTGTACATCCTCTCCATGATCCTTCCAGTATGTGCTGGCTAAGTCCTGCAGCTCCTTTAAGGTATAATCTCTTTCTTCCCCTTGCCGGCCCTGCACACTTCTGGCTGCTAGTTATAGGTCTAGTGGCCAGGAGGGGAGATGAAGCAGATTCTGAGGAGAGCACATGTTGTTTCTCGAGAGAGAGGTCTCGGCATTTTTTTTCAAACAAACAACAAAGGGATACTTCTGTGGGCTCAAAGGATTCAAAAGAATCTAGAAATTCAAGACCATTAGTGATATGGGTCCAGATGTCCCTGTCCTATGTGTTTGTCCCCTGACCTTAGCATAATAGACCTTCCTTGGTTGGGAGTCAGACCTTCTCAGGAGCTCAGTTACTCTACTGATTAAGTCACACTTTAGGGCCATAGCTTTATCTGCCTTCACACTACATAAGATGAGAACCCCTGTCAAAAAAGGTCTTCTGGGTTTAGTAATTTCTTCTTATTATAACTCTTTCTCTGTCTTTTATTTCTTCTGCAGAGGTAGGCAAATTTTTTCTTTATACGGTTATAAGGAAAAAATATAAAGTAAACATTTTAGGCTTTGAGGCCATAACATGTCTATCAAAACTATTAAACTTGTCTTTGTACCACAAAAACATCAACAAACAACATGCAAATGAAGGGTAGTGGGCAGAATTTCATCCATGGACCGTGGTCTGCTATGCCCTAGATCAAGTTTAGCAATGGTTCCATTGTTCTTCTAGTTACAATTCATCCCATATTCTCAAACACTTCATATATAGCATTCCCTTCCACTGGTATGCCATTCAACCCTGGTGAAAGTCTTAATAACTGAATTCCCTCCTTGTACCAGGGGCTATCTGTGCTCTGCTGGTCATGGAGTCCTCCCTGCCAGGTAAGTACTGAGTCCTCTAGCTCCAAAATTCCATCTCAATACCTGCTTCTCAGACCAACCCCAATACCAACATTCAGAGATTGAGTTGTCTGGGAAGCAGAGTAAGATGGAGGTTCATGTAGAGGATTTCATTAGGACATACCTCTGGGAAGGAAAAGAAAGAAGACTGGGTACAGGGAAAAGTAGAGCTGTGATACAAACCCAAAAGACAGCCTCAACCACTCCAATGGGGAGCTCTGGAGCTAAAATGTCCTAACAAGAGTTTTCCTGCACTGGTCATTTGATGTAGGTCACTTCAGGAAGGTGTGGCCTTTGACAAGATGCTCTTTGCAGCCTATCCAATCCAAAAATGGACCTGGAGCGGAGGGCTATCTGCAGAGAGCACTCCCTGCAGCTGGGACAGCAACCCTTCTCTGAAGAAGGCCTGGGAATGCATCTCTAGGCTTAGCCTCCTACCAACCATCTCCCCATCCTGATGCAACTATCTCTGTTGGTCCCTCACTACCCACCCGACCCACTCCCACCTCTTCACTGATTCTGGTTGCAGTACATTCCATAACTCTTTTCACAAGGTCTGCACCCCAAGCTCCTTTCTTCTTTTGCTGACTGATACTCAGATATTTCATCTAGCTCTCACCACTGATTATTGGCTTTGCTCAGAATCAAAGTCTTCCTTAATAATTTGCAGTGTCATCTCTGCTGCTCCTAGGAAGTTTCTGAGCATGGTGAGTGGGTAAGCACTGATGTGAGGCTTTCCACAATATCTGCGTGTCTTCAAAAGCAAATAATTACAGACTTACTGGGGGTGGCAATGAAAACCTGTTGAGTAGGCCCAACAGAGTCATCCAGAGATAAGTAGGCAGCCCTCAGCCTAGGCTAATTTATCTGGTACCCTGGAGCAAGTCTTTGCTGCTCTATTTCTTCCCTCCTGTCAGCCCAACTGAATAGTGAGGAACAGCTATTCACCTGCATTCTGTCCCCTGGGGGATGGGATGAGGGCCATGACCATTAAATATGTAAATTCTTCAGAAAAGTTGATAAGTAATATTTTGAAGACATAAAAATATCAGAGAGGGGGAAGGAAGAGATTCTCAGGACAAAATTATAGACAACTAGAGGCCCAGTGCATGATTGAATCACGCACATGTAGGGTCCCCTACACGCTTTCGCTTTTCTTGGTGGAGCTGGGTGCCTGTCTGCTCCGGCACCAGGCCTTTCAGAAGCTCCTGGTGCCGGAGCAGACAGGCACTCAGCTCCCACGCTTTTGATGGTCCGCAGCCGCTGAGGGGGGCTGCCACGGACACCTGGCTACTCTGCCGTTGAGAGGCGCAGCTGGGTGTCTGCGGCAGGCCCCCTCAGCGGCCGTGGATCTGGCGGTTGAGAGGCAAAGGGGGCGGGAGTCCTGCCCCCTGCGCCTCTCAACAGCAGGGTAGTCCCCCTCAGTGGCAGTGGATCCGTGCCTCTCAATAGCCGGATAGGCCACCCCGAGTCCCGCCCCCCAGCCTCCCGCCGCCCCATCGTGGGCGTAGCGGAGTGATGGTAATTTACATGTTACTCTATTATTAGATAGGATAGTTTGGTGTGAAATATGGAGGAAGGAAAACAAAGTAAAACAAAAATATGAAGTGGAGAAGTAGAATAGATGAAAAATAAAATATGGGCAAGGATGTTGATGAAAGAGGAGGGAGAGAAAAGGGGGAAGGAGATGAAAAGGAGGAAAAAGACGATAAGGAGGAGGAGAACTGGAGGAGGAAGACAGGGGGTCAGGGGAGACCAGCAGGAGTTCTCAACTTCAAGCAGAACAGCATACTCCCTTTAACAAACCATATCACCTCCAGACTGGGCCCAAATCTAATCATAGTCATGAGAGTGGCAATCTGGAATGTGGAGGCAGATGAGGAAGCCAAGATCTTAGATTTTCCTCCATGACAACCCTGCCTTGCCCTTTGTTTACTTGTCCAGTGCTTATTGGCTGGGATGCAATTCTCCCCAAAGTCCAGATGGATAACCTGAAATAGGTTCCTGGAAAAATCCGAAAGAAACTCCAGCTTCTAATAAAGACTGGAAACCACAGAGGAAGTACACACGCAGAGCAGGTCAGGTTCTATAGATTTCCTGCCCACTCGCCCTGTCATCTGAGCTTACTCTGGGAAACACAACAGTTGTCAGAAATTCTTTCTAAGGTCAAGAGAGGATTGCACATTACCTTCAACTTCAGATTTAAGACGCAAAGAATGCCATGAGAAATTTAAGATAATTGGAATTATTTTTTAAATATGGCTTTCTTTGCTCCTTTCCCCTGCCAGCAGTAAAGTAGACTCCTTAAATAGGCCTTGTAAGAGCATATTATAAAAGCCAAGATTCAAGACAAGACAACATTTAAGACCCCTACCTGCTGTACAGACCAGTTGCCCAGGAACCCTGCATGTGCGGTGCTAGGAACCCGCAGATTTTTACATTCACTTTGCTTCAATTACACAGGTATCATACTCCCAGTCAATCTCCATCACATTTGGCAGTAATTATTTCCCATCTCACCATTTACCATCTTCTTCCCTTTATTCCTGTATAATAGTTTTAGCCCTCCAGGGTGTAATTATTTCTTTGATCCAGTAGACAGAATCAAATTTGGTTTTGTAAAGACTCTCTCATGGCTATAGCACGGAACACCTGAAAAGACAATGCTGATTCTCAAAGGTTCTAACACCCCACCCACCTTCTCTGTTTACTTGGCTAGAGAAGCCTCCTTGACTCACTTTTACCCAGATGTTAGGGATCTGAGAATACCACTATAAAATACATATTAAAGCCTGAATGATGCTCAAATCAAGAAAATGGACTCTCCTTTCCTGGCAGCATAGACTAGGAGTATCCAGTCGTGTTGGCTGTTGTCACACTTCACTTACAAGGTCTTTGAAGTTCACGAGATGGTGTAAGGAGGTGGGGTTGGGTAAAAAGGAGGGTCTTAAAAGTTCTCTGACAAGGGGAGAAACAGTGAGGATGAGAAAGTCCTGAGGGAAGCATATATTGGGAAGTAATCTTTATACTTTCCATTCATTAAATGCCTGTTATGTGCCAGACACTTTACATGAATTATCTCTAGTCAAGGTATGAGATTCAGACCCCAGCTGGGTTTAAATCTTAGCTCCACCACCTATTAGTTGTATGATCTTAACAAATTAGCTTGCCTCTCTGTATCTGAGTTGTCTCATCTGTTAACAGGGATAATACTTTACAGAATAATTAAGAATAAGAAGTGCTATTAATGGAAAATGTTTACTACATGGCAACCATTACTATTATTATCATCTTCAGCCCAGCTCTGCTATCTTTGCATTTTAAAAATTAGGAAACTGAGGCTCTAGAGTTTAAATAGCTTGTTGAAGGACAGAGTCAATGAAGAACAGCCTGGGATTTGAGCCCAACTCTGCATGACTCATCTCACTGTGTAATGACACCTCGGGCCAGCCAAGCTAGTATCCATGGCAACTACTGAGTGTCTTGGTGATGGTTTTTCTAGATATTGGCAATTACTAGTTCAACTTCCAGGTATAAACATCTCCATCCCCTATTCCTACTGCTCAGAGATTGGCTTAGTTCATTGCCTTGATGTCCATATAGTTTATTTTGCTCCAGTAAGAAAAATACATCAATAAAAAAATGAGTGATGGATAATTTTCTATCTTATGATAGAAGAACATTAGACATTAAATATTAGAGGAAGATCCATAAAATGTATTGTTCAGAATCTCTCTGTCTGCCCATTTCCCTCTCTCAAATCTCCATTTTATTCATCATTCAATTAATGTTTATTGAGCACTTACCACATGTCAGACACTATTCTAATACTGAGGATATAGCAGCAAACAAGAAGACAAGGTCCTTGACCTCAAAACTAACAGGAATCATTATGAAGACATCCTCACTGGAAGGAGACTTAGAGATCATCTCACCGACATCATTTCATCTAAGAATGTCTTCAATAAAAATGCATAATTATAATAATTGAACAAATGCATAATTGAAGTAATTACATGAGTTAAATGAGAAAGAAAAAGGGGTCAGAGATTTTAATAGAAGCATGATGGAGGATTTAGTTAATTAGATAAAGCATCATTTTACACTAATCCCTTCTAAAATGGGCTTCTTAGTCATGGAGCTTGCCACATTCACCATACCTCCCAAGAAAAATTACCACAGCCTTCTCCTGAGGAAAATGGCCCTTGGGTATTTTATAAATAAAGGGTGGCCTCTTACTGGACAACATACACAGACATCTGACCCAAATGTGGTCAACCTACACACTGGCTTCCTACACAATAGAGGTAATATAACTTACCAAGACATCCAGTATCTTTCTCCAGAATAGAGAGAAATTGCTAGAATATATTAATAATTAGGGCTTTAAACATATGGACTCACCAGGGAGGTAAGTACCATTAGTATCCATATTCTACAGAGGAGGAGGTTGAGGTTAAGTAACTTACACAGCTAGTAAGGAATAGAGCTTAGTGTTTGAAACCAGGTAGTTTGACTCCAGAACTTGTGCTCTTAGTCACTTTGACTCTTCAAATACTGGGAGGAGAAATGAGAAAAGGCACAAAGAGAAGCAACAAAAGAGAATAAGAGAATCATGTTAATGGTGTTGGAGTGAAGATCTAAGGATCAACAGAGATGACTCAAGTGCTGTGAGCACTACTGGGAACATGGGTAATGGATGTTCCCAGAGGCCCTGAGAATGCAATCTTCTTGATCGCTGTGTGTGCCCTTTCAAGAAACTTCCACCACAAATATAACTTGAGCAAGTTTCCTGCAGCCAAAATGCCTGACACTCTTTTTCAAGTATGAGTTTGCTCATATATAAAATTCTAGAATTCCAGAATTTATAAGTCACATCTTTCGCAACAAAATTACATCTGTTGTTTTTTCTTTCTTTCTCTTTTTCTCTCTCTCTTTTCTTCTAGCAAATAAAAATTGTGAATCCCTCCTGATGAAAAGACCTAGGAAAAGTGTGAGCTGAAGGTTAGCTGACTCTGTCTCCTCTGTGTTCTACACACCTAACTAAGGACACGGCCATCACTCTGCTGGGGACCTCAACCAGCCAACCCTGCCACACCTCATGTTTGCCCACCTTGGATTCAGACCAAAATGTAAGTCCCTGGGTATCTCTGCTTTTCATCTCACATTCCCACATTGCTTTGTCCATCCCAGACTCTTACTGTTCCTTCTTTTCCTACATTTTTAAGGGTGCCCTCTGGAGTTCCCATTCCTTATAAGTGAATTACAGTTAAGTATGTCCCTTCCTACATATACAAAACAGGTCAACTGATAGTAACTGCTTCATCCTCTGTGTTATTGCTTTTGAACCACCTTGTGCTAATTTTACACACATAGTGTATATATGCAACCTCCTCCAACTCCTTTCAAAACCTCTTTTCACATTCTTTATTCATTCAGAACAGTCTATAGGTAATAACTATCATTTGTCTTTTCACAAAAAGTATAGCTATTTAGATAAAGGAAGATCTGAGGATAGAATTTCACTTGTGCTAAAAGTAGGGAGGATTCTGAGGTGGGGAGCACCCTGAAGATAATCAAGTGTTTTACTTACCATAATCAGACCTGGGTACAAATCACTCTAACAGGAGATGAAAAGCATTTATTGCTTGCAGAACAAGAAGAATCATCACATACCTCTCATGACAACAATAGAAATACGTCCCCACCCTACATGTCAACAGAATGGTGATACTAAAATCTCTATAAGGCAATACAATGATGTTATTAGCAAGGACAATGAAGATATGTAAATAACAACTCACAATATTTTAAAGTTTAACTAACTTAAAAGAAAAAAATTACAGTGAAAGTTTCTCCTTCAAATTTTCCTTGATTTTTCTTTCTTAGTGAAGACAACAACCCTGCCAAGTTTGAAGCTTATAGCTTTAGACATTTCTGAGTTACACAATCACAACAAAGAGATTGAAGTATTTTCTTTGAGAGGGGACTTGAAGGGGAAAAAACTGTGTGTCTGACTTCCAGGCAGAGAAGCTGCTGGAATTGTATGAGTTCAAACTTTCAAAAAAAGAAAAGGAGAAATCCTCACTTCGGGATGAGACCTGAAGCGTGGCCATTTTCTGGCTAACTCTTTGTGTGTATGTGATGAGAAAGATGAATATCCTGAAATGTCAGAGTAGAAATGGTATATAGTTCATAATTACACAGGGTTTCTCTGCTGCTCAGGATCTGAGTCCACAGTTAACTCTAGCTGACTCTGGCAATAATCACATAAAGGCACCAATTTCTAGGGAATAAATATTTTCAAGGTTTCCAATATGATCCTCAAATCAACTCTTGGATATGGGTATTGTTAAGCCCATTTTATAAATGAGGAACCAGAGGTGCACCAAGATTAAATGACCTGCCTAAGGGCACACAGATATTAACAGGCTCAGCCATGAGTGGATTTTCTGATTTCAAATTCTGGCCTCATTTCATGAGGCCAAAAAAGAATGGGTATACTGGCCAATTAGGCTAAATCATTGGATAGATCTACCATCTGCATATACCTCCTATCATGACAAGGGTTGTAAAACAAAGTAGGTTTTTGGCCCATTAGAGAGGCACAAGAAAACTAAAGGATTCACCCTCAGTGGTAGCATAACTACCTTTAGTTTGCTCAAATACAGGTCAGACTAAAGGGTCAACAGCTTTCAAGTGGAACACTTCATCTAATGACTTTAACTTTTCATGACACCTAGTTTTTTATGTAAATGTTATAATTATAGTACTAGAAAAAAAGTTGCATTCTATCACTACTAAAATGTTATGAATCTGTAGCTGTCATAGGCATTGTCCTAAGTCCCAGGGATATACAGAAAACTAAAAGGTATCCTGGTCAAAGATTACTTCCTAGTATTGTAGAAAAAAGTTATTACACAATACAAGTATAATAAAGCAGAATGAACAAGGTACAGAGGAGAGACTGCCTGAGGAGTCAGAGAAATCTTTGCAGAGGGGGTATCCTCTCTAATAAAATGGTAATATGCAAATTAACCATCACTCCGCTACATAAGCCACGCCCACCATCCAAGCCACGCCCACCAGCCAATCAGGGCGAGTATGCAAATTAACCCTAATCCAAGATGGCTACAGCCACAGAGAGCAAGGTTTCCCAGGTAACAGAGGAAGCCAAGCTTTCCATAGCCGTTGCAGGCCTAAGCCTCCACTCAAGCTACAAAGTTTCAATTATAGAAGGTAAACAAATTCAAACAAATGGCGGCAGAATGGAGCTTGAGAGAGCAAGCCAGGGTTGCCGGCGGCAACAGGGGAAGCAAAGCTTTCTGCACACCCTGGCCGGGCCCACCCGCTTAAGGCTACAAAGTTTCAATTGTAGAAGGTGAATTAACTGCCACAGAAATGGCAGCCGGAGCCCCAGGCTTGGCTCCGCTCCAGGCTACAAAGTTTCAATTGTAGAAGGAAAATAAATTCCAGATACCAGGGCCTCCCCTTGGGTTGCCAGGGGGCGTGGCTGGCCTGCAAACCATCACAGGCCCCTCGCTCAGGCCACCCCACACCCCAAGGGAACCCCTACCCTGATCTGGGACACCCTTCAGGGCAAACCAGCTGGCCCCCACCCATGCACCAGGCCTCTATCCTATCTAATAAAAGAGTAATATACAGATTGATCATCACTGCAACACACAATATAGCTGCCCCCATGTGGTCAAAGATCCTGCCCCCATGTGGACACAAGATGGCCACCACAAGATGGCCAGCAGGAGAGGGCAGTTGGGAGGCACCCGGCCTGCAAGGGAGGGCAGTTGTGAGGGACCAGGCCTGCAAGGGAGGGCAGTTGAGAGGGACCAGGCTTGCAAGGGAGGGCAGTTGGAGGTGATTAACCCTGCAGGAGAGGGCAGTTAGGGGTAACCAGGCTGGCAGAGGAGGGAAGTTGGGGGCAAACAGGCTGGCAGCAGAGTGGTTAGGGGGTGATCAGGCTGGCAGGCAGAAGCGGTTAGGGGCAATCAGGAAGGCAGGCAGGCAAGCAGTTGGGAGCCAGCAGTCCTGGAGTGTGAGAGGGATGTCCGACTGCCCGTTTAGGCCCGATCCCACCAGGATCGGGTCTAAACGGGCAGTCGGACATCCCTCCAGGAGTCCCAGATTGGAGAGGGTACAGGCTGGGCTGAGGGACAACCCCCCGCCGTGCACGAATTTCGTGCACCGGGCTTCTAGTTTAAGTATAAATGTGAAAGATGAGTAGGAGAGAAGAGGTGAAGGCACACTCTAGAACAAGCATGTCAAACTCACGGCCCTCAGGCTGCATGCCCCGTTTATTTGGCCTGTTTTAGCCTTTGAGTTTGACATGCTTACTCTATAAATCAGCTCTTCCATGATATTTGGAATTGCATTCAGGGCCAAGTCTGAGAAGTTGGGAGGGGTTGATTTCCCAGATTATGCAGCATGTCCACATATTTGCAATGGTTACCTCCTGTGTCAGGACATGGAGTTGGCTCCAGATTTACTATTTAGTTTTGACCATGGTTTCAGGTTTTAAAGACCCAGATTTTGTCTTCACCCACAGAGATAACAGTGGATTTTATTCTTCCCAGATTTAGTGAGACATAATTGACATATGACATTCTTTAAGTTTAAAATGTCTTGATGTGGTACACTTATAAAATAATTACCACCACAGGTCTAGCTAACACCTCCATCATATCATTTCTTTGTTGTGGTGAGAACATTTAAGATCTACTCTCTTAGCAAGTTTCAAGTATATGATACAGTATTATCTACACTAATAAAAAAGAAACATGCAAATTGACCATACCTCCACTACACCCACAAGCCACGCCCACCAGCCAATCAGGAGCGGGTATGCAAATTAACCCCCAAAAGATGGCTGCGGCCACAGAGCGAGCAGGAGGCTGGGGTTTCCCCAGCAATGGAGAAAGCCAAGCTTCCTGCCCGCTCTGGCCGGCCCTGGCCTTTGCTCAAGGCTACAAAGTTTCAATTATAGAAGATAAATAAATCCCAACAAAAATGGCTCTGGCCACAGAGCTGGAGAGAGCAGGAGGCTTGGGTTGCCCCCAGCGATGGAGGAAGCCAAGCTTCCTGGCCGGCCCTGGCCTCTGCTCAAGGCTACAAAGTTTCAATTATAGAAGATAAATAAATCCCAGATACCAGGGCCTCCGCTTGGGTCACTGGGGGGCATGGCCGGCCTGCAAACCACCACAGGCCCCTCACCCAGGCTGCCCCACGCCCCAAGGGAACCCCCACCCTGACCTGGGACACCCTTCAGGGCAAACCAGCCGGCCCCCACCCGGGCACCAGGCCTTTATCCTATCTAATAAAAGAGTAATATGCAAATTGACTGTCACTCCAACACTCAAGATGGCTGCCCCCATTTGGTCAAAGATGGCTGCCCCCATGTGGACACAAGATGGCCACCATAAGATGGCCAGCAGGGGAGGGCAGTTGCGAGGGACCAGGCCTGCAAGGGAGGGCAGTTGGGGGTGATCAGGCCAGCAGGGGAGGGCAGTTGGGAGGGATCAGGCCTGCAAGGGAGGGCAGTTGGGGGCGATCAAGCCTACAGGGGAGGGCAGTTATGGGTAAGCAGGCTGGCAGAGGAGGAAAGTTGGGGGCGACCGGGCCTACAGGGGAGGGCAGTTGCGGTGACCAGGCCTGCAGGGGAGGGCAGTTAGGGGCAATCAGGCTGGCAGTGGAGCAGTTAGGCATCAATCAGGCTGGCAGGGGAGTGGTTAAGGGGTGATCAGGCCAGCAGGCAGAAGCAGTTAGGGGCAATCAGGAAGGCAGGCAGGCAAGCAGTTGGGAGCCAGCAGTCCTGGATTGTGAGAGGGATGTCCGACTGCCCATTTAGGACCAATCTCAGTAGGATCGGGCCTAAACGGGCAGTCAGACATTCCTTGAGAGGTCCCAGATTGGAGAGGGTGCAGGCTGGGCTGAGGGACACGCCCCCCCACCCCGTGCACAAATTTCGTGCACCAGGCCTCTAGTTAACTATAATCACCATACTGGATACATCAGATCCCCAGATGGTGGATTTTTTTAATGGTCATTTTTTAAAAGAACGGAAACCCTAATTTTATAAAGTAAACAGTGTCTTCTCAGTTTAAGGGATTAAAAAAACCTTAGTGACTGTGTTTACAAACTCAAAGGTTTGTGTCTGGAAAAATCCCAGGGAATCAGAAAAGAAAATGGATTTGCTTTAAAAATACGTACCACCTCATTATCATATCAGGAGCTCTGGGAGAAAGGAAGGCTTTCGTTAGGAGCTCATAGAGGACAGCCTAGACCCGTGGTCGGCAAACTGCGGCTCGCAAGCCACATGCAGCTCTTTGGCCCCTTGAGTGTGGCTCTTCCACAAAATACCACGGCCTGGGTGAGTCTATTTTGAAGAAGTGGCGTTAGAAGAAGTTTAAGTTTAAAAAATTTGGCTCTCAAAAGAAATTTCAATCGTTGTACTGTTGATATTTGGCTCTGTTGACGAATGAGTTTGCTGACCACTGGCCTAGACCCATCCAAATGTAAAACTAAAATCTTGGGGGCCAACAGACAGGTAGTAAAGGTGATGTTCGTGAATCAAATGGCTCAAAAAGAGATAATAAGAAAATGAGAGAGGATGTTTTACTTGCTCTTGATGCAAGAAGTTTTTTTGTGTGTTTTGTTTTGTTTTTTTTCAATACAAAGAAATCTCGCAGAACAAGAGTGCAAGAGCCCAGACTTTCCGGGGGGGGGGGGGGGGTTCCTAAAAGGAGCTCAGATTCTGAAACTAATTTTAAAGCTGAAAACTGTGTCTCCTTGTAAGAGCCACTGGAGAACCATTTTTGAAAGTTGTGATGGGTATATCAGATTTTAGGGGTGAGAAACAACTTTAATAAAGAGCAGCATAAATAACCATAGCAATATTGGGGTGAGTGTCAAGGCAACTCCGTTTTCTTTTTGAGGGGGAGTTACTTTGGTTTGTTTTTGTTTTTTCCTTCATATTGACAATGGAAAATTAAGGCCCTTCGAGGGGAAGTGTTGCAGGTTTCAGTCAATAGGAATGCAGTATTGTGATGGTTAATGTTTAACAACCTATTCTGGGGAAAAATAATAACCTTATTTGTAGTGCTTGCCAATTTGTGTGATATGAATACTCCCCCCTGGTGCTGATTTAAAGCTTTCAATACGGTAATGCCTAGCATGGACTTGGGGAGAGACATGCACAATGAGCTCTGCAGCCCAAGCGACCAGCCCCAGCACCCCACTGGGGGTGTAGTTACTGAAATATGCTCAAAATGGTGTGAAACTTGGCCTGTGAGGAACAAATACAGCACCCTAATACAGACCTGGGGAAGAAAATTAAAAAAAAGAGTCCTGGACAGCTTTAGATGTTGACCTGCTATAATAATGCTTCCTGGGTGAGGTTAACCAACTCAGTGTTGGGGCGTTCAAGAGGATTTGCTTGAACCAAAGATGATCTTATGGACCAGAAAGTGCCACTTTTCATGTCTCTCTGTACAGGCTCCCACAATAAAAAGATATATATGCATAATTTTTTTAAAGAGCCAATATCTGGAGCTGGACTGGTCTTCAGCCAGAATGCACTGGTAGGTATGTAACATCATGCCCACAGTCACTTCTCTTTTTATTGGTTGGTGCCTGTGCTATAATGAAGGTGAAGTATTTGAGTATTCCTGTCTAGGCCATAAGTCAAACAGGAGAGAGGAAGGAAAGCACTTAGGCAAATAAACACTATCGACCTACCATGTGGTAAAGAAAGACAGGAACTAACCCAAGAAGGAGGTTAAACTGTCAAAACCTCAGTTGAACCCTTCTCAAAGGCACAGGGGAACTAGCAAGGAGAATGAAACACCAGAGGCCTATACCATTATTGCAGAAAAGAATTATGGGAGAAAGGAATGTTATTAAAGGCCTGCAATAGTCAAATGCAGAGGGATAAAAATAACCACAGGGCACATATGCTTAAGGCACAGACTTTAGAAAGGTCAACTATAACTTCTGTTTAGGAGTCTTCCAAAGGTAATGTTTTCACTAACATGGATATTAGGACATGGGTACAAACTTTAAAGGACAGATTTCTTAGGATTTAAACAATACCACAGGAAAAGGCAACGGTGGGGCCATTGAAGGACAGGTCTGATAAATATCTGCACACAGAGCCCCAAAGAGGTTAAATCTCTAAACAGAGCTCACACCCGACTTGGTCCCCAGGCACAAGTACACAGACTCCAATGGGAAAAGGCAAAGTAAGAGGTTTCGCACCCACGTGGGATGGGTAAAAAAAAAAAAAAAAGGTCTCAAATAAAACTGATGGTTAGGGCTGCCATCATGGCATTTGTCTAAATTTAGAAGAACCCCATCTTTCCCATAAATAGGACTGAATGCACATTTGAGTTTTCCCTCAGCTCTGATAAATCCATGACTGTGGTAGACTCCTGCAAGGGAAGTTTTCCCCAGCTCAGTTTAAATTCATAGGCCATGGCATGAACTAACTGGCACGCTGGAAAAGTTGAAACCTTGATTCTTCCCTCTCTTTAGACTGGATTCTTTCAGAGATGATTAAGTCTCAACTATAGTCTTTGGCGAAGGTCAGCAGCAAGTGTACTACTTCTGGGGGTGTGGATCTGAGAGCTTGGCACTCATCGTGAGGACACATGCCTGCCTCAGTTCTCAGTTGGTTACTTAATCTACAATGGACAGGGGCAGCCTTTCTAAAGAATTAAGACCTAAAGAAGATCTAGTGCCTTCAAGCAAGACTTGGACAACTTTACTAAGGGTCAGATAGAACATATTTTAGGCTGTGTGTGTTTATTGTATATATTTTTAATTTTCTGAATATTGTGACATATTGACATATTAGAAAACTTTTCTGGCTGGGGAGAGACTACCCCTCCCAGGGCTAATGGATTCTTAGAGGAAGTAGAGCCCAGCCTGGAGCATGCCTTCCATATGGAAACTAAGCACCCAGAGCCACGCCTCCTCCATCTGGCCCCTTGAGCTGCTGGAGGCAATATAATATGCCTTTGCCTAAATCATCCCAAGGCCAGGTCCCAGACATTAGAGATCATCCCAGTAGCCTCATACCCACTGAAGTTATTAAAACTAGCCAACTCTGAGCTCTTCTATTCCTTTCCAACAGAAACCCCAGTAGAGGTCATGACCTAAGCATTCTTGCCGCTCTTGTCTTCTGCCTCCTAACTATTCTGTTGTCTTTCCAATGGAGTCCTGTATGACATTTCATGGCTCCTGTTTCGAGGACCTGTGAGTATAATAAACTTGGTTTTCCTGAGCCTCTTCTCTGTCTCCTCTTATGGCTACACCTGACCAACTATCTCATAAAAGAATTCAAAACAGCAGGACATTCATTCTCTGTTCCAACTACTCAGGTTCACCTCTCTGAGTCAAGATACCTTTATTTTTAAAGTGGGGACAATAGCACCCAGCCAGAGGTGCTAGAAAATGATTTAGCACATGTTAAAAATCTAACACAGTCCCTGGTACATCTCAGTAACTGAAAATACGTTAGTCCTCCTTCCTGACTAAAAGGATATCATGCTCTCTCCTGCAAAACTCTGCTATCTGTCAACTGGCTGAAAACTCATCTAATGGGAGCATGACTGAGAGACTGTGCGTCTTTTCACCTGGGACAGAGTGTTACAGAGACCAACATGACTGTCAACAAGTTTGTCTCTCTTTGAGGGACATAAAGTGGAGAAGCAAGGACTTGAAGGGCATGAAAAAGCAATTTAATTCACAATCAAATAAAAATTCTATGGCTTTAGAGTCAGAGAATATTCTTGGAATAGAGTCTTCTTACTACAATAAATTTATCCAACTGACTTCTTTAAGTAACCACCTTGTCAACCTTTTGAAATGAAGGTTGATTAGGTTCAATGGGGAATCTGCATTTCATCATGGAAATGGAATATGACGTCCTTGGCTTCGTCTCCAAGGAGGAGCAATTTGGGGACTATGTGCAAAGTGTGAAGTACAAACACAGGTAACACATTTATTTCAAGCATGGCAAATAGAAGGCGGGCATCTGCATAGCCCATGAAGCATGGGGAGGCATAACTTCCATTCTCCCCAAAGAGGCTGCTCTAGCCTTTTATTTTACAAATGGAAGTTTATGAGAATGGAGACATTATAAGGAAAGGAGACACTTTCAATTGAGTTGATGTGT
Source organism: Cnephaeus nilssonii (assembly GCF_951640355.1). Lineage (NCBI taxonomy): Eukaryota > Metazoa > Chordata > Mammalia > Chiroptera > Vespertilionidae > Cnephaeus > Cnephaeus nilssonii. Next base: position 21,343,805 of record NC_137092.1, read on the forward strand.
TAAAATAGTAGGGGGGAGAAGAACTTAATTGCCAAGGGGTAAATGCAGCAATAGCAAGTTTTGTTGAAATGAAGCCAAGCCCCATTGGGCTTTTCTCAAATCCCTGCTTCTTTTAAGAAGGTTTAATGTACAACCCAAGAGAATTTGACTATCTAATAAGCTGAACAAATAAAAAAAGTGTAATGGAAAAAAAAGTGGGGCTTTTATGCATCTTGTTTCAAAAACTACAGTGAATTGTGTACTAGTTTCAGCAGGTTAATTAAGGAGTCTGTTAGCAATGAAATAAAATCTGGCATGCTCCCAAATCTGGCTCATTCTAGCCAAGACATAGACATAACTGATGTTTCTCCAATACAACCAAGATGCGCCACCTAATCTAGAGAAAACGCATTATCCTTAACAGGCTTAAAGTCAGACTGGAGGCCACAGTGTTGCCAATGTTTTCAGATCAAGTAATAGGCCTCTGAAAGCTGAGTCAGCTATTTGGCTGATAGAACAGTTAAAATTGAAGGAACAGTTCAATGGGCTGACACTGGTTAAGAGAACCATTTAGTTAAGTTCATGACATACTCTTCCTCAATCCTGCACCTTTAAATCAAGTTGACCCTCCCATGGAGCAGGTGGCTGATGGTCAGTTAACATGAGAGATACAGGTAGCCCATTCCCTGCAATTGTTCCGGCCCTAAGTACCCAAGCTGGCCCAGTGTGCTTTCAGAACACGTGACTAGAGCAGGAAATGCAATCTGCTACAATATGCATTAACAAGCACCAGGGTATGCATCTGGCGCTGTGCTTGGTGTTGTGGATGCATAGGCGAATGAAACATGACTGCCTATAAAGAGCTGGGTAGGGAAAACAGATGGTAAACGTAGCTATATTGAGACATGGTAACGTTGGATATAAATAATGACAGAAACTGAAGGATGGCTACTGCTGAATCAAGAGGGTGAAACAGAAGTCAAAGAAAATGCTAGAGAAGTAGGGTTCTTTAAACAATAATCAAGAGTTTGTCCTGTGACCCAGCCAGTGTGGCTCAGTGGTTGAGCATTTAACTATGAATGAGGAGGTCATGGTTCAATTCCCCGTCAGGGCACATACCTGGGTTGCAGGCTCAATCCCCAGTGGGGGGCATGCAGAAGGCAGCTGATCAATGATTCTCTCTCATCATTGATTTTTTTTCTCTCTCCCTCTCCCTTTTTCTCTGAAATAAAAAAATATTTTTTAAAAAAGGAGTTTATCCTGTGGACAAAAAGAGGCCCTCATTCAAGCAATACAGACAAGAGCCAGTGTGGCAGGATGACTATGCGTGGGGTTTGGAGTGGCTGGAGGGAGAAGCTGTGTCCTAACTCTGAAATTGTGACTTTTGGGGACAGAAAGGAGGCATCTTGATCCCTTCCAGTGCTGTGGAAAATCCCTACCATCTAAGAAGACAAAGTCACTGCTGACAGCATCCTGCATCCTTCCCTGCCTCCCTAATGAGATTTAATTGTGTGTGTTTTTATTGACCAACTATTGTCTTTAAGCAAATATTCACTGAGTTCACTGGATGCTCGTATTATGCAAGGCACTGTGAGAGAAGTATTGACATTAAATGGAATTAGCAGGTAGGTAAAAAGTAAGTCTGGAACCAGACTGTTCAGGTTCAAAGTTTGATTTCAAAACTCACCAGCTTTAACTTTAGATAAGGGACTTCATTTCTTTAAATGGAGTTGATACTGTAGTTCACTGTAGCATAGCCAAGAGGTTTAAATGAAACAAAGCATGTATAATACTTAGAGCATTGCCTGGCACAAAATAAGTGCCCAGTAAATGCTGGCTGCATTCATCATCTTTGGGTGGTAGAATGAGCACAGCACAATGTAACTCATTTATATTTTGGAGTAACTTGCAACATAACTGTTAACTATGTGAGCATATCTCTTACTCTGCTTGTCCACGGCCTCCTCAGTGTTCATCCATGTTTCTCTCCAACGGAAGTCACACACCCTTCCTACATGGCTCCTGAGGGCTTTCTCTGGATTTTTCAAAGAGCTTATTTTGTTGGGCTATTTCTCCTAGGAAATCATATCCATTTCTCACAGAGCATCAAGACCCCCCAATTCTAAATAAGTCCTTCTCAACTTCATCCCACACTCATATTCCCACTGACAGGTAACAAATCCTATTTGCAGCACCTGCAAAACTCATTTGTTTCAACATGAAATCAGCTTGTTTCTGAGGAATTGCAGCAAGAAAGGTAAGGACCACGGGACTGTTCAGAGGTTGGTAGTTTTGGGAATGTTAGTGACATTGGTGGGGTCCATCTGATTCTCACATGGAGTAGAGTAAGCAAAGGAGAAGGACTAGAAAATTATGCTTGTCTTGGCATAAATGAGGGGAGAGTAGGGAGGGGATATGAGCTTGGGGACAGAAAGAGGAAGGAGTCAGCAAGTCCCACAGGGTTCAGGCTGCTCATGACAGAATGTGAATCCAAAGAAACCTAAAGGTCCTAGGATTAGCCTTAAAGGAGGCACTTCTTCTCTGATCCCTGAGCCTGAGTGATTCAGAAGGAGTCCAGTGCATGGGGAAAGGAAAAAGGGGTAGGGGGAGGAAGATGAGAGCGATATCACTGGCAACAAATAATGAACAAAATCAGTACAGGCAGCACAATGGCTGAAAATCTGTGCCAGCATCTATAGCAGGATGTCACCTGCAAGCTGGTCACTGTGACATTCTGAGAACAAAATCAAAGGAAGCGTTCATGGTAACCGGCAGCGGCAGGACTCCAGGCTACCACCACCTGGGCAGAAAGTAACCAGGGTCGCTAAAGAGCTCATGCCTAGCAGTGCATCTGAGGGTGGCTATTGTCCCACGAACAATAGATGATTTAGCTACAGCCTCCTGATTAACCTGCCAGACACTGAAATATAAGATCGGGAAGACAGACAGGGATGTGCTAATGAAGCAATGATTTAAAAAGAAAAAACCCCAACAGTCAGTCTTGAGCAAGTAATTTGCTTTCCCTGCCACAGTGCAGTCTCATTATTCGCCCACTTCTCCCCTACAGATCAGGCAGAGGTCACCCTTCTGAAGGAAGGGGACCAAGGATGTTCCCCCTCCTGTCACTATGAGAAGTGAGGGCAGAATCCTGATCTCCAATAGTTTCCCCAGCAAAAATCACCTTGGAAATCTCTCCTCTCTCAGACTGTAAATGTAACTTCCCATACATAACTTAAGTCCCCAAATTCCTTGAAAACCCAGACATCTCCAAGAAGAGGTGGCATTTTAAGCAAGTGGCCATTCAGACCTTAGTGAGAATAATTTACAAGCAGATTTTAATAGGATAATGTAGTTTTTGCTCAATTCATGTTTGCTCAGTGAGTCTGTGTTAAAATTCAAGAGAAAAAAGTCACAACACCCAGATGAACTACAACATGGAACTAGTTTAAAGACAACACCACTAAAACTAAAAATAAATTACATAGCATCCAAGGAGCAGGTCAAATTTCTAGTCACACATTAATACACCTGCTTTTCAAGAGGGAGGAGGCTGGGAGAGAGGAGGTGAGGGGGCAGCCGCCAATGGGGGTGTGCTGAGGTCGTTCTGACGATGATTGATGGTCCTTGCTATATTTGCACTCGTGTAGAAAATTAGAGCAAGATGGCTCCAGATATTGGTCCATCCGATTTCCTTCTTGTGTCCCGTACCCAGTTCTCTCCCTTCCTGCCTGTGGGTCTCATTATTTGAAATTCCAAGCAAAGGAAAGCAAAATCACTTCTTTCTTTTCTCTTCTCTCTCTTTTCCACTGTGAGGAATAAAACCATCATTTTGATGATTTCTTCACTTAGTAACTGGATAGAACTTTCATTTCTCTTGGTGCTCCAGGTTATTTTTTCCAGAGAGTTCAAAGTGACAGCGACAGTTCTGAGAGTGTCTTCATCAAATCTGCCATGGCACCATCTCTGCTAAATTGGCCTGACTGTCTCTCCACCCCTCCTCGGGGCTCACCCGCTCCCTCCTACACATGGCCTGCTTTGTACCAGGCAGGATTTATTGTGTAACTCTGCCTCTCTATTGAATTATTTTGATACCTTTTTAGGCAGTTCTTAATATTTCAGATCCCATCCTAAGAGGTGGAGCAATTGAGCAGTTATATCCTTCATGGGGTCCATACTGTGTCCAAATCTACCCTCAATCCTGGCAGGGTGGCCATCCACAAGCCACTTTCACAAGGCACCTCCAGGAAGAAGGAAGGGGGAAACGCTGCCACATCATTTAACTTTACAAGAATGTTACTACACTGAACTCACACCTACTTTTACAATCTCTGCTAATATGTTACCTTTTGTAAAAATCCAAAGTCCATTGCAAATTTTGGAAAGTATGCATCTTAAAAGTTATTGGCTACCATTTTGTTTCAATATGGAAGCCTGAAACACCTATCCACCCAGGTTGAAAGAGGATTGTGTTACCAAAAGTTACCACAGAAGATTCATACCAATCAACAGATAAATGAGAAACGCATATCCAATCAACTGCACGTAAGTCTGATATCAGACTACCAGATACATTGAGAGACCAGGTTTCCAACCTAAGAATAAGCTCTGTGCTTGCAGCCCAGCAGGGATTTGAACACACGGGAAAGAAAAGGGGATTGAAAAATACCTTTCCACCTCCCCCTATACCCTCTTCCCGGCATCCTTTTACTCCACATCAAAACACTCAAGCTCTGCTCTTCTCAAGGTCAAATCAGCACTGGGAATGTGGTTCCATCCAGCTGGGGATGCACAGCATCAGGGGTGACCTTGGAAACAATTAGGCTCCACACTGTTAAACTTCATAGATTAAACCCAGAAACCTGAATTGCATGAGACAGTGTGGTGGAGGCAGTGATGGACAATGGGGCTAAGACCTCCCTGGGCTGGACAGGTGGAAATGCCACTGGAAATATCAAGTGTGTCTCCAGTGAACTTTATTTTTAACACAAAGCCCTTTCTCTGCAGGAGGACAGTTGCTGGAACGTGATCTAAACTCACTTCAAGAACGAAAGTACATGCCTGGAATTGAAACCAAGAGCTTTCTTTCCACTCTGGAGCCTCTGGCCCTCAGCGAAGGTGACTCCTTTGAGCTTTGAGGGAGGTGCCGCCTGCCCTCATTCCTGGCCCCTCTCTTTCCTGCCCTGCCTCCCAGCCAGACTCTCCCTGCTGCTCACTTCAGTGCCTGCTCCCCAACATGGCTTTGTTCTAGCCTCCAGCTTTGGTTTCTGCCACCAAACGGGCCTTTCTAGTGTGAAACCCTGAGTGTTTTTTCAGGTGTGTGCCTTCTTCCTCTGATCCCCTTTCTGATCCCTTCACTTTATGGATCACCCATGTGGTTTTTCTCCCAAAGACCAGCCAGTGGAGGAGTTAGTCTGCAGAGCTTGTGCCTCTTCCTTGTTTCCCCCAAGATAACCATAAAGGCCCTTTTGGTTGTAAGGGTTTTGCTTTTAATAACTACAAAAAGAAAACAGCCAAAAAACAAACAGTGACAATAAATACAGTGAAATGATAAATCATAAGAAATCCTTCAGTGTTTCCACAGCATGGGTCTCTAGGCTCCGATATGGCTCCCCTTGGATTGTAGTTGAAAGCTGCATTTGATTTCTGTTTCCTATTTTTATTTTTAAAGGTGGAGCTTACTAACCTCCCACCTCCCTCACACACTGACTACCCTTAGGTAAAGCATCGGCCATGTTAGTCACAAACCACCTTCCTACCTCCACCCTCACAGAGAACGGTTCCTTTCGACACAGATATTTAAATAAACATTTAATCTCTACCTAAGTCCCCATCTTAAATATCCCAACTTATAAGTACTGCGCGCTAACCCATTGCGCCACTGGAGCTCCTTAAATATCCCAACTTAATTTGGTACTTAAGCTTATTTACACAAAGGTGCTAAAAACTACTTACTATGTTACCTATCTAGGAGTATCTATATTGAAAAAAATATGTAACATTCCAGAGAGGAAGAGAAAGTAAAGGAATGACACTCTAGTGGAGGAACTTTAGGCATTATAGTCACAGTTGAGAGGGGAAATTCACTAGTAACACTTGAATGTCCAGATGCCTGGGATGGAAACTCCTAGCTGAATCCTGTCTTGTCCACTGTTAGAAACTTTTTTTTAAAAAAGTATATTTTTATTGATTTCAGAGAGGAAGGGAGAGGGACAGAGAAACAGAAATATCAATGATGAGAGAGAATCATTGATCGGCTGCCTCCTGCAACCACCCATTACTGGGAATCAAGCCTGCAACCTGGGCACGTGCCCTGACCGGGAATCAAACTGTGACCTTCTGGGTCATAGGTCGATGCTCAACCACCGAGCCACACCGGCCAGACAGAAGCTTTTAATGTTAATGTAGATCGTAGTCAAGAGCTATTCCAGCACATTCTTCACACCAAGATCAGAAGACTGTGGTTGTAAAATGGGATCTAAATCCCAGTGGATGTGAATTGTAGTTAAATAGACCTGAAAGGAGCCAAATCAAAGCACCACCATCTGCCGTTCAGTCTGGCATCCAATTAGTTTGTATGAGGCACCCCCAGTTTGCTCAGCACCATTCTAGGCACTCGGCAGATCAGAGAGTGCATTTGCCCTTCGGGAACTTAACCGGGATGCACACTGGACAAACATAAAATCGACCTTGATGATACATGCGAATGTTGGAAAGCAATGGTGCAGATAATCAGAAGCAGCAGATCATCGGGAAATTACACACACCCTGCTCACTGCTGTGGCCGTGGGCAGCAACAGGAAGGGAGAAAGCAGCATCAGGCAACATGAGCAGAATACGCTTCTGGGAGGACAGAGAGAGAGAGAGGGTGTGTTGGTCAATAATTTGCATCACGGCAACTGTCTTGGCAAACTGGTGTGAGCGAATGTTTTGCATGTTTAATTATATGTGTTGGTTAAAGGATATAACTGTTTAATATCTATCAGTTGTATTGGGGTTTTAAAAAATTCAGTTGGTGGAGTCACTTGTTCCGAGAAAGCCCGAGGGAGATAATGATGATAATCATCACAACAAAAACAAAATGATCACAACAGATACAAGCTGAAGCCTGGAATTGTGCTATGATGACTTCACTAAAACATGTGCGGTTTTTTGCTTGGTGTTTGATGGTTTGTAGACTTATTAAAGCAATTGGTTAAAGAAGAACTATCACCTTAATTTCTCAGTCCATTTCAGACCAAGGGAATGGACTCAAAGCTACATCAATAATTACTTTGGCTCAAAATGCTCTGGTGTCACCAGTGGCCTTCAGGCGAACAAAGGCCTTCCTGCATCCACCTCCCTCTGTGTGGCAGAGCAACTTAATGGAAGCAGTAAAAGGGTGGTGGTTTCCAGGCTTCAGCCTCCCTTCCAGGGCCCTAGCCCCACACAATCACCGCATTTCCGCCTCTCCTCTGTTGGGGCCTTGCTTCATCCATTTCCACTGAAGGTGTCTGCTCCTCCTTCCCAAAACAAAAAGTAAGTCTTCGCACCCACGGGAATGGCTCTTGCAGCTTGGCCCAATGGCTAAATGTCTGCAAATCCACTGATCTCAGAGTTGATGAAATCCCAAAAGGAATCCACCAGAAACTCGCTCATCTGCTCTTCCCCCTGAGAGCTGAGATCCAACACAGTCCTCTGACTTTTCCTACATCAGGATACATTCTCTGACTTCCTGGGACCCATTGCCAAGGGAGTGGAGGACAGACTTTGTCCTCACCTCCTTTCCCAGGGTTCTCCAAGTTCCCATCACAGTGCTTCCTGAATGACTTTGGAGATTTGGTGAAGACAGAATCCCACGTCACCTGCTATGGCATCACAGAATCCCTGGGGTACCTAAACAGCTAAACTGGGGTTAGTGTGTAGAGATAAACCAAAATACGCTTCAAATTCTTTGTGGCCAATAATAACAGCAAATTTTGGTGAGCATTTTTACTGAAAAAAAAAATAGTGATAAACTCTAATAGCACGCATTTCTCATAAGATTTGTGCTCTTCCATTGTAACTGGAAAGAAACTTCACATCATAATGACTTAGATAATTGGGGTTGTTGGGGTACAAGAGCAACTAGCAAGTAAATGCCATATTTAATACTGAGGGTGATTAAAAATCCAAAGATGGAGAACAAGCCCCAGAATTATGACAGACAGTTACCACATGAGAGTCTATATCTAAATTCCAGACTGAGGTTCTTCTCTAACTATGGAAACATGGCCATAAAGTATGCATCTTTTGTGCATGGCTGGGTAGATTATTGGACAACTAGAAATAAAACTTTACCAAAAGATGTCAGCACCTCAAATGTCCCAGGTAACAATGATCCAATTAAGTTATACACACATACATAGACATATCTCCTGTCATGTCCCAGTTAATAATTATATATAATGAAACCTAATCAAATTCACCTAAACAAGCAGTACCCACATCCCATAGCTTAAAACAGGGACTCATGAGGAAACTGACCCTCCATGACCTTGCTCCCCATGTCTACTGCAAGTGTGCAGTGCTTGCTAGATCATCTTAGAAGTGGAATCGCTAAGAAAGAATTTTCATGGTATCCATCATAAACACATAGAAATGACCTAATATAAAAGTGGCAAGGTCACAATTGGAGATATTAACTGTGGTTCCCCCACTTCCAATGACTTTACTGCTCTTCCCTCCCCCATTTAGTAGAAATATCCACTTACCTCAAGGGAAGATTGTTACAGTAGAAACACTAAAGTACAATATAGCTTTTGAGTCTCAAAAGTCTGTTTTGAAATGATTGCCAGAGACAATTGTTTGAGAAAAAAGGCTTTTTTATGTTCCAAAGTTTTAAAAGACTCAGACTGAAGCTTGTTCCATATAAACACAGGCCTGGGAAAAACGGATAAAGGATCAGACCGCCCTCCCCCAACTCAGTGAAAACTCCATTAGTGAGCATGAAGGAAGATAATCAAAAAGGCAGAGAAAGGAACCTAGACACTAAGACTTACCTTAAGAAAAAATCTCTGTCCTCTACCATTGCCAAGGTTTAGGGAAGGGGAAGTTAGAAATTTCAGAAAAGCCTGGAAATCATCGGTGAGGACATATGCCTTACAGACCAGATAGGACCCAGGAAAGCACCAAGGTATCAGCGACCCCATATCCATAGGAGGTGGCAGCATCAGGCTAGTCTCTGCACCCTTGAAGAGTCTTTCAGGAGGTGTGTGGAATTTGAGGAGATCTGAGGAAGGAACCTCTGGAGGAATGACTGGTGGATCTACAGTGCCTCCCACTTTCCATGAGGAGGGTACAGAATGATCTGAGTGGAAGCTCGCTCCAGACCACATGGAAATCTCATAAGCAGATGCTCTGTGGATGCCAGGGGACAAGACCTGTAGATGCCAGGGGACAATGCAGCAAAGACCCGATACCACCCTAACCACACTGGTGTTACATAAGCCCACAGGAACTCTGAAGCCCCCAAAGAGAGAGGTAGAAGGGGGAAATGGAATTGACTGAGTTCACACCAAATTATGTATATCAAATTTCCTCATCAGTAGAAATATAAATAATTCAAGTCATAAAAAATACATTAATTCATATTTTGACACAGTTGAATTGATGAATTTAGATTTTTTTAACTCCTACATGCTTTTGTGTGTGTGTGTGGTTTTGTTTGTTTGTTTGGCTTAAGTGAATTTTTAAAAAGGACAGTGGGTCCCTGGAAGTTGTGAGTAATCTTATATGATATCTGAGTCCCTCAGGGGAGCCCAATACACTGGTTGGTCTGAATCTCTAAGCTTTAGAAGCCCTTCCCTCAGTATAACTTCCAACATCCACTCTCTTTCCCTGTCCTCCTTCCCCAGTGACAGTCCAGATGACTTAAAAGAAGGATAAATGAGGAGGAGGACTGGGTAGGGTGGGGCAGAGAGGCTGTTCCTCACCCCCATCTTCAAATGGTCCGGTGCCATGGCCTGAATGTAGGAGCTTCCACCTTTAATAAACATCTATTAGGCAGAGTGGGAAAACACTGCCCAAAATGAGCCATCACACAAATCCCCTTTGGGGACACTGGTTCTGCTGCTGTCTGCCTGGGAGCCACTGCTGAGTGGGAAGAAGAGGGCATCCTCAGCTCAGAGCTGCTGGCAATGGCGCTCCCCCAGTCAGAGCTGCTGCCACGGCTGCTGTTCGTTTGCAGTCCCGCCTAAGACAACTGCTCTGTTTTCCTTCTGTGTGCCCACAACCCAACCCACCCACCCTCCAGCCTTCCTGGGAAAAGTGGCAGAACCAGAACTCTGTAGCCTGCCACTGGGTAGGACCCTGCTCTCCTGCATCTTGGGTCCCAGGGCTCCTCACTGCTCTCTTCAGGGCCATGAAAGACTCAGATGTCAAGGCATGAGCCCTTTCCGTGCTGGATTCTTCCAACTTTGAAACAAACCTGGTTTTCTCAAGGCACTCGATAAGGATGAGATGTCAAATAAAGCACAAGAGCCCTAACATTCAGGTTCTGGCATTCCGAGTCGGCTCTAAACTAAATGTAATTTGAAAATCTCGGTCTCTCAGAACTAAGCAGAAGTTTCATCACTAAAAAAAAAAAAAAAAAAAAGAAAGAAAAAAACCATGGATATTCTTGGCCAGCTGGATTCCCTTGAGGTACTGTGAGGTTTAAGTTAAATCTGATTAATGGAGGAAACAAAAATTCATTGGTTATAAAGTGATACTTAAATAGAAGTTATTACATGTTTCAACATTAAATCTGAGAGGTGTCCTCTGCTGCTTAAAATAAGTGAGAAATATGTGATGTAGTTGGATTAAATATGTATTAATCTTTTCTAAAATAACTAATCACAGCTGGGACAGGTAGCAGCTTTAGGGAAAACAAAGGCTGCCTTGAATATTTTCTCTCTATCCAAATTTAAATGGAATGTTTGCAAGCTCATTAACTTTAATATTAGCAACTTGCCTGCTTCTGAATTTCCCTCTTCCATCCGGAACTGCAGAATCCATTTCACCAACATCTATGGGGCATTTTCCAGGGGCCAGGCAATCTAGGGATACACAGAGGATTAAAACACAGTCCTTCAAAGGATACATCCTCACAAATGTGTATAATTTAAGGGGAAAATGGTGTAACCCACTGTAAGAGTGCCTTACAATGGACATCCAGGAACAGTGCAATTAATCCACCAGGGGTGGATCAGGAAGGACAGAGAACAAGAGGCGATGTCAGAAGTGAGGCCTCCCAGGGTATGTGGGCTTCTCCGGTGGAGAATGAGCATTCTCGGCAGAAGGAAATGCAAACTAACTCACAGATACAGGGCAGCCTTGGTGGGGTCCACCTCTTCAGTTCTTAGAGAACTGGTGCTAAAGCCACGTAGGCAAAGCAGTGGAATAAGAGGCTGGAGAAGTCCATGGGGGCCTCAGACAGGAAAAGACCTCTATGCAGGCTAAACAATTTAGTTTGTATCCTGAGGAGCCATTGATGCTTTTAATGAAGGCAGTGACTTGATTCAAGGGGGGACAGGAGGCTTTGAAGGGGGTAAAGAAATCATATTGTAATAGTAGAAGCAACATGGGGGAAAGGGCGGTGCTTTTTTCCTGGCTTAATCTAGACTCAGTGGACTAATACGTGGCTAATAATTGGCTCAAAAACATTAGTGGGCTAACATAAAGTATAGATTGAACCACATGAAATTGCTATTTTTGTAGGTCAACAGTAACTGACAATTGGCAATTTCATAGGATTCACCATAATATAAAATGGCTACTCTGAATTTTGGAAAGCTACAAGGAGCACATACCTTAGATGAATTAAATTTCTAGTCCTGGGGATCATACCTGTATGACTTGCTCTGTACATTACCTACAACAGAATTTCTTAGAGCTAGATTCATGCTTCAACCACAACAAAAAAATTGTCAAAAATATTGCTTAGTATTTTGCTGTTTCTTCTGTCTCCCCTTTGTTGTTTGTTTATTTAGAAGTATGTTATAGAAGAAAAAATATCACAATGTACTTGGAATGAGAAATGGAAAGGAGAGAGATTCAAGGTGATAGGAAGAAGGGAGAAATATAGAAGATGAGGCAGAGTTTATTCATTGTAACTACAGAAAATGAGAGTTATATTGTGGGGGTGGATTTGCCTGAGGAAATCCCAAGAGGACCTCTCTGGGTTTCAGCTAGAGAGAGGAAAGGAAAGGGAGGCCAGTGAGGAATAAAGGACAATGACATTCTCCTGGAGCTGATGGTGGAGAAAGAAGACCTAGGAATATTTGGAGGTCTACAGATCCAGCATGATTTTCTTTGAATTCAGTCTCAGTAACAGCAACCCATCTACCCCAATAAGCACTGCACGCGTGCATGCGCACGCACACACACACACACACACACACACACACACACACACAATCATACATACTAGTACACATATACACCCTTCCTGTTCAACTGAAAATTAACATTAAACTGTTCTATTCAAGGAACCAAGATTTTGCTATCACACCCAAAGAAGTGACAAGTTGCAATTTTCCACCATGTGGTGCTAACCAGAGGGGGAGGAGGGAGAGCAATTGGAGGAGGCAGAATGCAAGAGTGCCTGGATATGTTGAGGTTATGTTCTCACACTCTCCCCCCACCATTACCCCCATCCATGCCATACGGCGTGCTGCACCTGTTCAGAGAAATGAGCTTACACACAGAGCATACCCGCTTCGCTCTCCCCTGGAACCTCTAACATGCACAACCTATGGAGGGAGTAAGTGATTCCAAATAAGAAATCATTTCAGATCAAGAAAAAAATTTTAAACAGCCAACATGCCTTCTAGGCTTCACATCAGGTCCTGTTGTTTGAATTTACCACCTAGATCTATCCCCAAAGTTATCCTCAAGGCTCCTCCATGGCCAAGTGTTTATAAGGGTAAGAGGGCAGTGGCAGACGCCATATGACAGAGTCCAGATGAGGACCCCCATGATCAACTGTAGAGCCAGAAGTTAGACAGGAGGCTTGTCTGCTCCCAGAGGCACTGCTAGGTTGGCCACAGCACTTTGTAGCTCTTCCCATAAAAAGAGGCCTCTTTCCCTGACCCTTGAATCCATCCGGCTGGCCTTGTGACTTGCTTTGACTAAAAGTGATGCCATGTGTGTTCTGAACCCTGAGCTTCAAGAGCCCTTGGGAACCCTAAACCCATCACCACGTGAACAAAGTCAGTTAATCTGCTGATGACAAGAGACAAATTGCCTACTAGCTCAGCCAACAGCCAGCTGACTGCCAGACAGTGTGAGTGAGGCATTAACTGCCAGCTGAAGCCAGATGCAGACATAAAGCCAGTTAAGACCTACAGAACTCCTAGCTGATCCTAGTCCAAATTGGGAACCAAAAATACAAGTGGTACTGAAAGCCACTAAATTTTAAGGTTTATTATCCTGCAAAAATGAACTGATAGAAAGTTGGTTGAAAAAAGTGCATAATAAAATAATGATTTAGAATTCCTACAGAAGATTTCAAAATTTTCCAGAAAAAAATTAGTGAGTTTTAGTGATCCTGAATTGACAATTTTCTAAAAGTCATTATGCAATTTCCTATTCCCTTAACAAAAATAAATAAATAAATAAACAGCATGATTTAACCTTTGTCCAGGGTTATAAATTGGGCATAAAGGGATCACACTATGCTAAGTCACACAAAGACTTCCAGGCACTAGTGAGGTCTATGGAAAGGAGCAAGAGTCATATGAGCTGTCATTTCTCCCTAGAAGATGACATCTAGGATTTTCTGTAATACATACCATGTCCATGAATATGAATCTCAATATTATATAAATCCTCCCCAAAATTAATCCTTATATTCAATGTAATTCAAATAAAATATTGAAGTTCTTAGAAAGCCTATTCTAAAAATCTATGTAGAAGAACAAAAATTGAAGAATAGCCGAACACTCCAGTAGAAGAGAAAATGTAAATACAGTATCAAAGATGAAGCTATATAATTGAGTCAGTGTGGTATTGGTGTTGAAATTGATAATTCAACCAGAGACACAGAATATAGAACTCTGACTAATGCAAATATGGCAACTTCATGTATGTCTCAGGCATCACTATGAATCGATGTAGGAAGAATGGATAATTCAATATATACAGGGATCTCGAAATATTAGGACACGTGCATATTCACCTACAAAAATTAAAATATAATCCATACCTCATACCATATATAAGGTAAATTACAAATACCGTATTTTTCTGTATATAAGATGCCCCCATGTGTAAGGCGCCCCCATGTATAAAACACCCCCCACTTTTCCAACCCCAAATTAAGAAATCAATATTTTAAACATAAAACAGAACACATTTTTATTTAGTAATTACCGCAGGTAATGTTTACATACCAGTACTATGATATTATGCAGCATATCACTTTATTTAGCCTCTGTTGCATCACTGCTCTCTTCTTCATCACTATTAGTTCCAGACATATCAATTTCTTCAACTTCTATTGTATCACTGCTGTATTCTGAGTCACTATCTATATATGTGAGATCATCCTCATAAACTGGTGGCATTTTCTGAGCTAACTTTGTTGGTGTTTTCATGGCCAACCCTTCGCTCCTCATGAAATTGAAGCACCATTTTGCCTTTCCTGTAAAATCAACAATGTTCATTTCGCTTCCAACATTCTTGCCTGACATTGAATAAGCTTGGTTGACACACATAAGCCACTCTGGCGCTGCTCCATAAGCCAAGTCTTAAGCCTCTGCTCCAAGTTTGCCTATTTTGCTGGTTTTCCTCTTAAGGCCTTCTTCTTTTTTGGTATCTTAAGGAGTTGTTCTTCCTGTTTTCTCCACTGTCTTACACTCAGTGGGAGGAGGTCCACATTGTCTCTCTGCAGCTCTATTTCCATGCTCTTTTGCAAGCTGATTACATTCAGTTTGAATTTTGCAGAGTAAGACAATCGCTTACTAGTATTTGTCTTTTTATTATTTTTACATCTTTATGCACTGAGAACGCTCTGTTCCCTGTTGCATCTGCACACTCTCCACCTCCACCTCCAATAAGGCATCAGCTGACGTCAGTAACAATAAGGCTCCTGATTGGAGGAAGCTTGTTTGA